>NC_139684.1:86220091-86587591 GCF_964106915.1 Podarcis gaigeae
GCTGCACCTGGGGAGCCAAAACTGCAAACAAAGAGAAAGCTTGGGCAAGATTAGTGTTCCTCTTGAGAAGAGGGACATCCGAATCCATCCCCTCCAATGTTTCTCCTATTCCACCCCCTCCTAGGAAAATTGTTGTTTAGTCGTTTCCGACTCTTTGTGACCCCCTGGACCAGAGCACGCCAGGCCCTCCTGTCTTCCACTGCCTCCCGCAGTTTGGTCAAACTCACGCTGGTAGCTTCAAGAACACTGTCCATCCATCTCGTCCTCTCTCGTCCCCTTCTCCTTGTGCCCTCCATCTTTCCCAACATCAGGGTCTTTTCCAGGGAGTCTTCTCTTCTCATGAGGTGGCCAAAGCATTGGAGCCTCAGCTTCAGGATCTGTCCTTCCAGTGAGCACTCAGGGCTGATTTCCTTCAGAATGGAGAGGTTTGATCTTCTTGCAGTCCATGGGACTCTCAAGAGTCTCCTCCAGCACCAGAATTCACAAGCATCAATTCTTCGACGATCAGCCTTCTTGATGGTCCAGCTCTCACTTCCATACATCACTACTGGGAAAACCAGAGCTTTAACAACAGGGACCTCTTAAGTACCCATCACCGAAAGAACAATAAAACCCTTGACATTTCCTTGCCCTCAGGACTGGTCTGGAGATGGGCTTTCAGAACACCAGCATTACTCAACTGCCTCTGTGGATGTCTAGTGTTGCCCCCTTGGTCACTCCCTGGGTTGGGGGGCCGTGTATGTGCTCTCATGCTTGGGGAATTATGGCAGGATGCCCTGTTCCTGCTGCCTGCTTCTTGGTCCATGGAGGGAGGTGGAGCCCAAATTCACCTTTCTTTAAGGGTTAAAATGACGTTGGAATGAGGAGAGTCGGTTAAAGTATGGATTTTCTATGAATTTATAAAGCTAGGTATCTTCCCTGAGCTGTCAAATCGAAAGGCTACATTTAGGCATAATCTTTGTGTAGCTATGGTTTTCCCAGTAGTGATGTATGGAAGTGAGAGCTGGACCACGATTGAATATTGACCCTGATGAAAACCCATAAACGATACCCAGGCCCAAGAATCTGCAGCCCCTGTGAGAAGCTTTGTCTGGCAGGACCCACAGCCAAGATAGTCAGGAAAAATGCTGCAGCTGGATCAGGCTAAAGGCCCCCCTCCTGCCAGCCAGACGCCTTTGGAAGACCACAAGCAGGGCAGGATCACAATAGACCCCCCCCCCCAAAAAAAACCCCAAACTCTTCTCCATCTCTGTTTCCCAGCAACTGGTATTTGGTGGCATTTGATCCTGGAAGCAGCCCATAAAGCCCCCCCAGAGATGCTCCTTTGAGTCAACACTGCTCAGGAATAATAATAAAAAGCAAAACTCTTGCTGCTCTAACCAAGGGACCCACACTTCTTCCTCCCTGCTAAGCCCTCATGAGGAATAAGGGCTCCACTCCACACCAGCCACAATTTAGTTACCGGTATTTCATGAAATAATTGATTGCAAAAAGAAGCCGAAAAAGCTCAAAGCAGGGCTCAGCAAACTTTTTCAGCAGGGGGCTGGTCTACTGTCCCTCAGACCTTATGGGGAGCCTGACTATATTTTTTGGGGGGGGGAATGAACAAATTCCTATTGTTTAGTCATTTAGTCGTGTCCGACTCTTTGTGACCCCCTGGACCAGAGCATGCCAGGCCCTCCTGTCTTCCACTGCCTCCCGCAGTTTGGTCAAACTCATGCTGGTAGCTTCAAGAACACTGTCCCACCATCTCATCCTCTGTCCTCCCCTTCTCCTTGTGCCCTCCATCTTTCCCAACATCGGGGTCTTTTCCAGGGAGTCTTCTCTTCTCCTGAGGTGGCCAAAGTCTTGGAGCCTCAGCTTCAGGATCTGTCCTTCCAGTGAGCACTCAGGGCTGATTTCCTTCAGAATGGAGAGGTTTGATCTTCTTGCAGTCCATGGGACTCTCAAGAGTCTCCTCCAGCACCATAATTCAAAAGCATCCATTCTTCGGCGATCAGCCTTCTTTATGGTCCAGCTATGCCCCCAAAATAACCCAGAGATGCATTTTAAATAAAAGGACACATTCTACTCATGTAAAAACAAGCTGATTGCTGTCCACGGGCCGGACGTAGAAGGCGATTGGGCCGGATCCAGCCACTGGGCCTTAGTTTGCCTACCCATGGCTCAAAGCATTTTATGAAAAAAGAATAAAACAAGAAAATCAAGGTCTGGGGGGGTGGAATGCAAGAATATGTTTAGAACAAACAAAAGACTAAAAATACTCAAACAGGTTAAAAGTTGGACTAGCATTTGTCAGCATCTTGCCCAAACAAGAGTGTTTTTAGCAGGCAGTGAAAGGAGTGCAGCGAAGACGCCTGTTCGATATCAATAGGCAGGGAGTTCCAAAGTGCCGCACTAAATGGCCAGGTTCTTACAAGCAATCAGGAGTCTGGCAATCTCGTAGGTAAAGTGGTCCGAAGCTTGTTAACGGCTTTGTATGCTAATTACAACACCTTGAACCTGGCCCAGTAGTAAATGGGGAACCAGGGCAGATTTGCAGATAAGGCCTTTCTCCGGCCAGCAATCGTTCTGCCCTGACCGCAGCTTCTGGGTCAAGTGGGAGGGAAGCCCCTCAAAGGGGTCATCGGGGTCATCCACTCCTTGTGCTAGGAGGAGGAAGAGTTATAAAGGGGCTCATGGGCCCTGGCTTGGCATGGAACTGGGACACACGCCCTGTTCTCTCTCCCCAGCAAACCAGCCACTGAACGATATAGGAAGGTTGGCAGGAGCTGTGCAGAACCTGAGCTCAGATCAATTGGGAATACATTTAAGGCAAGAGCATTTAATGCCAGATGATCAATAAAGCAATGATGAGCACCCGGTTCTCTTCCAATTGCTGGGTAGGAGGAGGGCAAGAGAGGGTAGGGGCTGGTGCGTTGGCACACGCTGGCAAGGAAGATCAGCCAACCAGAGGGGGGAGGACCTTTGCTTCCTTTCTGCCTTGCAGTCACCCTCTGCTGTGGGTGGGCAGAAAGTGGGGGGCACGGCAGGAAAATCATAGAATTGCAAAATTGCAAGGGACGCCCAAGGATCATCTAATTCAACCTCCTGCAATGCAGGGATTGCAGCTAAAGAATCCCTGGCAGATAATAATAATAATAATAATAATAATAATAATAATAATAATAATAATAAATTTATTATTTAAACCCCGCCCATCTGGTTGGGTTTCCCCAGCCACTCTGGGCAGCTCCCAGCAGAATATTAAAAAAAAATAAAACATCAAACATTAAAAACTTCCCTGTACAGGGCTGCCTTCAGATGTCTTCTAAAAGTCAGGTACAGTGGTACCTCTGGTTAAGAACTTAATTCGTTCTGGAGGGCCGTTCTTAACCTGAAACGGTTCCTAACCTGAAACACCACTTTAGCAAATGGGGCCTCCCGCTGCCACGGCGCCACTAGAGCACGATTTCTGTTCTCATCCTGAAGCAAAGTTCTTAACCCGAGGTATTATTTATGTGTTAGCAGAGTCTATAACCTGAAGCGTCTGTAACCTGAAGCGTATGTAACCCAAGGTACCACTGTAGTTGTTTATTTCCTTGATATCTGGTGGGAGGGCGTTCCACAGGGCAGGCGCCACCACCGAGAAGGCCCTGTGCCTGGTTCCCTGTAGCTTTGCTTCTTGCAATGAGGGAACCACCAGAAGGCCCTTGGAGCTGGACCTCAGTGTCCGGGCCGAATGATGGGGGTGGAGACGCTCCTTCAGATATGGCCATCCAACATGTGTTTGAAAACATCTAATGAATTACAGAATTGTAGAGTTGGAAGGGATGCCCAAGAGTCTGCTGGAAGATAAAAAGAAGGTCCTTATTCATGCAGCACGTGGTTGAAATATGGAACTCCCTCCCACAGTGGTGACAGCAATGCTTGGAATTCTGCTTGCTGGTTCCGCACAGGCAACTGTGAGAAAAGGATGCTCAATGAGATGGTCCCTGGACTTATCCAGCCGCCTGTTATGTTGTTATCTAGTCCAACTCCCACAATGCAGGAATCGCAGCCAAAGAATCCCAGACAGAGAGCCTTCCAGCCTCTGTTTGGTCTAGAAGCTCCTTCAGAGTTCCTTTCCTCTGCCGTCCTCCACCCTTGCTCCTTTTGGGGCTTTGGGTCCTGCCTCTTCCCAGTTTCTGGCCGTCTCTTTCCTTCCACATCCCTCGCCCACAAACCCTCGGACATGCCTTGGGTTGTGGGCGCAGGCTTTCATCCGCTCAGCCCAAGCGTGGATGCAGACATCTCCCACGGCCATATCAAATCTGAGTCAGCTTAGTTGGGAGAGTCCCAGCTCTGCCTGGGCTGGAGAAATCTGTCGTTGTTGGCATCCATCCGTCCGTCTTGGTAGTCAACGGAGGAGGAGTGCGCCTTTGTGGGAGAAGTCAGACTGTTGGAAGGTGGCAGCCAGCACCTGCTGTAAAGGTAAAGGTAAAGGGGACCCCTGACCATTAGGTCCAGTCGTGGCCGACTCTGGGGTTGCGGCGCTCATCTCGCTTTACTGGCTGAGGGAGCCGGCGTACAGCTTCCAGGTCATGTGGCCAGAATGAGTAATTCGCCTCTGCACTTCTGCGATTCTATAAGTTGCTATCTTGCACAGGCCAAAGATCTCTGGTTTCTCCTTCTTTTCATAACGTAAAATCAAAAGGTAAAGGTAAAGGGATCCCTGACCGTTAGGTCCAGTCGCGGACGACTCTTGGGTTGCTGGGCTCATCTCGCTTTACTGGCCGAGGGAGCCGGCGTACAGCTTCCAGGTCATGTGGCCAGAATGAGTAATCCGCTCCTGGCGAACCAGAGCAGCTCACGGAAACGCCGTTTGCCTTCCCGCCGGAGCGGTACCTATTTATCTACTTGCACTTTGACGTGCTTTTGAACTGCTAGGTTGGCAGGAGGAGGGACCGAGCAACGGGAGCTCACCCCGTCGCGGGGATTCCAACCGCTGACCTTCCGATCAGCAAGCCCTAGGCTCTGTGGTTTAACCCACAGTGTCAGGGACCCATAAAGAGAATTCTTTTAAAAAGGAAGAAAGGGTGTTGTAATAAACAAAAATCTGCCCTTATTCCCTTGTGGTGGACACAAAAACCCTTATAGAGTCCCTCATAGGTTCTCCATCGGTCGGAGAAAATATTTTTTTAAAAAAATAATATTTATTAAAGTTTCGAATAAACACACACAACAATGAAAACATACATAAACCAACAAACAAATCAAAAACAAGTATAAATTCAAACCTTATTTTCTCAACCTAATTTCACCGACCTCCTCACACCTCCCCCTTCTGTATTCTAATCTCATTTATCTTATCAGCAAATCCATTCCCATATTTCCCATAGTTTTTGATAATTCTATTCCTTTTCCTTAATCAACGCCCCTGCTAACCACTAATTTTAAACCCATATCTTTTTAGCCTTCACTAATTTTATAATGTTTATTTAGATAGTCTTTGAACTTCTTCCAATCTTCTTCCACTGTCTCTTTGTCCTGGTCTCGGATTCTGCCAGTCATCTCTGCCAGTCCCATGTATTCGGCCATCTTCATCTGCCATTCTTCCAGAGTGGGTAGATCTGGTGTCTTCCAATACTTTGCAATAAGGATCCTTGCTGCTGTTGTAGCATACATAAAAAAAGTTCTGTCCTTCTTTAACACCACATGGCTTACCATGCCCAGGAGAAAGGCCTTTGGTTTCTTCAGAAAGGTATATTTAAATACCTTTTTCATTTCATTATATATCATTTCCCAGAAAGCCTTAATCCTTGGGCATGTCCACCAGAGGTGAAAGAATGTACCTTCATTTTCTTTGCATTTCCAACATTTATTATCAGATAAGTGGTAAATTTTTGCAAGCTTGACTGGGGTCATGTACCACCTATAGATCATTTTCATAATATTCTCTCTCAAGGCATTACATGCCGTGAATTTCATACCGGTGGTCCACAACCTTTCCCAGTCAGCAAACATAATGTTATGACCAATATCTTGTGCCCACTTAATCATAGCTGATTTAAATGTTTCATCCTGCGTATTCCATTTCAGCAGCAAGTTATACATTCTTGACAAGTTCTTCGTTTTGGATTCTAGCAACTCTGTTTCCAGTTTTGATTTTTCCACCTGAAAGCCAATTTTCCTGTCCAACTTATGACCTCCAATATTTGATAATAATGAAGCCAGTCTCGCACTTTATCTTTTAGGTTCTCAAAACTCTGCAATTTCCACTTATCACCCTCCTGTTCTAAAATTTCACAATATTTTGGCCATTTAGCCTTCATATTAAGTTTTTTCAAAGCTTTTGCCTCCAATGGTGACAGCCACCTCATCGGTCGGAGAAAATAACAGAGGCCAACCAGAGAATATTGAGAAGCAAAGCAACTTGTAAGCCTGATCTTTATTAAAGCTGTTGCAACAGGGTGCTCTCCTCACATGCAGGAAAGGAGGAGGACCCAGAACCAAGGTGTGCCCGCCCTTATATAGACATTTCAAATTCCCTGCCCTGGAGCTCAAGACCACCCCCGGATACATCATACCTACATCACAGAAAGGGCAGTCTACAGCAGAAATCTAAGTGCATTGTTTTACCTCCTGTCTGGCAGGTTACCTGTTAATGCTCACTTGATTGGATACCCTGGGGAGCCTGGCCCGTCTTTTGTAATGACAAATACTTAGTTCCTGAGCCAGGTCACACCCTTACCCTATTCATACACAGACATACCCTTAAGACAGGATTTGTGAAGGAAAAGACAATGGGGAGGCTTTTCCATTTTCCTTTGACCTTGCAGAGAAATATTTGAGGTCAATTTGGGAGGGACAAAATGGTTTCAGGACTTTTTCTGTGGGGTTTCAGACATGTGGTTTATATATGCATTTAGGAACATTATATATATATATAACCTTAAATTTTTTATTTCCGCGTCAAAAGCACCGGCCATCAGGTTCAGGTCTTGGCAAAGGAGCAGGAGAGAGACAACAGCTAGGACTACCTCAGCAGGTGGTGACTCTTCTTTGTTTTAAGCAGAGGTCGGATGGCCCTTCCAGTGGTTTTTTTAGATGCACTGTGATGGCTGAACTGGTCCCTGGGATCCCTTGCAACTCTAGATTTTTCTGACTTTATGATTCCAAACCATCTTTTCAGAGCTGTTTTAAAGGCTTTAAAGTGCTTTGAGAAGCAGTACTTATTAAGATACCATAAAGCTCTTTAAAAAGTGCCGTGGCTGCCCTGGTCCACACACCATAGCTGTCAATTTACAAATTTGAAAATAAGGGACCAGCGGCCTCGAAAATAAGGGATCAGCAGCCAAAATAAGGGATTTTCCAAGGGGCACAGGTATGTTCAACTTCTGAGCGCCTCCCAGCCAAAGGCAGAAAGCCCAGCCAGCAGCCAAACGAAGCCTCAAGCGGTGGTTCCCACAGCGCAGCAACCCGGCAAAAGGGATGCAGCAAGGGAAACCACCATCACCTCTCCGCTGGGAAGCGCTGAGCAAAGGCGAGCCCCCAGGCAACGCGGCCGATTTGATCGGCACAAGGCATGCAAGCTCCACCCCCCAGTCGTTCTTAGACTCCTTATTGGGTGAGCAACGCAGCCAAGCAACACAGTTGGAGCCTCCCTCCTCCCTGGCCAGCAGGGAGGGAGGGAGGGAGGGAGGGAGAGGAGCTGCTTCCTTTGAAACCCGGGAAATTTAAGGGACATTATCAGTCCGGGACAGCAGCGGGACACGACGCTGGGATAAGGGACTTTCCCGCCAAATAAGGGACGGTTGACAGCTATGCCACACACATACTTGCAGTTCTCTGCTGGGATTTCGTGCCTGACCCCTTTCCCTTCTTCCAGGAGATCTTTGTTCTTAGGGTGGGGCCAGAGAAAGTGTCCTCTGGAAGCGCTTTCCATTTCTTCTCTCCCCCCCCTTTTCCTCCAAGGGGCTCAAGGCGAGCAGAGCTTCCCTCCCCCTCCTCATTTAATCCCCACAGCCACCCTGCGAGGTAATTTGGCTGAGAGGCAGTGGCCGGCCCCCCAAGGTCACACCCCATGGAGCTTCGTGGCTGAGTGGGGATTCGAACCCTGGTCCCACAAGTCCTAGTCCGGCACTCTAACCACTACTCCACGCTGCCTCTCACAGGGTCTCCTCCACAGCTCTGCTTCCTCTGGAAACTCTGTCTGACCTTGCCCTTCTTTGCCCCCATGCTGCCTTGGAGGGAGGAACCGGACCCCTGGACAAATTCTGCCCCGCGCCTCCACTCCATTCCTGGGGCTTTCCCTCACTGTGTTTGATCTCCCGGGGCTTTTCCCTTTCAGTGCTTTCGGACCTTAATCCTCGCTGGAGCCTCCATTCACAAACTAATCCCATCTGGGCCAGTGTTGATCCCGGATTTCGGATTTTAAGCGTCCAGCTGTTCGGAGGGGAGACTGCGAGCTGCTTTGCAGGGCTGCCAACCCTTTAGGATATTATTTATGGCCTGTCACTGATGTGCACCCTCTGGGGATGTTTTGGACTACGACTCCCATCAGCCCCTGGGGCAACACGGCTGTGCTGCCTGGGAGCAGCGGTGCTGAACATCTGGCCGACTCCAGGCTGGAGAATGGGGGGGGGCCTTTGAGGGGCAGCATAAGAACTATGGCAGATCCCTGTCCCGAAGAAGAGATTACTTCAATGTGGGGCTTCCCCCCTGTTTGATCTGGAAGCTACGGTTAGTGCAGGATGCTGCAGCGCAATTGCTGACAGGAGGGAGAACTTGCCAGTGTGCAACAACTGTGCTTGGAGATCAGAGCTGGTTGCTGGTTGGTTACGGGGCCAAGTTCAAGGTGTTACATTCCTGCATGGCAGAGGGTTAGACTGGATGACCTTTGGGGGTCCTTTCCCAGCTCTACGATTCTGATTCCAAACATACTCGGCTAAGGAAGGAAGGAGAGCCAGCCAGTTCGTTGGCCACCAGCCTCTGCCCATCGCTCCCCTCGGCCATACCGGAAGGAGTGGTTCCCCTGGCGCAGCAGCCTTGGATTCAAATCCTAAGCCCAGGCCAAGAGCTCCCTTTTGCACTAGGAACCCTGCGGCGTAGTCCCCGCCACATCCACAGGGCTCCCCCAGAAACAGGCCCCCCGTTCCGTCTATAGCTGCTCCTCTTTCCAGACTAATGTCCCTGAGCCATTCTGCAGCGGCACCTGAAGTGGGCAGCCAGGTTGTGGTGTGAATCCCCTTCAGATTCAGCCTGGAATGAGCTCAGCTCCCTTTGCACCTTTCGCTTGGTCCAGAGCTGGGGGGGCGGCGGGTGTCCTTGAGCAGGCCTGGGACATCTTCTGGAACCGGACATCCCTCTTTTCACTGGAGAAATGGAGAGGACGGAATAGAGTGTTCCTATCTTCCTAGCAGGGGACGCGGGTGGTGCTGTGGGTAAAACCTCAGCGCCTAGGACTTGCCGATCGCATGGTCGGCGGTTCGAATCCCCGCGGCAGGGTGCGCTCCCGTCGTTCGGTCCCAGCACCTGCCCTGCCAACCTAGCAGTTCGAAAGCACCCCCGGGTGCAAGTAGATAAATAGGGACCGCTTACCAGCGGGAAGGTAAACGGCATTCTGTGTGCTGCACTGGCTTGCCAGATGCAGCTTGTCACGCTGGCCACGTGACCCGGAAGTGTCTGCGGACAGCGCTGGCTCCCGGCCTATAGAGTGAGATGAGCGCACAACCCTAGAGTCTGGCAAGACTGGCCCGTATGGGCAGGGGTACCTTTACCTTTTGTCTTCCTAGCAGAGATATCACCTTGCCGACAAAGGCCTGTGTAGTTAAAGCTATGGAATGACAGATCGTGAAGCTGAGGCTCCAATACTTTGGCCCCCTCATGAGAAGACTCCCTGGAAAAGACCCTGATGTTGGGAAAGATGGAGGGCACAAGGAGAAGGGGATGAGAGAGGACGAGATGGTGGGACAGTGTTCTCGAAGCCACGAACATGAGTTTGGCCAAACTGCGGGAGGCAGTGGAAGACAGGAGTGCCTGGTGTGCTCTGGTCCAGGGGGTCACGAAGAGTCGGACACGACTAAACAACACTTGAGAGGTGTTGAGAAAGGTGTCTGATCAAGTGACCTAATGTTGAACTTGTGTACCCCTCCCCATTTGTGACGTAGTGATGATGTATCAATGATGCTGCTCAAAGTGTATTCAGGGGGAAAGAGGGATGTTTTGAAGGAAGATGTCACCCTGTGTTCTTACTCCTGGGGGGACCTGTTGTGCAACAATAAAGATCGTGGTCTACTGACAGCTGTTTTGCTCCAAATTACTTGGCTGGAACTTCTTTCTTTTACTGACCACATAGACCCACGGGAGACTTGCACCCTGAGGAGCTGGGCTGTTGAGTAGGCTCTCACCCTGGAATTTTTCCTTAACAGAAACAAAACAGGACAACCGCCCGCCCCCCAGAAGTTCTGGCTTGAGCCATGTATCTCCTTCTGATGTACTCTTATTCATTTTATTTCTGCATTTATGCCACACCTTTTCCACCAAGGATCTCCAGTATACCTGAAGGAGCGTCTCTACCCCCATCGTTTTGCCCGGACACTGAGGTCCAGCGCTGAGGGCCTTCTGGCGGTTCCCTCCTTGCGAGAAGCAAAGCTACAGGGAACCAGGCAGAGGGCCTTCTCGGTAGTGGCACCCACCCTGTGGAACGCCCTCCCACCAGATGTCAAAGAGAAAAACAATTACCTGACATTTAGAAGACATCTGAAGGCAGCCCTGTTTAGGGAAGTTTTTAATGTGTGACATTTTAATGTATTTTTAATCTTTGTTAGAAGCCACCCAGAGTTGCTGGGGAGACCCAGCCAGATGGGCGGGGTACAAATAAAATAATAATAATAATAATTCTCCTCTCCATTTTATCCCCACAACAACCCTATGAAGTAGGTTAGGCTGAGAAAAGACTGGCCCCCCAAGGCCACACCCAGTGAACTTCATTGCTGAGCGGCAGAATTCGAACCCTGCTCTCTCCCAGGCCCTAGTGCAACACTCTAACTACTACACCACACTGCTTCTGGAAGCAGCCTGGATGCCGTTTGCCTTTGCGATGCAGCCAGGGGAGCCGAGCGCGAGGTGCAAAGTGGAAGCGATCCTGAAAACCCATCTCCCTTCAGCCGCAGTATCCGGTTCTCTGGAGCAGCTCCAAAACGCTCAGGCAGACGTGATAAGAGCATCTCCTTTACACGCTGGCAGGCTCGGCTTCCGTCATCTTGGCGTCTCCTGGCAGAGCTGGAGAAATTCACCAGCTGGAATTCACCCTGGAGACCTGCAGTGGTTGTTGCTTCTGTCAGCCAGGGTGGGCAATATGGAGCCAGATAGGCCTGTGGCCTGGGGCTCAGGGTAAAGCCACTTGCTGGAGCAGGTCAGGGAAAGTTCTTGTTTGGTTAGTGGGCAGCTCCTGAACCCGGCACAATAGCAAAAGCGCTGGCAGGCGTTTGCAAACATCGCTCTGCAGAAGATATTGTGTTGCTGAGTTCAGGAAAGGGCAGCCACAGGGACCCAGGCGATGGAGAGACTCTCCCGCAAAGAAAGACCATAGCTTTTTCGCCTAGAGAGAATGCGAGGAAGAGGCAGCAGGACAGAAGTTTCTAAGAGGAGGCAAGGCATGCAGAAAAGAGGGGAAAGCTTATCTCCCTCTCTCCTAATGCAAGAACTCGCAGACATCCAATGCAGCTGAATAGCGGAAAGATTCAGGACAGATGGAGTTAAACTGCGGAACTCTCTGCCACAGGAGGCCACCAACCTAGATGGCTTTAAAAGATGATTAGGACTCAGCTACATTTGTCAATAAGGGACGCAGGAGGCACTGTGGGTTAAACCATAGAGCCTAGGACTTGCCGATCAGAAGGTCAGCGGTTCGAATCCCCGCAACGGGGTGAGCTCCTGTTGCTCGGTCCCTGCTCCTGCCAACCTAGCAGTTCAAAAGCATGTCAAAGTGCAAGTAAATAGGTACCGCTCTGGCGGGAAGGTAAACAGCGTTCTGGTTCACCAGACGCGGCTTAGTCATGCTGGCCACATGACCCGGAAGCTGAACGCCGGCTCCCTCAGCCAGTAAAGCAAGATGAGCACTGCAACCCCAGAGTCAGCCACGACTGGACCTAATGGTCAGGGGTCCCTTTACCTTTACATTAGTCAATAAACAACATTTTGAATTCATTATAAACATGCAACACCAAATGGCGCCAGAGAGCAAAAAGAAAATTATATGAGATTTTTACATAGTTTTCTTCTTTTGTTACGATTTAATTTCTGACTCTCCACTCTCTTCACACTCCAGGGCATCCTGGAGAGTGAAGTCAAATGGGCCTTAGAAAGCACTGCTAATAACAAGGCCAGTGGAAGTGATGATATTCCAGCTGAACTATTTAAAATTTTAAACGATGATGCTGTCAAGGTGCTACACTCAATATGCCAGCAAATTTGGAAAACTCAGCAGTGGCCAGAGGATTGGAGAAGATCAGTCTACATCCCAATCCCAAAGAAGGGCAGTGCCAAAGAATGCTCCAACTACCGCACAATTGCACTCATTTCACACGCTAGCAAGATTATGCTTAAAATTCTACAAGGCAGGCTTAAGCAGTATGTGGACCGAGAACTCCCAGAAGTGCAAGCTGGATTTCGAAGGGGCAGAGGAACCAGAGACCAAATTGCAAACATGCGCTGGATTATGGAGAAAGCTAGAGAGTTCCAGAAAGACATCTACTTCTGCTTCATTGACTATGCAAAAGCCTTTGACTGTGTCGACCACGGCAAACTATGGCAAGTTCTTAAAGAAATGGGAGTGCCAGATCACCTCATCTGTCTCCTGAGAAATCTCTATGTGGGACAAGAAGCTACAGTTAGAACTGGATATGGAACAACTGATTGGTTCAAAATTGGGAAAGGAGTGTGGCAAGCCTGTATATTGTCTCCCTGCTTATTTAACTTATATGCAGAATTCATCATGCGAAAGGCTGGGCTGGATGAATCCCAAGCCGGAATTAAGATTGCCGGAAGAAATATCAATAACCTCAGATATGCAGATGACACAACCTTGATGGCAGAAAGTGAGGAGGAATTAAAGAACCTTTTAATGAGGGTGAAAGAGGAGAGCGCAAAATATGGTCTGAAGCTCAACATCAAAAAAACGAAGATCATGGCCACTGGGCCCATCACCTCCTGGCAAATAGGAGGGGAAGAAATGGAGGCAATGAGACATTTTACTTTCTTGGGCTCCATGATCACTACAGATGGTGACAGCAGTCACAAAATTAAAAGACGCCTGCTCCTTGGGAGAAAGGCGATGGCAAACCTAGGCAGCATCTTAAAAAGCAGAGACATCACCTTGCCAACAAAGGTCCGTATAGTTAAAGCCATGGTTTTCTCAGTAGTGATGTAGGGAAGTGAGAGCTGGACCACAAAGAAGGCTGATCGCCGAAGAATTGATGCTTTTGAATTATGGTGTTGGAGGAGACTCTTGAGAGTCCCATGGACTGCAAGAAGATCCAACCTCTCCATTCTGAAGGAAATCAGCCCTGAATGCTCACTGGAAGGACAGATCCTGAAGCTGAGGCTCCAAGACTTTGGCCATCTCATGAGAAGAGAAGACTCCCTGGAAAAGACCCTGATGTTGGGAAAGATGGAGGGCACAAGGAGAAGGGGACAACAGAGGACGAGATGGTGGGACAGTGTTCTCGAAGCTACCAGCCTGAGTTTGACCAAACTATGGGAGGCAGTGGAAGACAGGAGTGCCTGGCGTGCTCTGGTCCAGGGGGTCACGAAGAGTCGGACATGAATAAACGACTAAACAACAACAATTTCTGACTTATTTATAGCGGGTTTTTTTCCCCTGTGTGTAGAGTTATCCTTAGACAAATTCATGAAGGAGGAGGGCTATCAGTAGCTACTAACCAGGATGGTTGTGCTCTCTGCCCTTCACTTTTGAGCCTGTAGTTCCAGTGGACCCAAGCAGACATTTAGACCTACGGAGGTTTAAAAATAATTATTTAAAGCTTACCGGAAAGGGACTCTGGAATTCTAATTTGTTAATAGCAAATCTCATTACCGCTAATATTATAGCTGACCAGAGTGGCTGGGAAAACCCAGCCAGATGGGAGGGATTATTATTATTATTATTATTATTGCCTCATGAGTGGAACAGGCCTCTCTTCCTGGGAGCAAAGAAGGCATCCTAATGACCCTAGATCTTGCAGATGTCATTGTGGTGTAGTGGTTGGATGTCCTGGGTTAGGGCCCGGGAGAGACCAGGGTTCAAATCCTGCCACTCAGCCATGACGCTTGCGGGCCAGTAATTATCTCTTGGCTTGACCTACCTCGAAGGGTCGTTGTGAAGATAACATGCAGGTGGGGGGAGAAGTCTGCAGACCACCTGGCACCCCTGGGTAAATGTCACAATGGTACAAATAACTAGGAAGAGATGATTCAGTGGAGATCAGATCAGGCTGGTTATCCCACAAAACAGTGAAAATCTATTTCATATGTTAGAATGATGTTGGATAGAAATTAAGTGGTTTCCAGCTGTAATGCTTTAAGAGAATATGGGGGGGGGGGAAAGGTTTAGAAATAGGTTAAAATTTATTGATAAGGATTTGCTGAACTAACAATTTGAACAGGAATACAAAAAAGGGAGGTATGAGGAGGTCTGGGAAATAAGTTAATGAAAATAAGCATTGGAAACCTTATGTGTTTTTAAAATATTTTTATTTTTGTATTTTTGTATTTTTGTTATTTTGTATTTTTTCTTGTTTCTTTTTCTTTTTTCTTTTTATTGTATTATTATTGTAAACTTTAATAAACATTCTTAAAAAAAAAGAAAGAAAATCTATTTCATAGTGGAATCAGCGTTATGAATGGGCATGGCTGGGATTTTCTGTGTTTCTGCACTTTTAAAATTGATTTCCCAATATCCAAAAAAAAAAAAAAAAGCACACACATTTTTAACTGCCCACATTTCTGTGAAGCTGCTTGCTTTAAACCCCCCAGAGCAGTTCATACAAATTAACTGTATGGATCAATTCCAATATCACCAGCTGTTAGCTGGGAAAACATCTGCTGAGATGCAAAAGCGGTTAACCCTTTGGCTGGCTCCTTTCCTGGAACAGGAAGAGGATGCCAAGTGGGTCTTTATTAAAAAGGAGGCAACCGCCCCCCCCCCCCCCCCGCCCAAGGCAGACTTGCGTGCCCAGCCAAACCAGAGCCCAGCAGCAGCAGCAGCAGCTCCCATCGTAGGGAAATGGAGGTATAAATAATTGAACTTTATAGAGGTATTGATTGGCACGAGCCTGCCATTAGCTCCGGCAGAAGGCAAGCAAAATGTCCTTTTTCATTTTGCCGTTCCTGGCTTTATGAAACCCACCTTCCTGTTTTCCTAGGAGGGAGAAAGCCCAAGGACTATCCATCTCTATGCACCCTCTGTTAAAGCTCTGGTTTCCCCAGTAGTGATGTATGGAAGTGAGAGCTGGACCATAAAGAAGGCTGATCGCCAAAGAATGGATGCTTTTGAACTGTGGTGCTGGAGGAGACTCTTGAGAGTCCCATGGACTGCAAGAAGATCAGACCTCTTCATTCTGAAGGAAATCAGCCCTGAGTGCTCACTGGAAGGACAGATCCTGAAGCTGAGGCCCTAAGATTGGGCCACCTCAGGAGAAGAGAAGAGTCCCTGGAAAAGACTCTGATGTTGGGAAAGATGGAGGGCACAAGGAGAAGGGGACGACAGAGGATGAGATGGCTGGACAGTGTTCTCGAAACTGCCAACATGAGTTTGACCAAACTGCGGGAGGCAGTGGAAGACAGGAGTGCCCGGCGTGCTCTGGTCCAGGGGGTCACAAAGAGTCGGACACGACTAAACGACTAAACAACAATCCACCCTCTGTGGTCCCAAGATCCAAGGATGGTCGGAGCTGGTCTCGTGTGTGCTTGGATCAGGCCCCCATGGCTCGTTCAGCTGGCAGGTAATCCCATGAAAACGCAAGGGGAGCGATTCCAAGGTAAAATCTGCACAGTAACTCCCTTTGCTCTGCTGTGCAGCTCAGTTCACTTCCTTGAGCGGCCTGGAACCACCTGCTCTGCCCTCTGCTGGATGAAAAAGGGGTGTGCAGCCAGAGTGGAGAAGCTAGCGATCAATGGGAAGTCAGAACATAAGTTGAGCAGGCTGGATCAGGCCAAAGGGGGCCTCCCATTGAGTCTGGGATCCTGTTCTCACAGCAGCCAACCAGATGCCCATTATGGGAACCCTGCAACCTGGGGAAGGGAGTTCTGTAGTTTAACTATACACTGCATAAAGGACTCCCCTTGTATCTTTTAATCTGTTTTGAGTGTGTCTTTCAACATGGGGGAATTCCACTGCATGCTGGGTGGAAAAACCTTCCCAGGCAGGTACCATATTTTTCACTCCATAAGACGCACCTAGTTTTTAGAGGAGGAAAACAAGAAAAAAAATATTCTGAACTAAACAGTGGATGTATGATTTTTGTGGTTCATGCTGTGCCCACAAAAATGTGATTTGACCGTGAGTTTGGGGTAGCCCAGTGCAAAAATCCTGAGAATCCATGTGGATCCATGCTTTGTAACCACATTTTTGCACCATTGCGGCCCCACGCAACAGTGGGTGCGTGATTTTTTGGGTGCAGGCTGTAGCCATGGACATGCTATTTGATCTGATGGTGAATTTGGGGTGACCCAATGCAAAAATCCTGAGGATCCATGGGCTTTTACCTCTCCCCTCCCAGGCAGCCTCCTTTATCTCTAGCATCCCTTATCTCTCTCCCGATCGCTTACCGATCAGCTGCTTCCTTTCAACACTCCCTTCCCTCTTGTTTGCCTTAATGTCTTTTCCTTAGCTGGAACAGTTTTTTGCTCCACGCGGGTGGCGCTGTGGGTAAAAGCCTCAGCGCCTAGGGCTTGCCGATTGAAAGGTCGGCGGTTCGAATCCCCGCAGCGGGGTGCGCTCCCGTTGCTCGGTCCCAGCGCCTGCCAACCTAGCAGTTCGAAAGCACCCCCGGGTGCAAGTAGATAAATAGGGACCGCTTACTAGCGGGAAGGTAAACGGCGTTTCCATGTGCAGCTCTGGCTCGCCAGAGCAGCGATGTCACGCTGGCCACGTGACCCGGAAGTGTCTCCAGACAACGCTGGCCCCCGGCCTCTTAAGTGAGATGGGCGCACAACCCCAGAGTCTGTCAAGACTGGCCCGTACGGGCAGGGGTACCTTTACCTTTACCTTTTCTTCTAATTTCTCTCCTCATTGCTTTAGTCTTCCTCTCTCCTCTCCTTGCAAGTTCCCTGTCTTTACCTCCCCCCTCCTAGGCAGCCTCTTTTATCCCTTATCTCTCTCCCCAATCGCTTGCCCATTAGCAGCTTTGTTTCAACACCCCCTTTCCTCTTTCAAAAAAAAGAGCACAATCTGCTTTTCGCCCCTGGGCAATTCGGCTCCAGGGACCACGCATTTGCTCCATAAGACGCACAGACATTTCCCCTTACTTTTTAGGAAGAAAAAGGTGTGTCTTATGGAGCGAAAAATATGGCAAATCACATTTCTAACACATTTTAGTCCTGGAAAAAGTTTCCCCAGAAATCAGTTGCCTCTTTTCATCCCGCTCTCTTTTTCTGTTTTCTTTCTCCTTTCTCTCCCCCTTTCTTTTCTCCCTTCCGCGCTGCCCTCTCTCTTAATTATCCCTAACCTTAGTTTTTCTTAACCTACGCCTTTCTCTCATTTCCTTGTGTCTTTCGGATTTGATTATCCTAATATAATTTCCCCACAGATGGGTCATCAAATATGTGATCGTTGTCTAATGAGATGTGCTATGTTTCTCCCTATTTGCTTTCAACTTTTCCATTCTTCAGCCACTCCCTCTGCCCTAAAAAATAAAAAAAATTAAGCAAGGATGAGGTGCTAAGACGTCAGAGCCACAGGGCCACAATATCAAAGCATTTATCTGAGCTTTAAAAAAGATTATATATTGAGAGAGAGAGGGAGGAGCCCCTTCTCCAATAAAAACAGATACTAAAAAGTGAAAAAAGGTAAAGGTAAAGGTACCCCTGCCCGTACGGGCCAGTCTTGACAGACTCTGGGGTTGTGCGCCCATCTCACTTAAGAGGCCAGGGGCCAGTGCTGTCCGGAGACACTTCCGGGTCACGTGGCCAGCGTGACATCGCTGCTCTGGCGAGCCAGAGCCGCACACGGAAACGCCGTTTACCTTCCCGCTGGTAAGCGGTCCCTATTTATCTACTTGCACCCGGGGGTGCTTTCGAACTGCTAGGTTGGCAGGCGCTGGGACCGAGCAGTGGGAGCGCACCCCGCCGCAGGGATTCGAACCGCCGACCTTTCGATCGGCAAGTCCTAGGCGCTGAGGCTTTAACCCACAGCGCCACCTGCGTCCCCCAAAAAGTGAAAAGCCTTGCTAAATTTACAGAAGTGTGACAGGTCATTCTGATGGATCAGATGCTTCTTTCATTTCACAGACTGGGTGTTGCCTGTGTTAAGACGCTCTGGGGTGGGGCTGGGAGCCCCTCCCTGCACAAAAATGCCCCCAAACTGCAACTCGTGGCTTCCCTGCCCGCTTTTGGCCCACAAAGGAACAGCCGCTTGCTTCAGCACCTCCTCATTTGGATGGCAGAGAAAACACACGGACACCGTTTTTTCATTTTAAAAAACACCCGGTAGCTGTAATGGGCAGAGACACATACACACACACACACACACACTTTGGCCACCCATGTCAGGCCCGAGACCCAGTTGCTTCTGCCAGATCCCTTTCCCCCCAGATCTCTTGCTGCCTTTCTCTCTTTTACAACCCTTAAGCCTTCGCCTAGCTGCCCCAGTTTAAAGTCACACCCAAGTTTATATATTAAAAGCAGAAGGAGGGGAGGGGTCCCTTTTATGGGTGGGACGCGCCCCAAGTCAAGGGCAGTCTAAGAGCATTCATGTCCTCCTGATTCAAAGGCCACAAAACGAAGGAGCCAGCGAAGCTCTTTTATCATTCCCGGGAGACTGACAGCTCCCAAATCGCTGAGCTTCTTCAAGCCTCTCTGCTTGGCAATGAGAACCGTTGGATCCTCCAAGGGAGTCGATCGGAGGGAGCGCCAAACCTTGCTGATTTGACCGTACCCTTTGGCAGGTGGAAGCACCTCAGCTATTGCTGCCCTAGGGACACCGGGCCTGTAGGGGGCAGGAGAGCGGGCAGGAGGCCAAGTGAGGGTGTGGGGCAGAGCTGGCTGGCGCTAACCCTTCCCTTGCTCAGAGGAGACCGCCAGAGGGGTCAAGGATGGAGATGCCAGGCCAGACGGCCGTGTTAGAGGACAGGTCAGCCAGGGTCTAATACCGGCTAGCGGCTGGTCCGAAGAAAGACCCCCGCTTGGCCGAGATGCTGCCCCACAGATGGCCCCTGCCCCACACAAGCTGTCCCGGCAGCAGAATGGTCAGGGCTCTCTCGCAGAGAGTTCCAGCCACTGGTGAGCTGCAGGATTCACTCGCGGAAACAGCGGAGGATCCGCTTAGGCCCTGCCGGCCATGGGAGCTGGCCGCTCCCCGGCCAAGTACCGGGCATAGGCCTCTTCGAACATCTCCCGGCAGGGGATGGCGGCCCCGAGTCGTGCGCAGATGAGGAAGGACCCGGCAATCTTGCGGTGCAGCGAGTAGCTCTCCTCCGGAGGGGGGCTGAGCCGGTGCTTCAGCATCACGGGAATAAGATCCTGGATGCAGCGAGTGGTGCGCTGGGTGCTGAAGTCGAAGGGGCCCGGCGTGGAGAAGGCCTCTCCCAGGATCATCACGGCATCCACGTGGGCGTCCTCAAACACCTGGCGGGAGAAGGGGGGAGGTCAGTCCAAGGGGAGGGGTTTCTGGGACTGGCTGCACAGGTAGGGGCCACAGGGGCTGACAGGAAGGGGAAGAGGGGTTCCTGGGCATGGGCAGTCTGCCTTTACCACTTCTTTCAGCCTTGGTCAGACCCCACCTGTGTCCAATTCTGGATGCCACAGTTTTAGAAGGGTGTTGACAAGGAAGGCAGGCAGAGGAGGGAGACAGAGATGATTGAGGGTCTGGAAACCAACCCCGATGAGGAACGGTTGAAAGAGCTGGGAATGTTTAACCTGGGAAAGCAGAGACTGAATGCTTTGATAAGTAAGGGGAATGAAATAAAAAAAAAGAATCTACTTGCAGGCCACAAGCAGCCTTTCTCAAGCTGTGGGTCCCCATATGTTGTTGAACTACAACTCCCATCACCCCTAGCGAGCAAGGCCAGAGCTCAAGGATGATGGGAGTTGTAGTCCAACAACATCTGGGGACCCACAGCTTGAGAACCACTCAAATAGAGGCACTGGGTTTCACTAGGGGGCGCTGCCCTACCTCGAATCGGCCAGGAAGGAGAGCTTGGCCCCAGGGATCTCCTGTCTTGCGTTTGAATCCCCTTTTCTGGGTGCAGCACCCTTGCAGGATTAGGCAGGCCCAGCGGCACAACATGGGGTGGAGCTGGGTGTGGGTGGGTGCTGGAGGAGGCGAAGGGGACGTGCAAGGAAGGAATTGTTCGTTGCTGCCCCCTTCTCTTCCTTTTTAAACTTCAAAAGTGGGGATGTGTCCATGAAACAGCCTTTCTCAACCGGTGGGTCCCCAGATGTTGTTGAACTACAACTCCCATCACCCCTAGCTAGCAAGGCCAGAGCTCAGGGATGATGGGAGTTGTAGTCCAACAACATCTGGGGACCCAAAGGTTGAGAACCGCTGCCATAAAACCTTCAAAGAATCTAAAACAAACAAGCCTGCCCCCCACCCCCAGCTAAATCACAAAATGGTAGGCGTGGCAGAGCAACTGCCCAGAGGAAGGGGGGGGCAGAGAATGGCACCCCACTCCGGACAGTATGGGACTCAGACTTTGCAAACCTGGTGCCCTCCTAAGAAGAGCCTGGCTGTGGGATCAGGCCCATCTAGTCCAGCCTCCTATTCTACCCAAAAGAACCGAGGACTCCGGATAGACTGCCGCTGGATCTGGAGGCTCCCTAAGAGCGTGAGAAGAGCCTGCCGGATCAGGCCAAAAGGGGCCCCATCCAGTTCTGTTCCCACAGTGGCCAAGGAGACGATGCCTCTTTGGGGAAACCCACAAGGATAAGGGGGCTCTCCTCTGCTGCGGTTCAGAGCAAATGGTGCCCAGAAGCGTTGCTGCCTCTGACTGTGGAGGCAGAGACCCGCCATCCTGGCTAGTAGACGCCAATAGCTCTCTCCTCCTCTGTCTATTTGTGCAAGCCCCTTCTAAAGCCATCCAGATGAGTGGCCTCCACTGCCTCTTGTGGCAGGGAGTTCCACAGTTTATGTGCTTCATGAAAAAAGTCTTTCTTTTATCTGCATTCAGCTTCATTGCAATGACCATGAGTTCTAGAGTTATGAAGGAGAGAGAGAGAGAGAGAGATTTTCCTCTCTTCCCACGATTGTTGTTGTTTAGTCGTTTAGTCGTGTCCGCCTCCTCGTGACCCCCTGGACCAGAGCACGCCAGGCCCTCCTGTCTTCCACTGCCTCCCACAGTTTGGTCAAACTCATGCTGGTAGTTTCAAGAACACTGTCCAACCATCTCGTCCTCTGTCATCCCCTTCTCCTTGTGCCCTCCATCTTTCCCAACATCAGGATCTTTTCCAGGGAGTCTTCTCTTCTCATGAAGTGGCCAAAGTCTTGGAGCCTCAGCTTCAGGATCTGTCCTTTCAGTGAGCACTCAGGGCTGATTTCCTTCACAATGGAGAGGTTGGATCTTCTTGCAGCCCATGGGGCTCTCAAGAGTCTTTATGGTCCAGCTCTCACTTCCATACATCACTACTGGGAAAACCATAGCTTTAACTATACGAACCTTTGTTGGCAAGGTGAAGCCTCTGCTTTTTAAGATTCTGTCTTTAGTCGTTTAGTTGTTTAGTCGTGTCCGACTCTTTGTGACCCCCTGGACCAGAGCATGCCAGGCACTCCTATCTTCCACTGCCTCCCGCAGTTTGGTCAAACTCATATTTGCAGCTTCGAAAACACTGTCCCACCATCTCGTCCTCTCTTGTCCCCTTCTACTTGTGCCCTCCATGTTTCCCAACATCAGGGTCTTTTCCAGGGAGTCTTCTCTTCTCATGAGGTGGCCAAAGTATTGGAGCCTCAGCTTCAGGATCTGTCCTTCCAGTGAGCACTCAGGGCTGATTTCCTTCAGAATGGAGAGGTTGGATCTTCTTGCAGTCCATGGGACTCTCAAGAGTCTCCTCCAGCACCAGAATTCAAAAGCATCCATTCTTCGGCAATCAGCCTTCTTTATGGTCCAGCTCTCACTTCCATACATCACATATCATTTTATAATCTCTCTGTAAGCAGCAAGAGCTCTGGTGCTCCTTGAGAAACTTTGCGACTGTTAAACTAGCTTAAGGTGGACAGGCAGGGACAGAGACCATCGCGGCAGATCAGTGGCAGGGTGGGGGAGAGATTTAAACCTCCCCTCCTCTTCCTGCCCCCCCCTCCTGGCTCACAGCCTCTTGAAATCCACCCGCTCTGCCCAGTGCCCCTCAGTGCCAACCCAAAACGCTGGTTCCTGCTCAGCCTGGGGCAGCTCGTGAGATTAATCTCCCGATGGACACACTCACCTTAGTCTCAAACCCTGTCATGAACTTGAGGTCTTTGGACTTCTGCAGCACTTTGGCCCGGTCTCCATCCGCCGCGGCCCTCACCACCTTCGCAGAGAGGAAAGAGAGGGGCTGAGGGGGTGGATATTGGGGGGCTCAGCCCTGCTCTAGCCAGCGGCTGACATTATATAGCCACCACTGGAGGCCCACTTCCCCAACCTGCTAAATGTGGCGGGGTGCTATTAGGATTATTATTTCATTATTATTTTGTGTATTATGTGAGGTTACAGGGAACCAGGCAGAGGGCCTTCTGGGTAGCCTGCCCTGTGGAACACCATAAGATGTCAAACAACTATTTGACTTTTAGACGACATCTGAAGGCAGCCCTGTAATAATAATAATCATAATATTTATACCCTGCCCATCTGGCTGGGTTTCCCCAGCCACTCTGAGCAGCTTATGGCATATATAAAGGTAAAGGAAAAGGTACCCCTGACCATTAGGTCCAGTCGTGACCGACTCTGGGGTTGCGGCGCTCATCTCGCTCTATGGGCCGAGGGAGCCGGCATACAGCTTCCGGGTCATGTGGCCAGCATGACTAAGCCGCTTCTGGTGAACCAGAGCAGCGTACGGAAACGCCGTTTACCTTCCTGCCGGAGCGGTTCCTATTTATCTACTTGCACTTTGACGTGCTTTCGAACTGCTAGGTTGGCAGGAGCAGGGACCGAGCAACGGGAGCTCACCCCGTCGTGGGGATTCGAACCACCGACCTTCTGATCGGCAAGTCCTAGGCTCTGTGGTTTAACCCACAGCGCCACCCGCGTCCCAATGGCATATATAAAACATCAACCATTGAAAACTTCCCGATACAGTGGTACCTCGGGTTACATACGCTTCAGGTTACATACACTCCAGGTTACAGACTCTGCTAGCCCAGAAATAGTGCTTCAGGTTAAGAACTTTGCTTCAGGATGAGAACAAGTGGTGCAGCGGCAGCAGGAGGCCCCATTAGCTAAAGTGGTGCTTCAGGTTAAGAACAGTTTCAGGTTAAGAACGGACCTCCGGAACAAATTAAGTACTTAACCCGAGGTACCACTGTACAAGGCTGCCTTCAGATGTCTTCTAAAAGTTATGTAGTTCTTTATGTCCTTGACATCTGATGTTTTATTGTGCTTTAAATATTTTGTTTGGAGCAGCTCAGAGTGGCTGGGGAAACCCAGTCAGATGGATTCCATTTAAACAATTATTATTATTATTATTATTATTATTATTATTATGCTCTGAAGTATGTTATTATTATAACATATTATTCTAACATATAAACCAGTGGCTTGATTCGAATTAATTTTATAATAAATGATTTTAGAGTGTTGTTTGTGCTGTACTTTTGTACTGTTTTATTGTTGTTAGCCGCCCTGAGCCTGGCTTCGGCTGGGGAGGGCGGGATATAAATAAAAATTATTATTATTATTATTATTATTATTATGCTCTGAAGTATGTTGTTATTATTATTAAATGACAGAGATAATACATTACGGAGGTGATGGAAAAGGCCAGGAAATTAAAATGGACACATGCAGGCAAAAGGTGACTCAGGCTGATGGATTAAAGTAGGGTTAGTATGGAGACCCTGCCCTTTCCAACGGCCGAGGGGACGCCCACCTGTGTGATGCGTGGACAATCTAGACAGCAGGCATCTACCCCAGGAGGGATGTGAGATGCTGTAAAAGGAGGAGGAAAAGATAACCGGCACTCACCTCAATGTAATTGTCAGTGAACTCTTTGCTGAAGTCTCGGCTGGCCCCAAAGTCCAGCAGGGTCACCTGCGAGGAACAAGGGGTTAGACGCGTCTGCAGTCTCTTGCATCCGGCAAACATCTCCCCACCCCCACCCCGGGAATCCGGCCCAAACTCCCACCTTGTGCCTCTCGGCATCGTAGAAAAAATTGGACCAGTTTGGATCGGTCTGCATGAAGCGGAACTCAAAGACCTCTCGGAGGCACAGGCGAAGGATGTGGGAACAGATCTGCGGAGAGAAGGAAGAGGGGGAGCCCTCCTTTACTTTTTAGATACTTTTAGTGGAAGGAAAGGCAAAATTTAAAGGAAGAAAGTAAGAAAAGAAAGAAGGTACCAGAAGAGAAGCGTTAGGCGGCAGAAGGGCAGATACAGAACACGAATATTGCGGCTTAATAAATACTTAAAAAATATTACCAATATGTTGAACACATGGTGGACTGAACAAAAACATTAATCTTAATCCCCTTGTTTTCTTATCATGTGTGCACCACGTGAATGGAGAGATGGCAAGAATAAAATGGAAGAGAATGGGCAAATTGTGTCTTATTTTCATGTAACCTGGAATGGCCATCCGTCCGTTTGCCTCCTCGTTCATTAATGATGTGAAATCAAACCATACTGCAAGAACCCTTCCTCTTTTACTAGATCCTACTTTGAGACTGATTATTATTATTTTCCGGCCAGGCTACTTGCCAGACTCTTGAGTGCCACTAGTACAGAGAATGACTAGCTAAAGCGTTTCCCAGAACCTCGCTAGAGACATTCTCACTGCGAGAGATGAGCTCCTTGTTTTTCCCCCATCTCTTTATTGGCTTCAGAAAATCAATTTCAAAGCGCCAAATAGAGAAGGAACAACAGTTCGATCGGGGATTGGAGATGTTTCCTTTAATGCCTTGGCCCAGAAATCTGCAGCCTTGAGGTCATCCTATTGCAGGGTGCCTGCCATTTGGCAGCATTTATGCATAGCTGTCAACTTACAGATTTGAAAATAAGGGACCAGCAGCCTCGAAAATAAGGGATCAGCAGCCAAAATAAGGGATTTTCCAAGGGGCACAGGTATGTTCAACTTCTGAGCCCCTCCCAGCCAAAGGCAGAAAGCCCAGCCAGAAGCCAAACGAAGCCTCAAGCGGTGGTTCCCACAGCGCAGCAACCCGGCAAAGGGGATGCAGCAAGGGAAACCACCGTCACCTCTCCGCTGGGAAGCGCTGAGCAAAGGCGAGTCCCCAGGCAACGCGGCCGATTTGATTGGCACAAGGCATGCAAGCTCCACCCCCCAGTCGTTCTGAGACTCCTTATTGGGTGAGCAACGCAGCCAAGCAACACAGCTGGAGCCTCCCTCCTCCCTGGCCGGTGGGGGGGGGGAGGGAGAGGAGCTGCTTCCTTTGAAACCCGGGAAATTTAAGGGACATTATCAGTCCGGGACAGCAGCAGGACACGACGCTGGGATATGGGACTTTCCCGCCAAATAAGGGACGGTTGACAGCTATGCATTTATGTAGCCTTCCCTGGGCAGGCAGGAAAGGGGGCTGCAGCCGCTGGGGGTGTGTGCAAATGCTACGAAGGTCTCCTATAGAGATGCTCCTTTTTGGGGGGTAATGCCATCCACAGACACAGAGACCTCTCCTCCACCCAAGCTTTCTCCGTAAGGAGAGCCCTGCGTTCCTGGCCCCCGCCTCACCTCGTTCCGCAGCTCCTGGCTGAGATCCTGGCAGCGGTCCAGCGGGACGCCCCCTGCCAGCTCCATCGACAGGACCCTGTGGGTGGACAGCTCCTCTACCACCTTGGGCACCTCGAAGAACGGGTCTCCTTCCAGGAGGTGCCTGGGGGAAGAGATGATTCAGCAAGGAGTCTCTCTCCAAGTGGGAGAGCTGCAAGACACCACACCACGCCCCCCACAAAAGGGTGGTTGGTCCTGAGGCCACAGAGGTCCTCCAGCCTCATCCCAAAAGACATCTCCCTTTGAGGGAGGTATTATTGGGTTATTACTTTTATTTTTATTTTATATACTGTTATGTTTCTATGTGAACTGCCCTCAGACCTCTGGGTACAGGGTAAAGGTAAAGGTAAAGGGACCCCTGACCACTAGGTCCAGTCATGGCTGACTCTGGGGTTGCAGCGCTCATCTCGCTTTATTGGCTGAGGGAGCCGGCGTTTTGTCCGCAGACAGCTTCCGGGTCATGTGGCCAGCATGACTAAGCGGCTTCTGGCGAACCAGAGCAGCACATGGAAACGCCGTTTACCTTCCCGCCAGAGTGGTACCTATTTATCTACTTGCACTTTGACGTGCTTTCAAACTGCTAGGTTGGCAGGAGCAGGGACCGAGCAACTGGAGCTCACCCCGTCGCGGGGATTCGAACTGCCGACCTTCTGATCGGCAAGTCCTAGGCTCTGTGGTTTAACCCACAGCACCACCTGCGTCCCTCGGGTATAGGGTGGTGCATAAATTAAATAAATAAATAAATAGTAATAGTGGGCTCTGCCCCAGCTCCTGCCCACTCCCGTGGCTCAGTGTGGCACAGCGCCCGCGATGGAGACAGAAGTCCCTGGGTTCAGTCCCTGGCAAGAACTCTTGAAACCAGGTCGTGCTGTTGCTGCCAGCCAGGGTTGACTCGCAGGGCAAGGCAGCTCCCCACTTTCCTGAGTCAATTCCAAGAGCTGGCAGCCCTGGGCAGGACCACTGGGGCAGCCGTGCTGGCATTTCCTTGTTAGGGGAAGGGTTTGCAGGGAAGGCTCTTGAAAGGCCGGGGGGGCGGGGTCTCCCAGGAGGAGCAAGGCCAGGCCAGGGGTTTGCTCTCAGCTACCTGAACTTCCTACAAATGCCCAAATACAGACGGTCATTTACTCTCGCTAGATTCAACGTGCTGCCATCTGCCTTATTGCAGGGCAGATTCAAGGGTAAACCATACGTGGAACGAGTCTGCCCCTGCGGCTTGATGGAGGTAGAAACTGTCTCTCATGCTGCTTCTACGGGAATATACGCTCGGTATTTATTACCCCTGCTATGCAAAAATCTCCAAACGAATCCGAACTTCAATGTCTAAAATCCCTTGTAGAGGACAAGGATCCTGAGATCACGTTAAGGGTAGCCAAATTCTGTGTGACTGCCGTAAAACGTAGGGAACAAGGTGTGCTATCATAATGATTAAAGCCTTAAATGATAATTTTAGGTTACATGTTAGTGACTAAGTTTTAATTTATATATATATTTTTAACTGTTGCTACATCTGTATTGTCCCTGTTATACCTAATTGCAAATTCAAATGTATCCCTATCGTGTTTTATGACTTCCTTGATATTGTATGTGGGCTGGAACTGGGCTGTGACCAAAATAATAAATTCATTCGTACCTGAACTTCCGGGCGCACTGAGCCTCCCGCAGGTAGTCACATTCCCACTCCAGCTCCTTCTGAAGCACCTGCAGGGTGTTGTCAGCAAAGAGGCCTGCAAGGAAGCAGAGACGGGCCAAGGCTGCTCACCCAGGAGAGCACAAAACTGGGGAACTCCCTGGTGCAGGAGGGAAGGACCAGCCACCCACCTGGGCAGCTCTCAAGGAGCACTGGGCAGATTCAGGGAGGAGGAGAGGGCTCTGGCGCTCAGGTCCTGTCTGCAGGTGGCTACCTGGTAGGCCCTTGTGAGAAGATGGACTAGATGTGAAAAGGTATAGATTGCTCTTGGAATGTCATATAAAAGGTGAACAGGTAAAATCTGTCATGGTACACTGGGCAAGGGATTTGAGGCATAACATTCAGATTGCAGACTGGGAAAGGTTATGGAAAACAGATTTGAAATTCACAGCATGTATATGAAAATGATGTGTCGGTGGTATTTGACTCCTAGTAATCTAGCAATAGTTAAAGTTATGGTTTTCCCAGTAGTGATGTATGGAAGTGAGAGCTGGACCTTAAACAGAAGGCTGATCGCCAAAGAATTGATGCTTTTGAATTCTGGTGCTGGAGGAGACTCTTGAGAGTCCCATGGACTGCAAGAAGATCAAACCTCTCCATACTGAAGGAAATCAGCCCTGAGTGCTCACTGGAAGGACACATCCTGAAGCTGAGGCTCCTTTGGCCACCTCATGAGAAGAGTGGACTCCCTGGAAACGATCCTGATGTTGGGAAAGATGGAGGGCACAAGGAGAAGGGGACGACAGAGGATGAGATGGTGGGTCAGTGTTCTCGAAGCTACCAGCATGAGTTTGACCAAACTGCGGGAGGCAGTGGAAGACAGGAGGGCCTGGCGTGCTCTGGTCCAGGGGGTCACGAAGAGTCGGACATCACTAAATGACTAAACAACAACAATCTAGCAAAAATGTGTAAAACAAGTACAAATACCTGCTGGAAATGTAAAGAAAAAGAAGCTAACTTTTATCATATGTGGTGGTGGTATAAGGTAATAAAGGCTTTCTGGGAAATGATATACAATGAACTGAAAAACATGTTTTAAATAACCTTTGGGGGGGGGGCGGGAATCTAGAAGCCTTCTTATTAGGAATTGTAGGCACCGACATCCCAAAGGAACTCTTCATGTACACGACAACAGCAGCATGGATGCTACTAGCTCAGAGATGGGAAGAAGAAATCGAGTCCCTAGCAGAGAGGAATAGCAAACCAAGCTATTAGACTACGCTGAAGTTGCAAAACTGACCAGAAAGCTCAGGGACCAAGAAGACAAAAACTTCTAAGAAAGAATGGGGTGGGGGGAATTATAATTTATTTAGGAGACCACCGGAAGCAGATGAAAACAGGATTTTAATCTCACTTGTAATGTAACAAATATGGACAGATGTAAAATATAGATTATGAAATAATATGCAGTTGAAAACATTGACAAGAGGACCTATGGAGGGGGAAGTCTTGAGATTCAGATAAATCTCTCTATCTGAATATGTATTTGGTTTTGTTATGAATTTATACCTGTAAAATCAAATAAAAACGGTTTTTCAAAAAATCTGAATTCTTTCTGCAGGGCCTGTAAGACAGAGTTCTTCCGCCTGGCCTTTGGCTTGGAATCAAATTAATTCCCTCCCCCTCTTTCTTTTTCCCTTTCTTTCCTTCTGTGTTGGAACTCCTATTTGGGGACTTCCCTGGCTTTTTTCTGGCCCATGTAGGACCAGTCTGGATAGTTAGCCTTGGTGAAGACTTGACGTTTTTATCCCCCCAAAGTTGAGTTTTCACTGAAATGAGGCTGCATTTTAATGTTGTATTTTAATCTTGTTTTTAAGCTGTATTTCAATCAATTGTTTTGTATCTGGTGTTGGCCACCCTGAGCCTGGTCTTGGCTGGGGAGGGCGGGGTATAAATAAAAATTATTATTATTATTATTAAGAAGAGAGAATATGGGACTTGATGGGCCCTCTTTGGCTCACCTTGCGTTCTCCTTACCTTCTGGGAGCATCATGCTCATCTTGAGTACCACCAACAGGTTATCCACGTCACTCCGGATGCTCTGAGCAATGCCTGGGTACTGCAGGAGGAGAGGAGAGAGATGGAACGTCAAGACCGGCTGCGCTGCCAAGGGCTTCCAACCCCAGCAGACCAGAGACTTGTCAGAAAAACGCCGCCCGGGAGGGTTGCCAGCATCCCAGGCACTCCGGGGCCATTCTCCGATGGTCACTCTCTGGCTGGAATCCACCATCAGTCCAGAGAGACCGGCAGTAAGCGACCCCTCCCTCCTGAGAGGAGCACACTCACAGTCTTCTGCCAATCCATCACAGAAGAAAGAGACAGTCCGTAGTCTACTGCTACTTTATTAAGACTGTACAAAACATGTCTGCTCTCCTGAGCAGTACAAGACAAGGGTCTCCGACTCAACTCTAGCTTCGACTCAGAAGCGAAAGCCAGCACTCAGTAACTCCACCCGGTTACACTGAGAACTGGCAGAGACTTCCTGTCTCATGCTCAGAGACATCACAGGATGCCAACAATGTTGCTGCTCCTCGCAGCTGGTGGGAACTGAAATCCCAACATCCTCCCCCATTTAAGGTAACACTAGCTGCGTAAACATCAAGAGAGGAAAACAACGAGTTGTTATACACATAACAATCCCCTGTTGTTCCAGCTCCACCTTTGGAACTACTTGCAACTGGATCTACCAGTTGAAACCTCTGGTTAACTCTCTTCCAAGGAACTAGAGCTCCGGCTCTACCTTGGCTATGGAGAATTGTGTTGCACCTTGCAACCTCCAGGAGTGGCTTTGTCTCTGCCCTGGACAAACCTTGAGCCTGGCTTGAGTTGTTAACTACAGCTATACATGCAACAGCTGAGTTAGCAAACTCCTGAGAGTACCTTTTGGGTGGTATGCCCTTTGTGACTCTCTCAGATCTGCGAATGAGGTGCAGATCGTCCTTGCTGGCTAGTTCTTCCTTGGGACTTTTGGGAGAACCACATCCAACAGTAAATAATGGCTCTTGCAATTCCAGTTCAGCCTGAACATCTGAAGGCCTGGACATTGTGTGTGAACCCTTCTCAATGACCGTGTCATCAGAACCTTCAGTGGTGCTTTCACTGTCACTCTCAATATCAGAATCCCAACAAGACTTGCCTTGCAGTCAAAGTCTCTCCCTACAGGCTCTGCCCTCGCCCCATAGCCAGAGCATCTTCCTTGCATGCACTGTCCTGGGTTCAAATCCCGGCAACGTCTCCACACCTGAGCCAACGTTTACCTGGATCTTCATGGCCACTTCGGTCCCGTCCTTCAGCACCCCAAGGTGCACTTGGCCGATGGAGGCGGCCGCAAAGGGCGTTTCCTCAAAGGAGGCGACTCTGGCCCGCCAGTCGGCACCCAGTTCTTCCACCAGGACGCCCTGGAAGGGGAAGAGCAGAGAGTCCCTGAAGCAAGATGCTGGAGAGCTACCTCACACCGGCAGCGGCTGCCACCTGGACTAAGAAAAACCCCGCAGGCATCTTCCTGCACTGGCAGCATCTCAGTGTGGCAGCTGAGCCAGATTTCCCTGCTCAGAGCATCCATGCCAACCCTCCCACCCAAACACAGGCGGAGGGCAAAGGCGGCTTCCCTCGCGGCCCCCTGCCCCACCCCACAGCAACGCACCATCATCTGAGAGGGCGGCATGAAGTCGGCGCTTTGTCGGACGCGCTGGAAGATCTCCTGCAACTGGGGGCTGATGAAGCTGTTGTCTGCGGGGAGAAGCGGGCGTCCCAAAGAAACTGTTTTTTAAATATCGTTTGCAGTGCTGCAACCCACCCTGCTGGCCTGGAGAGGCTCTTTTGTTTTGGCTCGGGAGGGCAGTCCTTTGACAGGTGTGGAGGATTCCCTGGTCCTGAATGGGGTAACTGTGCCCCTGAAGGACCAGGGGCGCAGCCTGGGAGTCATTTTGGATTCACAGCTGTCCATGGAGGCGCAGGTCAATTCTGTGTCCAGGGCAGCTGTCTACCAGCTCCATCTGGTATGCAGGATGAGACCCTAGCTGCCTGCAGACTGTCTCGCCAGAGTGGTGCACGCTCTGGTTATCTCCTGCTTGGACTACTGCAATGCGCTCTATGTGGGGCTACCTTTGAAGGTGACCCAGAAACTACAACTAATCCAGAATGCAGCAGCTAGACTGGTGACTGGGAGTGGCCGCTGAGACCACATAACACCGGTCTTGAAAGACCTACATTGGCTCCCAGTACGTTTCCGAGCACAATTCAAAGTGTTGGTGCTGACCTTGAAAGCCCTAAACAGCCTCGGTCCAGTATATCTGAAGGAGCGTCTCCACCCCCTTCATTCTGCCCAGACACTGAGGTCCAGCTCCGAGCGCCATCTGGTGGCTCCCTCACTGTGAGAAGTGAGGTTACAGGGAACCAGGCAGAGGGCCTTCTTGGTGGTGGCACCTGCCCTGTGGAACACCCTCCCACCAGATGTCAAGGAAATAAACAACTATCTGACTTTTAGAAGACCTCTGAAGGCAGCCCTATTAGGGAAGTTTTATTCTGTTTCTAGTATTCTGCTGGGAGCAGCCCAGAGTGGCTGGGGAAACCCAGCCAGATGGGTGGGGTATAAATCATAAACTGTTATTATTATTGTTGTATAACCTTCCAGGCTTGGGGGGTGGGGGGCGACGGATCTCTTTGGAATTTTCCCAATGCCAACCAGCCAGCAGCCCCATCAACCCTCCCATCGATTCTGAGCAGCCCCCCACGGGAAGATGCTGGCAGGAAATGGGAACACCCCCTTCTCCCCCCCCCCCAATACCTTGAATGCTCAACATCTGGCCAATCTTGAGGGCAGCCCCACGCATTTTGCAGAGGGTATCCACAATCCGCTCTGCGTTTGCTTCCGACAGGAAGGGGTTGGAGTCCAGCAGGAAGCTTGCGTCTGCAGAGGGGGAGGGAAGAAAAATTCGCCTGTGCCTGGGGTAGCAGGTCTCTCGTGAGAGCAGAATATGTGCGTCTCCACCCCCATCGTTCAGCCCGGACACTGAGATCCAGCGCCAAGGGCCTTCTGGCGGTTCCCTCATTGCAAGAAGCCAAGTTACAGGGAACCAGGCAGAAGGAAATAAGCAGCTATCTTATCTTTAAAAGACATCTGAAGGCAGCCCTGTTTAGGGAAGTTTTTAATATTTAATGCTGTATTGTTTTTAACACCGGACTGGGAGCCGCCCAGAGTGGCTGGGGAAACTCAGCCAGATGGGCAGGGTATAAATAATAAATTATTATTATTATTATTATTATTATTATTATTATTATTATTATTCTGCTGGGTCAGGCCAAAGGGGACCCAGCTAGCCTGGCATCCTCTTCCCTTGAGAGCAGAAGAAGAGTCCAGCCACTTTTTGAGGCAAGGCCAGCCCCAGCCACACACCCCGGCCCTCAAAATCCTTAGGAGCAGCCCCTTGTGGCTTCGCACGCATATGTGCAAGAGAGCATGAGTGCATAGGGCCTGGCCCTTCTCTTGCACCTTCCTTACCCTTGATTTTTTGCTCCCCGTTAAGGGAGTTCCTCGCCACTTCCACCAAAGCTCCAAAGCCCAGGCCCACAGCCAGACCTGGAAGGGAGAAAGGACTGTATGAATGGAAGGCGGGGGGTGGGGGGTGGAATAGAATGAGTCCAGTCTCCCCCCTCAGCGCAGTCTCTCCCACCACCAGCTCCAACTGCCCCTCCCCACCCCACCAATGTGGAACCCATAGGAAGGTCTACTCTGCAAACATAAATTACATTAGGATCGTCCTCAAGAAATGCTTAGGATTGTAATTTTGTGAGTGGAATATTCATTTCAAGCCATTCATTCTCAGCCCTCTACAATTCCCAAATGACAAGATTTATTGTCAGGGTTTAATACTTCTTTTTTGCTACAATTCGAGAACCTGTCTGCATTAGTTTTTGTAGATGTCCATTCAGCTTCCACGCTCCTGCAGCCGTTTACATTGCTCCATGACTGGTCCTTTCTTCTGAGCAACTGGCGTCTGTCTAAACATTCTGTGACATCACAGCAGCCAAGCCAATGGCAGCAAAGCATGCAAACGAAAGGCAAAACCCAGTCGCATCACCCTGGCATTCTTCCTCCCTCTCTGTGATGCAACAAATCCTCAACTGAGAATGCTGCCGCCTGGAGGGTCTCACCTCCAAAATTCGCAAGGCGTCCAACGCGGGTCACTGGTACTTTCCGCTCGCGGGCTCTCTCGCTGAGCTGAGGAACAAAGCAGACAGCCGAAAAGTTAAGCCAGCCAGATGTTGGGGGACAAGGAAGGCTCACCCCCTCTTGTGAGCGCTCCAGAAACATCTGGGAACAGAACATTAAGGCAAGATGGGTCCACCTTGGCGCGTCCAACCAGCTTATTTTTATGCTCTTAAGCATAAAGCTTCTACAGTTGCGATCTGAACTATTTCCCCAGCCGATAGAGGCAATTAGCAGCATTACCTGTGCATACACCTTAAGCCAGAGCTTTCCAAACTGTGTGCCGCAACACACTTGCTTGTCGGCTGCAGCGTGTGGGTGTGTTGCAAAACGAAAAAGTGTGTCACAAGCAGGGAACATTTGGAAACTTCTACCTTAAGCGTTGTGCCAAATGTTGCATCCCTGCTGGATCCTGGTGGGCTCAGGGTTCAAGCCACCCACTCCCCCCCCCCCCCAAGAGACCCAGGCCTTACCTTCTGCCTCATTTTGTCCAGGCTCTCCTGGTCTTTCCTCGGCCGAGATTCCCTCGCTTTCTGGATGTCCTCCACCGTGAGACCTCGAAGCGGCGCACTCTGATGAATCAGACGGGGGCAACCAAAGCTGGAGACTCCCCAAAGCGCAGGTGCCCCTGTGGGCATGGGAAGCGGCTGGTCACCGGAACGATCGGCAGTCCATCCTGTGGCGCTTGCGGTGTGACAAGAGTTTGCCCCCTGCAGGAACCACCTTCCTGGGCAAGGCAGGTTTTCCTGCTCCTTCCAAAGAGATGCTGGGAGCGCCATGGTTTCCTGCTAAAAGTAGAAAGCAGATTGCTGTTTCCTGCCGGCTCCGGGACACAGAGCTCTCAGCCCCCAAAACCCAATTTCTTCTAAAGCGCTGGGATCAGGTGCCCCAACTCTCAGGGGCAGAGCTATCACTAGCCCCCTCAATATTCCTTAGCAGGGCACTCAGCCCCAGCCCCCCAATATCGAGGGGGCAGAGGAGAGCAAACATCAAAGCATCAAAGCATCTACCAGCTCCATCTGGTACGCAGGCTAAGACCCTACCTGCCCACAGACTGTCTCGCCAGGGTGGTGCATGCTCTGGTTATCTCCCGCTTGGACTACTATAATGCACTCTACGTGGGGCTACCTTTGAAGGTGACGCAGAAACTACAACTAATCCAGAATGCAGCAGCCAGACTGGGGACTGGGAGCGGCCGCCGAGACCACATAACACCGGTCTTGAAAGACCTACACTGGCTCCCAGTACATTTCCGAGGACAATTCAAAGTGTTGGTGCTGACCTTGAAAGCCCTAAACGGCCTCGGCACTCCTGAAGGAGTGTCTCCACCCCCATCATCCAGCCCAGACACTGAGGTCCAGCGCCGAGGGCCTTCTGGCAGTTCCCTCCCTGCGAGAAGCAAAGCTACAGGGAACCAGGCAGAGGGCCTTCTCGGTAGTGGCACCTGCCCTGTGGAACACCCTCCCTGTAGATGTCAAAGAGATAAACAACTACCTGACATTTAGAAAACAGCTGAAGGCAGCCCTGTTCAGGGAAGTTTTTAATGTGTGACATTTTTATGTATTTTTAATCTTTGTTGGAAGCCGACCAGAGTGGCTTGGGAAACCCAGCCAGATGGGCGGGGTACAAATAATAGATTATTATTATTATCAATGGAAGGCTAAACCAGCCTGCATGGGGCAGGGAGTCCCACATGTACCACACGCCACCCCCCCCCCCCAGAATGGAAATTGCAGAGGTCAAGTAATGGAGCAATTCAGCATCCAGGGAAAAGGTGACATCGTTTTCTGCTTCTTGAGCTTTCAAGGCCATTACCCAGCAGCGAAAACTGACCCTGCCTGTGTGCTAGACATGTATCTATCTATCTATAAAAATATATTATATTGGGACAGCAGTTCCCAGTGGAGGTGGACATCCTGGGCTCCACAAGGCACAGTGGCTTTTGTGTGTTCACCAGGAGGCAGATTGGGACGCGGGTGGCGCCATGAGTTAAACCACAGAGCCTAGGACTTGCCTATCAGAAGGTCGGTGGTTTGAATCCCTGTGAACTCCCGTTGCTCGGTCCCTGTTCCTGCCAACCTAGCAGTTCGAAAGCACGTCAAAGTGCAAGTAGATAAGTAGGTACCACTCTGGCGGGAAGGTAAACGGCATTTCCGTGTACTGCTCTGGCTCGCCAGAAGCGGCTTAGTCATGCTGGCCACATGGTCCGGAAGCTGTACACCAGCTCCCTCGGCCAGTAAAGCGAGATGAGCGCCACAACCCCAGAGTCGGCCACGACTGGACCTAACGGTCAGGGGTCCCCTTTGCCTTTACAGGAGGCGGATTGGACTTGTGCCATGTGGATACATCTACGGATGAAGGATGCTATACAAATTTAATACACAATAACAGCATCCTCCTCCGAACCCCTCACTTCCCTGTAGCAGTGACCTTCCCAGGTTGTGTAGAGAAGAGCACGCAACACATTGTCTGCTGTTTAAGTGGCAAGCGATTTCTATTTTGGCTGCAGGCGTCAACATGCTTAACCGGTTGGGTCCGTCTCTTGGAGCTGATTTTCATCCCTGAAGCCAGGAGTTAAGGGCAGGTGCTTGAGTTTCAGCCCTGCTCTCCAGCCACCTTTGGACAGAGTCAGCCTCCACGGCCCTCTTCCAGCAGGGAGGCAGCGATGGCATAGTGGTTAAAGTGTCAGACTGGGAGAGGCCGGGGTTCGAATTCCCACTTTGGCTATTGGGGGGGGCGTGTGATCTTGGGGGACAGCCACTGCCTTTTCTGAGCCTAACCCATGTCACAGGGTTGTGGTTGTCGTGGGGATTAAACAAAGGTGTGGTGTAGGGAGAATAACTTTGCGGAGCTCCTTGGAGAAAAGAAGGAGGGCTGCGTGTGCAACACATTACAGTAGTACCTCGGGTTAAGTACTTAATTCGTTCCAGAGGTCCGTACTTAACCTGAAACTGTTCTTAACCTGAAGCACCACTTCAGCTAATGGGGCCTCTCGTTGCTGCCGGCCCGCCGGAGCACGATTTCTGTTCTCATCCTGAAGCAAAAGTTCTTAACCTGAAGCACTATTTCTGGGTTAGCGGAGTCTGTAACCTGAAGCGTATGTAACCTGAAGTGTATGTAACCCGAGGTACCACTGTAAATAAAAGTAGCCGCACAGAGGTCTCTGCCCTGCAGAGATCAGCACAATCATAGAGGCCGGTGTGCAGTTTCACGCTCACAAGGGCATTGCACACTTGCGAGACTCGCACACTTGCGAGACTCGCACAGGGTCCTTCTGACGTGTGGGTTGGTGCCCAGAGCCCCAGTCCAAGGACTCTCCCCCCCACACACACTTCCACCTCCCCCCCCCCCACTGACTCACCCTCCTCTTCCTGCAGCTGTCAGGTCTCCCCTCGGAGCTGTGGGTCCCGGAGGAGGGTCGTGCCAGCCTGGCCCCCTCAGGGGCGACCCTCCCCGCAGAGCAGCTCCCCAGGAACCGGAGCCCCCGCTTCCAAGGCATCACGGCCGGGGGGGGGGAGAGGAGGGGACCCAAAAGGCCCTGAGGGGGGGGCAAAGGTCAAAGGGCGCCAAGAGACAGGGGTTCGGGTGAATGAGAAAGACCCCCCCCAAAAAAAGAGCGGGGTCAAAGGTCACCAGGTCCGGGTATAGGGGGAGACTGTTCCCACCGCGGTCCGACCCTCGCCGCTCGCTTCTCCCCTCCTCTGGCCACTGGCATCTGCTTCCGGGTCCGGCTAGTCCCGCCTCCCTTCTGGACGGGCGCGGCGGGCGTCCAATCAGCGGTCCCGCGTGCTTTCCCGGGCGCAGGTAGCCGTCGGCCAATCAGGGCGCGAGGATCCGCCCCCGCCCGCTTTGATTCATTCATTTGTCTCCCGCTCGCCCCGCCCTCGTTCCCGCGCCCATTCAGGAGGAATCCTTTCGCCGGTGGAACTCACTGCCGCGGGAAGAGGGAGGCCGCGCTGCTATTCTTAGCTTTTTAATTTATCGCCCGCCCGAAGATCACCGGGCGGGTTGGAAATATTAGAAAGAGATGGAGCCTGTCGGATGAAGCCTCCTGATCTCCCGGTGGCCTTGCAAAACAGCTCTCGGGGGAAAAGCGTGTGCAGGATCCGGGCACAGGGGCCACGCTCTCCCTGGCCCTCTCCTCCTCCGTGAATCTTTCGAATCCGCTCTTAAAGCCACCCAGGCTGGCTCATGGGGCAGGGAGTTCCGCCGTTTAACTAGGCGCTGTGGGAAGAAGGACTTTGTATTGCTGTCAGCATCCGTCGATCTCAAGAGACAGGGGCGAGCAGGGGGGGGGGTTGAAGTCAAACCGGGTCCCCAGATGTTGAACTACAACTCCCATCACACCTAGCTAGCAAGGCCAGAGCTCAAGGATGATGGGAGTTGTAGTCCAACAACATCTGGAGACCCACAGCTTGAGAACCACTCAAATAGAGGCACTGGGTTTCACTAGGGGGCGCTGCCCTACCTCGAATCGGCCAGGAAGGAGGGCTTGGCCCCAGGGCTCTCCTGGCTTGCGTTCGAATCCCCTTTTCTGGGTGCAGCACCCTTGCAGGATTAGGCAGGCCCAGCGGCACAACATGCGGTGGAGCTGGGTGTGGGTGGGTGTTGGAGGAGGCGAAGGGGACGTGCAAGGAAGGAATTGTTCGTCGCTGCCCCCTTCTCTTCCTTTTTAAACTTCAAAAGTGGGGATGTGTCCATGAAACAGCCTTTCTCAACCTGTGGGTCCCCAGATGTTGTTGAACTACAACTCCCATCACCCCTAGCTAGCAGGGCCAGAGCTCAGGGATGATGGGAGTTGTAGTCCAACAACATCTGGGAACCCACAGGTTGAGAACTGCTCCGTGGAGAACGACAGCGACCCCCTGTGGCTGCAGAGGCTGGAATTTTGCAACTGCTGCCTCCTTTGTGGTTTTAGCAGCACCAAATTGACATCCCTGGGTGCAAGCCTGTGCCGTGTTGTAAACAAAAATTGCCCTTTTCCCTTATGGGGTATCCAAGAGCCCATATAGAGTCCTTACATAGGTTCCCTATCGGTAGGAGACAATAACGGAGGCCAACCAGAGAATATTGAGAAGCAAAGCAGCTAGTAAGCTTGATCTTTATTGATCTGTTGCAACAGGGTGCTCCCCTCACACGCAGGAGAGACGAGGGACCCAGAAAATGGCGTGCAAGGCCTTATAAAGACTTTTGAAATTGCCACCCTGTAGATCAAGACCATCCCCAGAAATCATACATACATCACAGAAGGGTACTCGCACACTTATGAATGAGCACTGGGTGCTGGACCCTTGACCCTGACCCAGCAGGGTCCTTCTGACGTGTGGGTTGGTGCCCAGAGCCCCAGTCCAAGGACTCTCTCCCCCCCCACACACACACTTCCACCTTCCACTTGGTATCTGAAGAAGTGTGCATGCACACGAAAGCTCATACCAAGAACTGACTTAGTTGGTCTTTAAGGTGCTACTGGAAGGAATTTTTTTGTTTTTGTTTTGACTATGGCAGACCAACACGGCTACCTATCTGTAACTGAATCACAGAAGGGGTGTAACCTAAGACCACCCCTCAGATACATCACACCTACATCACAGAAAAGGCGTTCTAAAACAGAAATTTGAATATTGTTTTTCTCCTGTCCTTGTTTATCTCCTGTCTGGCAGGTTAATTTATTGGATTTCCTGGGTAGCCTGGCTAGTCTTTTGTAGTGATAAATACTTTAGTTTGCCTACCCATGGTGTAGAGTTTTGAGCCTTTTCTTCTCCCGAAGATGTCCCACAAGGCAGTGGAGATTTAGGGTCAGAGTTTTCCTTCTTCTAAATGAGCTCCCTTCTCAGGTGGGTGAGCCCCACCTGACCCTCACATCCCTAAAGTATGTGCAGAAACCACCTTAAAAATATATATATATATATATATATGCTTTCGTAGATTTTCACGGGTACAGGAATGCAGGTTTTGGTGTCCTCGGGTGTCTTCCCGTGTAAAAGTTGGGGTGTCTAGGCGACGTTTCGACGAGGTCTCACTCGTCATCTTCAGGCTGGTGCTTTCGGCTTCTTGTTACTGGAACAGAGCGGGATCTCAATGTTTGAGTTCCTATAAATACTGTAGAGGGGGTGTGGTGTCTAGCCTCCAATGTTCTGGGCAGAGAGGAAGTTCCCAGGCTAGTGTGCCTTTTCTTCTTTTGTTCCTTAATTACTTGAGAGATACCTTGAGTGATTTCTTGAGTGATATCCTGAGTACCACTTAGGTGGGTCATTAGGTGTGGATTAGTTGCTAAAGTCTTTGTGTCTTGACCTCTTGAACTTTGTGAAGAGTTTTCCTGAGAAGATGGCTGTATTGCACTTAGTTGTGCTTTGGCTTGGCTTCGTGTATAGGGGCGAGCTGTGGTTTTGTGGCTTGTGTCAGCCAGATCTGTGTAGGGATTGCAGGGGGGTGCAGCATCCGGAGGTGCCACCATGGATTGGCTACTGGATGGTGTCAGTAATTCATCTGTGGAGAGGGTCTGGGTTTGGGTCTGGTGTGGTTGATTGGTGTTGGCGTTCTGTGTGCCTCTGGATCTGGTGTCAGTTTTTGTGGGGAGGGCTAATTTCCAGATGTCTGGCAAGCGGGATGTGTCGTCACGCTTGTTCATGTTGTGAGGGTGTTTCTCTATCTCGATGGCTTCCATGATTATTCTCTTGTGGTGATGTTCCGTGTTAAAGAGCAATTTGGAATCTGCAAAATTAATTTCGTGTCCTGTTTCTTTCATGTGTTGGAAAAGAGAGGAAGTTTTTTCTTCTTTTTTGACGGCATTCTTGTGTTCTGCGATACGTGCATTTATTCGTCTGTTTGTTTGTCCAATGTACGTGGCTGGGCAGACTTTGCAGGGTATTTCATAGATCCCTTGGTTTTCCAACTGGATTTTATCCTTGGGGTTTCTGAGGATATTGGCTATTTTTTGGTTGGTGCAAAAGGCTGTTTTGATATTGTGTTTATGGAGGATTTTGCTAATTTTATCTGTAGTGCCCTTGATATAAGGAAGGAGGGCCATGCCATTGTTTTCTTCTGTGTCTTGGTTTTTGGGGGGTGTTTCCTTTTGGATTAGCTTCGTAATCCTGTTTTGCTGGAACATCACCACAAGAGAATAATCATGGAAGCCATCGAGATAGAGAAACACCCTCACAACATGAACAAGCGTGACGACACATCCCGCTTGCCAGACATCTGGAAATTAGCCCTCCCCACAAAAACTGACACCAGATCCAGAGGCACACAGAACGCCAACACCAATCAACCACACCAGACCCAAACCCAGACCCTCTCCACAGATGAATTACTGACACCATCCAGTAGCCAGTCCATGGTGGCACCTCCGGATGCTGCACCCCCCTGCAATCCCTACACAGATCTGGCTGACACAAGCCACAAAACCACAGCTCGCCCCTATACACGAAGCCAAGCCAAAGCACAACTAAGTGCAATACAGCCATCTTCTCAGGAAAACTCTTCACAAAGTTCAAGAGGTCAAGACACAAAGACTTTAGCAACTAATCCACACCTAATGACCCACCTAAGTGGTACTCAGGATATCACTCAAGAAATCACTCAAGGTATCTCTCAAGTAATTAAGGAACAAAAGAAGAAAAGGCACACTAGCCTGGGAACTTCCTCTCTGCCCAGAACATTGGAGGCTAGACACCACACCCCCTCTACAGTATTTATAGGAACTCAAACATTGAGATCCCGCTCTGTTCCAGTAACAAGAAGCCGAAAGCACCAGCCTGAAGATGACGAGTGAGACCTCGTCGAAACGTCGCCTAGACACCCCAACTTTTACACGGGAAGACACCCGAGGACACCAAAACCTGCATATATATATATATATATATATTTAACATAATTGTTACAAAATATAAGCAAAATATTGCAAATATGTACATACATACATATTTCAAATAAGCACATATATATGAAAAAAGGAACAAAAGAAAATAGATAGATGATAGATAGATAGATAGATAGATAGATAGATAGATAGATGATAGATAGATATAAAAGGTTTTTATTGGTTTTACATAATTTTATCGTTTTAACTTTAACCATTTCAAACATTAAAAATAAAATGTTCTTTTGAACCTTGGGACCTCCTTCCCTCCATGGGTTTCTTATTTAAGATAAAGTTTTCTGCATCTTTTCCTTATCCATCTGTTATATATCCATAGTTATCATAAATAATTGCACATTACAAGTGTCATTACATCCCTGCCAATGATTTTAACTGTTTACAGTGGTCTTTTAAAGAAATTAGGAATTTACTCCAGTCTTTTAAAAATGCTTGATCTTCCTGGTTTCTGATCTTCCCCGTCAGTTTTGCCATCTCCGCATACTCCATCAGTTTTGTCTGCCATTCTTCTTTGTTGGTACTTCTTTCTTCCATCTCTGGGCTGGAAGCATTCTCGCTGCCGTCGTTGCATACATAAAAAGTCTTTTATCCTGTTTTGGTATCTCTTCACCTATTATACCTAAGAGGAAAACTTCTGGTTTCTTAACAAATGTATTCTTAAAAATTTTCTTTAATTCATTATATATCATTTCCCAGAAAGCTTTTATTTATTTTTCATTTATTTATTGATTTTCCAAGTTTAAAACAAACACATCAACAGCCATAAAAGAATAAAAAAACATCAAAAAAGAGAACAAGCAAGCAAGCAAGCAAGCAAGCAAACATATATCCTAACTGTAGAAATTCCATTGTTTTTGACATTGTTGAGTGACTTCCTCGAATCTCCCTGGCTGAGTTTCCATATAAATCATTGTAGCAGTTTTCCAAAACTAATTTCACTTAAAATTTGCATAGTCCTATTAACATCTTTCTTTCTTTTCATACTGACTTTTATCCATAATGTTCTACAACCTCACATATTTAAATCCTAGGCCTATTTGGCACTCGCAAATAATTCTATTTAAGTTAGCATATTTAACTAATTTTTTTTTTAATTTCATCCATTCTTCTTGATACTCCTCCTCCTTCTGGTCGTGGACTCTTCCGGTCAGGTCGGCTAGCTCCGAAAAATCCATCATCTTCATCCCAGAAAGCTTTTACCAGTGTACATGTCCACCACATATGATAAAAAAGTACCATCCTTCCCTTTGCATGTCCAACACAGATTTGAACTAGTTCTGTACATTTTCGTAATTTTACTCTGTGTTAGATACCAGCGATACATCATTTTCATATAGATTTCCTTCAGCGGACAGCATGTAGTAAACTTTATTTCCTCTTTCCATAACTTTTCCCAAGATGCAAGTTGGATATTATATCCAAAATCTCTAGCCCAGTGGATCATCACTGCTTTGACTTCTGTTAACCAGAAGGTTGGTGGTTTGAGCCCATCCAGCGACAGATTCCGGGCAGATTTCCTGCATTGCAGAGGGTTGGACTAGAAGATGACTCTTGGGGGTCCCTTCCAATTCTATAGCTCACTGTATCGCTTTCTGCCTGTTTTGGCTGCCTTCTCCTCTGCCACCCAGGTGGTACAGCTACATTTCCTGCCATTCTCAAGCTTATCTGAAAAGACATCGCTCTCGCGAGGGACTTCCCGTCTGCGCACAAAGGAGCTGGAAGTGGAACCGATATTTTGGTCCAGCGCTTGAGCAGCTTGGGAGTAAGATGTCCTCAGCAGCATCCTGGAAAAAGCTGGGATCGTGAATGCAAAGCAGATGGAAAGTATCAGGTGGAGATTTGGAAGGGGCGGAATCGCAAGGCTGCCATCAGTGACTCAGGAGGAAGCAAGTCGCAGGCAATCAGGAAAAGCACCAGGCATTTAACAAGACCTCGGATTTTCCCAGCTCACAATTCCTGACTGCACATATTGCGGATAAAACATTTGGGTCAAGTTTGTGAACATCAGCCTTGGATGAGTCAGGTCCCAAAATTCCAAAACTTTTTTATAAATAATTTTTATTAGGTTTTCAAATTTTACACACAAAAATATTCAAAAACAGAACGTATATAATTTCATAACTTTCTTAACCCCCCTCCCTGACTTCCCCCCACCCCCCCTTCATACATCCCACTTCCAACAATTACCCGGTAACTCAGCAAGTTCTTATCTCTCATCTTTAACATATATTGTTATTTTTTAAAATCAGTTCTTATTACTTGGCCAAATTTTACTTATCCAATTTTCTTATAAATATTAAATTCTTTTCTAAGGTCGACCCAAATTCCCTTCCACGAATTCCCTTTCACATATTAGATATAGATCATAATAGAGAAACATAAAAAACATAAAAGTTTTAAAATTCTATTTCTATTCCCCCCCACCTCCCTGCCCCGGTTTCTGTCCCTTCCCAACTAAATGTCCGCAAAACAGTTCCTAGCCTGGATTCCTCACATCAGAGGCCTTTAAATCTCTGTCAGTCTCTCTTTGCCGATTTTGTTGGTAGCCCTCTTTGTTGATCCTCGGGTCTCGAAGGAGCTCTGACACAGTCTCATCCAGTTTTCTCCCATCCAAAAAACTTGGTAACAACTGCTGCAAAAGGTCAACTGATCTCTCATACACAAAGAGGAGGCCCCAATCATATTTCTTATTTCTTTTAAGTTCCAGTATTCCAAGTGTTCCAGGGGCTTCCTCTTTCCTCTTTCTCATCTTTCGCAGATTGGTGATCCCGACGTCTTCTTCTTTGTGTTCTAACAATGTAGACTTGGAGTTAGTACTCTCCTGTACTTTCTTAGCTCCTTCTTCCCTCTCCCCCAGTTCCAAAGATGTCTCTTCTTGTTCAGCTGCAGCTTCTGTTTCAGTCAAAATTCCAAAACTGAATGAAACCTCCTGGGGTTATATTAGAAGACGTTCATTCCTAAACATTTATTCCAGAAGGTGTGGTGCTATAAGGATACAGGCCCCCAGAAGGGATGTGATGATCTGTGAGTTTCTGGGATGGCTATATGATTATATATATATAATGTTCATAAATGTACCAAGCAAACACATACATAAATATATAAACCACATGTCTGAAGCAGCACAGGAAAACAGCCATGAAGCCATTTTGACTCTCAAACTGACCAAATGTTTTCTCTGCAAGGTCATGGAAAATGGAAAGGCCTCCCCATTGTCTTTTCCTTCACAAATCCTGTCTTAAGGGTATGTCTGTGTATGAATAGGGTGAGCCTGTGAGCTGGCTCAGGAACTACGTATTTATCATTACAAAAGACTGGCCAGGCTCCCCAGGATATCCAATCAAGTAAGCGTTAACAGGTAACATACCAGACAGGAGGTAAACAACGCACCCTTTCTGTAATGTAGGTATAATGTGTCCGTGTCTATAGATTTTTATAGAGGGCAGGCACACCTTTGTTCTGGATCCTCCTCCTTTCCTGCGTGAGAGGGGAGCACCCTGTTGCAACTGTTCAATAAAGATCAGGCGTACTAGCTGCTTTGCTTCTCAATATTCTCTGGCTGGCCTCTGTTATTTTCTCCTACCAATGGAGAACCTGCAAAGGACTCTATCAGGGCTTTTGTGTTCCCCATAAGGGAATAAGGGCAGATTTTCCTTTATTACAATCCCTCACCATCCCTGACCATTGGCCCTGCTGGCCGGGGCTGGTGAGACTTAGGGGCGCTACAACATCTGTAAAATGTCTGGCAAGGGCCGTGGCTCAGTGACAAAGACTCTTCCTTGCATGCAGAAGTTCTCAGGTTCAAGGTCAATCCCCAAGCAATTCAGGGAGTGCTGAAAAATTTGACAGTGCAGCCAGCTGCCAGTCAGAGTATGCACCGCTGAGAATGTTACATAGACTTTAAGGTGAACACCTAGTGGACGCAGGCTCCAGAGAAAACCAATCCTTCACTTTTCAAAATATTGAAATATTCCCGGGAGAGATAGACACTTTATTTGAGTTCACAGAGCAGTCCCAGAGCTATCTTGACTCTTATGTTTATTAATAATATTATTGAACAAATAATTACATTTGTATACCGCTGTTAACGGAAAAAACAAAGACACCAACCAGGATTACTTGGAGCAAAACAGCAGCCTGTAGGCTTGGCCTTTATTGAACTGTTACAACAGGGTGCTCCCCTCACCCTGTAAAATGGTGTGCAAGACCTTATAAAGACTTTTGAAATTGCCACCCAGTAGATCAAGACCACCCCCAGAAACATCATACATACATCACAGAAGGGGTGTAACCTAAGACCACCCCTCAGATACATACATCACAGAAAGGAGGGGTTGAGGGAGGAGTTGTGGTGGTAACCTGAGTGTCCTGTCTCCTGGCTGGTTCCCCCTATCCCCCTCCCCAAGAGTACAGAGGGGAGTTTGCAGTTTCCTGCCCCCAGAGGGAAGAGCTGATTATTGTCCTTTGTTCCAGTCTGTGCTGAATCCACTCCCATAGGCAAGTTCTTTGTGATCTTGATTGTCTTCTGTCTAGGACCATCAGGGTTGGCATAGCACCTGGGCAGGGCTCCTGTGGATGTGCTGGTATGCTCAAGGATTCTGGCTTCCCTGTATCAAACCTTCCCCATTTTGTAGTCCTTCCTTCATGGAGTAAAATAAAAGTGGAACAGTGCAGATCCGATGTATGGTTGATTTTCTATGAATTTATAACAGAAGCGTAGGGTATGTAGTGTGTGAGTGTGTGTGAAGTTTGTACAAATTGAATGATGGGGGGGGGGTTTGCTGCTACACCGCCCTGTACTTGTAGATCTCAAGGCAGCTCACAACATAAAATTACAATATAAAAAACACCAAATAAATAACAAAAACAAAGGCAACCCAATAATTTCCCCCTTCCACAACACATTTAAAAGGGCATTAATGACCCCAAATATTTCCTTTGCAGTAGAAGGATTTACTACAGAAAAACCTTTCAGATAGACTGGCTGAATTCTTGTCACTTTCAAATCCTTCAAAATCCTGTCAATAGATAAACTTCTCACATGAATGGGGTAGTAGCAATGGATTCCAGAACTGATGTATTTACCATTTCAAAAGAATGTCCAGACTGGTCAGAATAATGCAATCAGCCAGCATTATCAGGTATCCTGACAAACAGGAGACAAGCCAACACTCCAATTTCTGTTGCATTTCTTCCTCTTTCTGTGATGCTGATATAATGATTTTGGGTGGTCTTTGGCTAAAGGGTTGGGCAAATTCTAAAGTCTTTAAAAGTTGCAACACACCTTTGTTCTGGGTCCTTTCTTGCAAGGGCAGGGGGCTCTGTTGCAACAGAAAATAAAAGCCTGCCTTGCTTGGAGTCATTCTTCTCTGACAAATACTTAGTTCCTGAGCCAGGTCACAGGTTCACCCTATTCATACACAGACATACCCTTAAGACAGGATTTGTGAGCAGAAAGACAATGGGGAGGCTCCCCCATCTCCTCACTCCTTGCAGAGAAAACATTTGGTCAGTTTGGAAGTGAAAATGGTTTCAGGGTGGTCCTCCTGTGCTGCTCCAGACATGTGGTCCACACATCTATGTATGTGCTTGGTTGGTACATTTGGTTGGTACATTTATGAACATTTATTTTATTCATATATATATATAGAGAGAGAGAGAGAGAGACCTTAATTTTTTTTTATTTCAAAGGAAAATATTACAGCCCAACTCGCCATCAAGGGACCCTGTGTCCCCTACGTTTGTCAGAGAATAATGTATTTGTCATTACAAAAGACTGGCCAGGCTCCCCAGGGTATCCAATCAAGTAAGCATTAACAGGTGACCTGCCAGACAGGAGGTAAACAATGCACTCAGATTTCTGTTGTAGACCGCCTTTTCTGTGATGTAGGTATGATGTTTCTGGGGGTGGTCTTGGACTCCAAGGCGGGCAATTTAAAATGTCTATATAAGGGCGGACACACCTTGGTTCTGGGTCCCCCTCCTTTTCCTGCGTGTGAAGGGGGCACCCTGTTGCAACAGTTCAATAAAGATCAGGCTTACGAGCTGCTTTGCTTCTCAATATTCTCTGTTATTTTCTCCGACCAATGGAGAACCTGCAAAGGACTCTATATGGGCTCTTGTGTCCTCCATGAGGGAATAAGGGCAGATTTACGTTTATTATACCATGCATAATTTCCCCCCCTCTGCTTCCTGTGACCCCTAATAGGTGGGTTAAGATGTAATGAAATTGCTCAAGGTTCCAGGGAAAGAGCGAAGAGCAGCCTTGCTTGAGGTCTGCTTTTGGCGCAGGGCCTTGGATGAGGCTGGAAGCGAGTCCTGACTCCTGGGGTCTGCTCCTGCCGGAATTTGTGGGTGAGAAGGACGCCCAGTTTCTTCTGCTCCTTCTTCCTTTCGCAGGGATCTTTTAAGAGGAAGAGATGCTCAAGGGGTGTGCTCGAGAGAGCGCCAGGACAAAGACGGAATTGCTGCACAGAGGGAGATGTTTTCTCCACCAAGCAAGTGTGCAAGAGCCTGTTTCTCAAGCCTCTTCCTGTGTGCGGTTTATGTTGCACTTGGCCGAGCGTCACTGGGGCAAGGAGCAAAATCAGGGAGCGGTGCTCTGCTGATTCCCCTCCCCTTACAGCAGCTTGCAAGAGCTATCTTGGTCAAACTGGCTCCCTGGTTTTATTTGCTTTTACTTTTTTTAAGACCCTTATGACTCTGATTTCCAACAGGCTGTGCCTGAAATAGCCCCAAGCCTGCCGGAAACCTCTGTGGTATTGTTGTAAACAAAAATTGCCCTTTCCCCTTATGGGGTATCCAAGAGCCCATATAGAGTCCTTACGTAGGTTCCCTATTGGTAGGAGAAAATAACAGAGGCCAAGCAGAGAATATTGAGAAGCAAAGCAGCTAGTAAGCTTGATCTTTATTGATCTGTTGCAACAGGGTGCTCCCCTCACCCGCAGGAGAGAGGGGGGACCCAGAAAATGGCGCGCAAGGCCTTATAAAGACTTTTGAAATTGCCACCCTGTAGATCAAGACCACCCCCCAGAAACATCATACATACATCACAGAAGGGGTGTAACCTAAGACCACTCTCCAGATACATCACACCTACATCACAGAAAAGGTGGTCTAAACAGAAATTTAAATGTTGTTTATCTCTTGTCCTTGTTTATCTCCTGTCTGGCAGGTTACTTGATTGGATTTCCTGGGTAGCCTGGCCAGTCTTTTGTAATGATAAATACTTAGATCAGAAGAAAATGTGAAGTGTTTTGTGGGGACGAATAACAAAAGTCACAAAGGTGATTGTGCTGGTTTTGGTAATGGGCTGCATGTGCATGATATCTGCTGGAGGGGAAACCCCCCCCCCCCAACCTAGACATAAATTCCTGCAACAGAATGACTCATAGAATTGTAGAGTTGGAAAGGACCCCTAAGAGCAATCTAGTCCAACCCCCTGCAATGAAGGAATCTCAGCTAAAGCATCCAGGATAGATGACCACCCGACCTCTGCTTAAAAACCTCAAAGGAAGGAGAGTCCACAACTGGGCACTCTGCCTGCTGGCACACACCAAAGTCACATCTGCCACAATGGCATGGTGTATTTCCTTGATTTTTCTCCCCTGGAGGGAGGGGGTGGGAATGAAGGAAGGGGCATTTACTGGAATTTGTTGTTGTTGTTTAGTCGTTTAGTCGTGTCCGCCTCTTCGTGACCCCCTGGACCAGAGCACGCCAGGCACTCCTATCTTCCACTGCCTCCCGCAGTTTGGTCAAACTCATGCTGGTAGCTTTGAGAACAGTATCCAACCAATAACATCCTCCGTCGTCCTCTTCTCCTTGTGCCCTCCATCTTTCCCAACATCAGGGTCTTTTCCAGGGAGTCTTCTCTTCTCATGAGGTGGCCAAAGTCTTGGAGCCTCAGCTTCAGGATCTGTCCTTCCAGTGAGCACTCAGGGCTGATTTCCTTCAGAATGGAGAGGTTTGATCTTCTTGCAGTCCATGGGTCACTCAAGAATCTACTCCAGCACCAGAATTCAAAAGCATCCATTCTTCGGCGATCAGCCTTCTTTATGGAATTTGTATACTTTATCAAAAACTATTTATTTAAAGAAAGAGTGCCCCTGAGCATGTACAGAATGCCTGAGTACGTGGTGCAGCGCACAGAGCGTTTGACCTGGACCGGGAAGACTTGGGTTCAAAGGTGGACAACACTCATCCTGATGACCAGGGAGGCAATCACTCCTAAGCTTTCCGGAAGCCATAAATGGCGAGGGCCGCATTCTGCCCCAGAGTGACTCACTCTGCCCTGGGGGGGTTATGTCACTCATCCTCTGGAGTCGTGTGCCGGATGGATGTCTCCTGCCTCCGTCATCCTCTTGAATGTGTCAGCAAATGCCACAACGCTGAGAAAAAGGCTCTCTTTTGTCATTGCAAGACGAATCGCCCCAGCGGGGAGTTGAGTAACCCACACATGCCAGCCAGTTTCCTCCCATGAAGTTCTTTTTAAAGTTCAGAGATTTGAACTATGAACTTTTAGAGAACAACCAGCTTCGAAATTTGCCTTTTCTCCCCACAAGACACATCGAGTCATCAAATGATGCATACATTTTAAAAAATAAATAAAGAGAAATAATTAGGTCACCACCGTCTCTTTCATGCCGTATTTTGCTCATTTTAGAGTTTGATTTGATTCCTAGGTTGCTTTTCACTCACATGAATCTCAAAGCGGCTGACAGACAATAAATAACAATAACCTAGTAAACTAGAATAGGACATCACAAATACAGCACAAATCAATTAACAAACCATCAATGAAACAATGAATGTTTCACACCACCCTGGGATCTTCTGATAAAATGCAGTACTGTGTATAAATTGAATTAACAATTATTATTATTATTATTATTAACAATTATTAACAAAACAGCAATTTAAAAAATAAGCTGAACATCAAAATTACAGCAAGGGCCTAATTATTATTTGATTAACAAATCAATATGGCATTTATGATCTATAAAACAATTGTGAAAACATTAACAAAACAGCAAGTAAAAAATAAGCTAAGCGCTGTTAAGTTCAGGCTGCAAAGTTAAGAGCCTCACGATGCTCACAAGTGGGCCATGAGCTTTCGTGGCTCAGACTGAGCTATGATTCCTGCATTGCAGGGGGTTGGACTAGATGACCCTCTCGGTCCCTTCAAACTGCAGAAGCCCATGAGATCTTGGGGCACCAGATATCTCTTGATGTGCTGGGCTCTGGCCCACAAAGATGGCAGTGGCGGCAAGTGGTTCCGATGAGACACAAAGCAACTTAAAATAATTATTTAAAAATGTGACAGGGTTGTGTTTGTGGGTGATTCGTGTTTTGGGTACCATGCTGCGTTATTTCTCTTAGAAATTCCCAATAAATCGAATGGCGCATAACAGAACAATATAAGGACAGCAAATGGCTGCTTTCATTTCACATTTGCCTGCGCAGGTTGGAGAGGCGATTGCCGTGACCAAAGCAGCTTTCCTAAGTTTCTGAGAATCCCAATTTGGGAGAGTTCCTTGTGGTCGGATCCTGTTTGTGGGCTTTCCCCCCGGGATGTCTGGCTGGCCACTGTGAGTATAGGATGCTGCACTGGGTGGACCACTGGCCTGATCCACCAGCCAGGATCTTATGGAACCTCCAGGTCCAGAGGCACTCTATCTCGCTTCCTATGTTTTTAGCCATTAGGCCATGGCGAGAACAAGATGCTGGATATGTATATTGTTGTTGTTTAGTCGTTTAGTCGTGTCCGACTCTTCGTGACCCCGGAGCACGCCAGGCACTCCTGTCTTCCACTGCCTCCCACAGTTTGGTCAAACTCATGCTGGTAGCTTCGAGAACACTGTCCCACCATCTCATCCTCCGTCGTCCCCTTCTCCTTGCGCCCTCCATCTTTCCCAGCATCAGGGTCTTTTCCAGGGAGTCTTCTCTTCTCATGAGGTGGCCAAAGTCTTGGAGCCTCAGCTTCAGGATCTGTCCTTCCAGTGAGCACTCAGGACTGGTTTCCTTCAGAATGGAGAGGTTTGATCTTCTTGCAGTTCATGGGACTCTCAAGAGTCTCCTCCAGCACCAGAATTCAAAAGCATTCATTCTTCGGTGATCAGCCTTCTTTGTGGTCCAGCTCTCACTTCCATACATCACTACTGGGAAAACCATAGCTTTGACTATACGGACCTTTGTTGGCAAGGTGATGTCTCTGCTTTTTAAGATGCTGTCTAGGTTTGTCATTGCTTTCCTCCCAAGAAGCAGGTGTCTTTTAATTTCGTGGCTGCTGTCACTATCTGCAGTGATCATGGAGCCCAAGAAAGTCAAATCTCTCACTGCCTCCATTTCTTCCCCTTCTATTTGCCAGGAGGTGATGACCAGTGGCCATGATCTTCGTTTTTTTGACAGGCTCTCCTTACGTCCTGATGAAGCCTCCAAGCCAGGCGCAGTCTATCTGCCTCCCTGGGTTCTTGGGGGCATTTGGCTACTGCGTGACCCGGAGGCTGGCCCTGATGCTTGTGCCCCGATGACGCTCCTCCGTCCCGGGGAGGGCGCTTGGGCCAGCCGCCTGTCCCTCGTCCCCCGCCCCCCGGCCACTGGGGCTCCCGGCCATCCTCGCAGGGTTGTTGTTGCGAGGGTAGACCTGGGGCGGGCGGCGAGAGCAAGCGAGGCCGCCGTCGGGGCTCCTCCCGCGGGGCGCGCCCAGGGCGGCGGCTCCACCTCCCGGGGCGGAGCGCAGGCGGCGGAGACAGCCGGCCAGCTCGGGCGCAGCAACCCCGCGGCCGGAGGGACGGAGCGCGCGATGCGCCTCGACGTGGGAACCGCCGCTGCCACGGCACCCCCGACGCCCTCGGCGCCTGCCGGGCCGGCCGCGCCCCCCTGTCCCGGTCCCAGCAGCAGCGGAGGAACCGGCGGGTCCGGAAATGTCCAGGTGAGGAGTCCCCTCCTCGCTCCGGAGTCATCCTGCCGGGCAAGGGGCCCCATCCTCTTGCGAGCTTTCTGGGGAGCCAGCCCCGAGAGGGCGGTCCGGTCCTAAGCCAATGCGTCTGGCTTGGTCCGGAGGGCTCCGGTCCGGTTTCCAGAATTGTGGTTTTGAGTTGGGATTACCTGCGTGGCAGCGGGTAGGGCTAGATGGACTCTCGGGGTCCCGAACAACTCCACAGGTCTGTGATTCTCCCCTTATTACAGAGGGGACTCCGCGTGCGCTTGAAAGACCCAGCGGAGCTTTTCTTTCTTTCTTTCTTTCTTTCTTTCTTTCTTTCTTTCTTTCTTTCTTTCTTTCTTTCTTTCCTTCCTTCCTTCCTTCCTTCCTTCCTTCCTTCCTTCCTTCCTTCCTTCCTTCCACCTTCCGAGGGAGCTGGAAGCCAGAGCTATTCCTTCCTTCCTTCCTTCCTTCCTTCCTTCCTGCCTGCCTGCCTGCCTGCCTGCCTGCCTGCACGTTTTTCAGGCGGTGAAAGAGGCTGAATATCTAAAAATGGGAGAGATCCGCAAGGGCATCAATCCAGAAGCTGGTCTCTTGGGTTTTGTTTCTTAAATTGCCATGGACTAACTTGCATCCCCTTGAAATCGGTTGGGATTACTTTCGAGTAAGCACGTTCTAGGGATGCGTTAACACTTCCCCTTGCTGTAGTTGTATTTTTGAGATATGGAAGGTGCAGATTGGGCTGCTCTGGCTTATAGGACTCTCGTGGGTTACCGAGATAATGCAAAGCACTTTGAACTCTTGCAAAAGCCGCACGCCTTCAGCGTTGTCCCATTTGCCCCCCCCCCCCGCAATCCTGTATGGGGATCCAGGGTGCTGGACAAGGGCTAGAGAGACCCACATGCAAATCCTCCTTCAGCTGGGACGCTCGTCTTTGGCCAGGGCCTCTCTCTGCAAGCCTGACCCACCTCAGAGGGTTGTCCTAAGGTTGAAACAGAATGAGTGTTGAGAATCAGGTACACGCTGGCTGTACATGGAGTAAATGATAGATAGATGCGTGTCTACATGGTGGCAAGTCCACTGATTCCAAAGGGGCTAGCTCTGGCGGTAGTATAAGGTAAAGGTAAAGGGACCCCTGACCATTAGGTCCAATTGCAGACGACTCTGGAGTTGCGGCGCTCGTCTCGCTCTATAGGCCAAGGGAGCCGGTGTTTGTCCGCAGACAGCTTCTGGGTCATGTGGCCAGCATGACTAAACCGCTTCTGGCGAACCAGAGCAGCGTACGGAAACGCCGTTTACCTTCCCGCCAGAGTGGTACCTCTTTATCTACTTGCACCTTGACGTGCTTTCGAACTGCTAGGTGGGCAGGAGCAGGGAGCTCACCCCGTCGCGGGGATTCGAACTGCTGACCTTCTGATCGGCAAGTCCTAAGCTCTGTGGTTTAAACCACAGCACCATCTGCGTCTTATAGCCCTATAAGAATTTATTATTTATACCCCGGCCACCTGTATGGTTTGGTTAGCGAGTGAGTGTCCTGGAAAACCACCATCTACAACAGGGGTCGGCAAACTAAGGCCCCTGGGCTGGATCAGGCCCACCTGGGTAGGCAAGCGCTGGGGCTGGGGAGTGAGGAGGAGGCCTCTTCTTCCAGCCCCCCCCCCCATTGCCGCTTTTCCAGCCCTCCACAAGGTCAGGGATTGTGGACTGGCCTGCTGCTAATTTTTTTTGCCAACCCCTGCTCTACAAAGTAGGCCAGGAGGACAGGATGAGACCTGGCAGCCCTTTTGCTAACCCTGCATTGCAGGGGGTGGACTAGATGACTCGTAGGGTCCCTTCCAACTCTATGGTGCTATGAATCCCATAGAGGAGAGGTCTCTCAATGGCCCCTAGCCAGGGTGGCTCTGCCCTTCCTGCGCAGTCGGAGGCAGTAAATGTTTCTAAATCCCAGTTCCTAGAAGCCCCAGGAGGAGAGGAGAGTGTTGCTCTTGGCTCGGATCCTGCCTGCGGGTTTCCCATAATGGGCATCTGGTTGGCCCCCATGAGACAGGAGGCAGGACTAGAGGGCCCTCTTGGGCCTGATCCAGCTGCAGCCTCTTCTGACATAGTCTACACACAGACACATGCATTCCAACCGGAGTTTCGGTTTGATTTGCATGCTGCAAAAGAGAAGGGAAAATTACACCGGTAGGCAAATGTTTGCAGTTGCCGCTGGTTCACCTGAAAAATGTTCCCATTGGCCCAGCGCATGGTGGGAGGTGGAGCAGAGGAGAGGAATCTGCATTATACTCAAATCAGGCTGCTGGAGCGTCTAGCTAAATGTTGTTGTTGTTGTTTAGTCGTATCCGACTCTTGGAGACCCCCTGGACCAGAGCACGCCAGGCACTCCTGTCTTCCACTGCCTCCCACAGTTTGGTCAAACTCATGCTGGTAGCTTCGAGAACACTGTCCCACCATCTCGTCCTCTGTCGTCCCCTTCTCCTTGTGCCCTCCATCTTTCCCAAAATCAGGGTCTTTTCCAGGGAGTCTTCTCTTCTCATGAGGTGTCCAAAGTCTTGGAGTCTCAGCTTCAGGATCTGTCCTTCCAGTGAGCACTCTGGGCTGATTTCCTTCAGAATGGAGAGGTTTGATCTTCTTGCAGTCCATGGGACTCTCAAGAGTCTCCTCCAGCACCAGAATTCAAAAGCATCCATTCATCAGCAATCAGTCTTCTTTATGGTCCAACTCTCACTTCCATACATCACTACTGGGAAAACCATGGCTTTAACTATACGGGCCTTTGTTGGCAAGGTGATGTCTCTGCTTTTTAAGATGCTGTCTAGGTTTATCATTGCTTTTCTCCCAAGAAGCAGGCGTCTTTTAATTTTGTGATTGTCTAGCTAAATATGGTCAGCTAAATATTGTCAGCACTGACCGCCAGCAACAAAAGTTTGCCAGGGTTTCTGACTGGGGACATTCTTGCCAGGCTTACCAGGAGCTGACAAGGATTGAACTTGGGTCCTTTTTCTTCTTGTTGCTCTGGCCAGCCTGTTGCTCGAGGTGCCTGCAGTGGGGGCTGCTGCTCCCCCCCCCCCCCCGGAAACCCATGAAAAATGTCCTCACCCATCTTATGGGCTTCTCTTGCTCAGGCACAAGGGCTCACACTGTGCTGTCAAGGGCCTTTGCTTGGCCTCTTGGGCCTTGTATGGGGTGGGGGCGGGCCCTGCCAGCTGAAGCTTGCTCTGGGGCACCCCCCCCATATGCGCACTTGTAAAGTAAAGGTAAAGGGACCCCTGACCATCAGGTCCAGTCGTGCCCGACTCTGGGGTTGCGGTGCCCATCTCGCTTTATTGGCCAAGGGAGCTGGCATACAGCTTCCGGGTCATGTGGCCAGCAGGACTAAGCCGCTTCTGGCGAACCAGAGCAGTGCACGGAAACATCGTTTACCTTCCCGCCGGAGTGGTACCTGTTTATCTACTTGCACTTTGACATGCTTTCGAACTGCTAGGTGGGCAGAATCAGGGACCGAGCAACGGGAGCTCACCCCATCGTGGGGATTTGAACCGCCGACCTTCTCATTGGCAAGTCCTAGGCTCTCTGGTTTAACCCACAGCGCTACCCGCGTCCCATACCCACTTGCAGCATGGAGCCTTCCCACTGGTCAGATCCTGCCTGCTTCATAGAAATATGAATGATTGGCTTCTCAGTGGCAAGGATTCCTGAAGCTTATTATATTTATCTCTTGCATTTATTATATCCCACCAGTTTCTGCCAGGAGCTCAAGGTGGCATTCACCATTCTTCCGCCCCCCCATTTAATCCTTTCCTGTGAGGTGGGTTAGGCTGAGAGGCAGGGAGTGGCCCCCACGCTTGACCAGTGAGCTTGGGGGCTGAGTGGGTGGATTCAAACCTTGCCCTTTCTCAAGTCACAGTCCAGCACTCTAACCACTACACCAGCTGGCTGTTTCATCCTAAAAAAGCAACCTTGTGGCTACATCAACATCCTGTGGGGTAGCTTGGCGGGAGAGCATCTCTTTAGCACGCAATGGGGCGATTTTCACAGACCCCTATAGTTGGAAGGGACCCCGAGGGTCATCTAGTAGTCCAACCCCGTGTAACTCAGGAATCTTTTGGTGTTTTTTTTTATAAATATTTATTGAGGTTTTTCATAACCAAACAAAATCAAAGAAAATACACCAATAACAACAATCAAACCAGGAATCAAAAAAGAAAAACAAACAGAGTCAAAAACAGCACAACCTGGAAAAAAAGAAAGAAAGTTATTACTTGCATTTACTATCTCTACAGCCCTCTTTCCTGACTTCCTCACATCTCACTTTTCTGTGTTCTCCTTTACACAATCAATTTTAGCAATTTCCTACCCTCTTTCCAGTCTTGTTCAATATTGTATATTTCAACCTATTATGCATTTACTTTCCTTCTCTTTTAAACACTGTTTCACATGTTCATTATGACTTAGCCCTTATATCATTTAATTAATCACAACATAAGAATACTCTGGTCTTACCCCTTCTTTTCCACATCATTTTTGCATATTTCTTTTTACCAATTTCCTGATGCCATATTATTTTTATATCCAACATCATTTTAACATTCAAACATTTTACAATGTTTTTGTAGGTATTCTTTGAACTTCTTCCAGTCCTCTTCCACTGATTCTTCTCCCCGGTCTCGGATTCTGCCAGTCATTTCTGCCAACTCCATGTAGTCGATCACTTGCATCTGCCATTCTTCCAAAGTGGGCAAATCTTGTGTCTTCCAGTGCTTTGCAATAAGTATTCTTGCTGCGGTTGTTACATACATAAAGAGTGTTCTATCTTTCTTTGGCACCGATTGGCCGACAATGCCCAAAAGGAAGGCCTCTGGTTTCTTAGGGAAGGTATATTTAAATACCTTTTTTAGTTCATTATATATCATTTCCCAGAAAGCCTTAACCCTTGGGCAAGTCCCCAAAGGTGAAAGAATGTTCCCTCAGTTTCTTTACATTTCCAACATTTATTATCAGGCGAATGGTAAATTTTTGCAAGCTTGACTGGGGTCATGTACCACCTATATATCATTTTCATAATATTTTCTTTTAAGGCATTACATGCCGTAAACTTCATATCGGTGGTCCATAACTTTTCCCAGTCAGTGCCCATTTAATCATAGCTGATTTGACTGTTTCATCCTGAGTATTCCATTTCAACAGCAAGTTATACATTCTTGACAAGTTCTTGGTCTTAGGTTCTAACAATTCTGTTTCTAATTTCGATTTTTCCACCTGGAAGCCTATTCTTTATCCAGATTAAAGGCTTCTCTTATTTGATAATAATGTAACCAGTCTCGCACCTTATCTTTTAGTTTCTCAAAACTCTGCAATCTCAATGTGTCTCGATCTTGTTCTAGTATCTCCCAGTATTTTGGCCATTTGGCCTCCATATTAAGTTTTTTCAGAGCCTTAGCCTCCATAGGTGATAGCCACCTTGGAGTCTTGTTTTCCAAATAACTCAGGAATCTTTTGCCCGATGTGGGGCTTGAACCCACAACCCAGAGATGAAGAGCCTCATGCTCTACTGACTGAGCCATATGATTAACAACAACAGTAATAATAATAATAAATTTGCATACCACCAAATAAATTTGCATATTCCCACAGGTCACAGGGTGGTTCACAGGATAAAAACACAACATAATCAAAACACAACATAATCAAAACAAAAACAAACCAGTAACCCTGAGGGTTCAATCCTCGCTGGCTTCCTCTCCAGGAAGAACTGAGGGAGATGCTTGCTTGAAAACCAGCCAGCATAGAAGATGCTGTGCTGGTGTTTGTGTGTTATCACAAAGGGGCTTCCAGGAAAAAAACACCTTGGTCCTCCGTCCTTTGCAGGTAAGTTGGAGCTGACAGAGAGTCATGTGATGGATAGTGTGAAGCTCTTGGTCTGGAAAGGTGGGGGGAAATGTAATTAACCAAATCTAATTATAACCCAGGAGGCGGCCAAATGAGGAGCAAGCCCTTCCCTTTGGCCTTATCTCGTATTACTGTATCTCCAATTCATAATTTGTTCCCTTGACCCAGTTAGCGTCTGACATGCAAAGTGATTTTTGTCAACCTGAGACCTGAACGCCAAAGCAAAAAACAACAACACCACCCCCCCCCCAGTCCTTTATTTTCTGAATCCTGGACCTTTTGCTGCTTCTTGGCAATTTACAGTCACACTTTCCTGTTTTTTTAACATACGTTTTTCGTAACAAAGGTCTTGGGGAGAAAAGGCAGAAACTCGACTCTTAACCTTATATATTTTTCCTCCTGTGAAGCGAAAGCGCTTTTGGGTGAGCCAAACCGAGAGGGTTTCCCCGGCCCTCGCTGGAGTTCAAGGAAAGTATTGGTGTCTTTTTTAAAACAACAACAACTAGTTGACAACACTGAAACTTTTTTTTTTTTTTAAAAAAGACTGAACCGTGAAGTCTTGCACCTTTTCTCTCTCTCTCACCAAAACATTTCCACATTAGCTGGCAGCTCTTGCCCGGGTACAAAGCAAAATGTTTCCCTTCCTGATGACGCTTTTTGAACTTTGGCACTTGCAGAATGAGTGTGCATTTGTGTGTGATCTTTTGCAGCAACAGACTGGGGCTTTTCTCATTTAGGGGAGAGGGAGAGATTAGCCTCAGAGAGCATGGCTTCTCAAAGGATTGTTCAAAAACCAAGCTGGGATTCTGCAAATTTTTGAGAACTGCTCATTTGACCACAGATCTCTGCTACCATAGGAGAATGGGACCTGCATTGCCGGGGTTGGATTAGATGACCTTTGGGTACCTTCCACCTCTGCACTTCTGCGATTCTATAAGTTGCTATCTTGCACAGGCCAAAGATCTCTGGTTTCTCCTTCTTTTCATAACGTAAAATCAAAAGGTAAAGGTAAAGGGATCCCTGACCGTTAGGTCCAGTCGCGGACGACTCTTGGGTTGCTGGGCTCATCTCGCTTTACTGGCCGAGGGAGCCGGCGTACAGCTTCCGGGTCATGTGGCCAGCATGACTAAGCCGCTTCTGGCAAACCAGAGCAGCGCACGGAAACGCCGTTTACCTTCCCGCTGGAGTGGTACCTATTGATCTACTTGCACTTTGACGTGCTTTCGAACTGCTAGGTGGGCAGGAGCAGGGACTGAGCAACGGGAGCTCACCCCGTCGCGGGGATTCGAACCGCCAACCTTCTGATCAGCAAGTCCTAGGCTCTGTGGTTTAACCCACAGCGCCACCCGCGTCCCTGTGTCAAAAGATATAGACAAACAAAAGCGGAAACATCAACAAAGTCACAAATGACAGAGGGTATATTTCCCAAATAGGCAGTGTAAAGTAAAAGCAGCAAAACAGATCCCAATATTTTGTGATTTGGGGGGGGGGGGGAGAGGATATTGTATATATGAATCTGACACATCATAAATGAAATTCCACTGATCAGTGTGGAAAAGTCCTGGTTCTTCTTAGAAACACACAGTTTGTGGGTTCTTTCCTCTACAATAGCCAGAGTCTGCATCTTCCTCTCTTGCAATGAGAGATTTCAAGGTCTGCAGTGTCTTCCATTTCTGTGCCAAAGAAGTTCTTGCGGCGGACAGCAACCCTGGCAGAAGCTCCTTAGATGAAGTTACTGATCATCCTAGAGGCGTGACCGGCTTAGGGTTAACGCTGTTAACGTTCCCGGCAGTGCCTCTGAGAATGTGCAGAGTTCATTTCCGCACCACCGCGAAACTGCCACTTGTGGGTAGCAGGGATAACGGGCCGGGCATCTGGGTCACAATGTGGCCTCAGTGCCTCTTTCTGTGAGCAGCATCCGGGTGGAATTGTTCGCTCTGCAAAGGAGGTGTTCACTTCCTGCTGCACAAATAATTCCCATTTCCAAAGGCAGCACCAACCTGCCAGTGATTCACTCACGCTTCTCTCAGAGGCACCGAAACCAGGCCTGGCAGGGCTGGATGTGGCCTGGAACTCGGAGATGCCAGCGGGCTGACTCACCCTGCAAGAGATGGCTCACCCGGGACTGGAGATACCTGTTTTCCCAAGAAGGTTGCTGCCTTCTTCCTGGCTCTGATGCTGCCCTTTTGTGGCTTGTTAGGGCAGGAGCTGCGGGGAATTGAGGGGGATTTTTTGCTTACGCTCATTCCCAGACTGGGCATTGCGTGGATCTGGGTCTCCCGAGACTGGCGGATGCCAACCGAATCCAGGAGCGCCTTTCAATTGCGCATTTAAGCGTGAAAAGGATCGCATTGTTTCGTTCTTGTTTCTTCCTGTGATGGTGATGTTGCTTGGGGCACGAATACTACTATTATTACAACTATAGCTATTTATATCTCAACCCTTTTCCTGCACCAGGGACTCGAGGCAGCTTGCGCAAAACTAGAAACAACACGGTTAAAATGCATAAAGCTAAATGCTTAAAGTGGACGCGGGTGGCGCTGTGGGTTAAACCACAGAGCCTAGGACTTGCCGATCAGAAGGTCAGAGGTTCGAATCCCCGCGACGGGGTGAGCTCCCGTTGCTGGGTCCCTGCTCCTGCCAACCTAGCAGTTCGAAAGCACGTCAAAGTGCACGTAGATAAATAGGTACTGCTCTGGCGGGAAGGTAAACGGCGTTTCCGTGCACTGCTCTGGTTCGCCAGAAGCGGCTTAGTCATGCTGGCCACATGACCCGGAAGCTGTACGCCGGCTCCCTTGCCCAATAAAGCGAGATGAGCGCCGCAACCCCAGAGTCGTCCACGACGGGGGCCTAATGGTCAGGGGTCCCTTTACCTTTAAATGCATAAAGACAGATTTTGTGAAACCTCCAGGTGGCTTGATTGTAAGAACAGGCAAACCCCAAAGTGGTTTACAAAAAGAGAAAACAGTAAAATCAAGAAGAACATACGATGCAGAAAAGTAAATTAGAAAATAGAGAAAAGGCAATCATTAAAAGGTAAGGAGACACTTATAAAGTTAAAGCAATATAAAAAACAAATCTATTAAAATATAGCAAATAAAGCACCACAGCTTGTTAAAAGCCCTTTTCTCAAAAAGCTGTCAGTTCCTGGAGGCCTGTAGGAATAAAACTTTCCTCATGGTTCATGGATTGAGGCTGCTGGCTGGCAGGAGGCTCAAGGATGGAGGTCTGAGTTCAGGTCGAGGTGAACTTTTGGAATTTGCAACCACAAAATGCCACAGAGATGGCAGCAGCCCTTTAAAAAAACCAACCCAGAAGCATTTGACAGAACGAGGGCTGTCTTTTTGCAGATTCCTGTGGGTTCAGAGTTTCCTATGCATGAAAATGAGACTTCAAAGGCCCAAAGGGAAGAATTGAGGCAGGCTGAAAGCTTTCGTTTTCCCTCTGCTGACTGTCTTATGAGAATCTGATGTTCTCTGAGCATGGACTGGAAATAAACATCTCCTGTTCCATCTGCCCCCAACCTGAGATCTCACTTGCGGCGGAGGCGAAAATATCGGCACGTCTGTGTCAATGGAAGGGCACGTGATTCTGGGAATGAGCCGGCCGTGTGTGATCTGGGGAGATCCATTCACCTCCCCTGTCAGAAAGAGACTGTGATCCCGGGGGCGGGTGGGGGAATCCCTGCGGCCTCCACTTATATTCAGATCGACATGGCACAGATTAGACAGCCGTGTTTTTCTAAACTGGCTGGGGCTGATGGGAGTTGTGGTCCAAAACGTCTGGAGGGCACCAGCTTGGCAAAGGCTGGAGCAGATATTCAAAATTGTTGTTGTTGTTTAGTCATTTAGTCGTGTCCAACTCTTCGTGACCCCCTGGAGCAGAGCACGCCAGGCACTCCTGTCTTCCACTGCCTCCCGCAGATTGGTCAGACTCATTTTGTAGCTTCGAGAACACTGTCCAACCATCTCATCCTTTGTTGTCCCCATCTCCTTGTGCCCTCAATCTTTCCTATGCATTATTTTTCTTTACAGCATTGGACTTTCCTTTTGCTTCCAGGCATATCCGCAACTGAGCGTCCTTTTGGCTTTGGCCCAGCCGCTTCATCAGCTCTGAATCTACTTGTACTTATCCTCCGCTCTTACTCAGTAGCATGTTGGACGCCTTCCGACCTGAGGGGCTCATGTTCCAGCGTCATAACTTTTATATGCCTGTTGTCTTTGTCCATGGAGTTTTCTTGGCAGGGATACTGGAGTGGCTTGCTGGTTCCTGCTCCAATTCAAAATACAGTGTGCATTACAAAGGCGGGCGGGCGGGGGGGGCGGGCGAAATCCCTGAATTCAAGAACTGAAGTATTTACCATCGCAAAAGAATGGCCCAACTGACCAGGCAATGCAATCAGTGACCATTATCAGGTGTCAAGGCACACACCCAAATTTCTGTTACAGACGGCCTTTTTCTGTGATGTCTGTATGCAGGATGCTTTCTGGTGGTCTTTGGCAAAGGAGTTGGGCAGGTTCAAAAGTCTTCAAAGGTTCTTGCACCCCTTTGCTCTGGGTCCTTGCCTCTAGGAACTGGGTTGCAACAGGAAAACAAACACATTCCTCACATTCACTGGATCATGCCCCCACTCAATTTTCTCTGATAATGAACTTAGGAGGACACCGGATCCCTTGATGGAGAGTTGGGCTGCAAAAGCCAACCCCAAATTTTGCTATAACAGCCAGAGCCATCTTTCCCATAGGGCTTAGTGGTGCGTTGCGCCAGGGCACAGGCCTCTCAGGGGGTTCCCAGCAAGTGGCTTCCCGAACCATTTGCGAGTCGGATTGGGAAGGCGATTGGGCCGCATCTGGCCCATGGACCTTAGATTACCTAAAAAGGTAAAGGTACCCCTGCCCGTACGGGCCAGTCTTGCCAGACTCTGGGGTTGTGCGCCCATCTCACTCAAGAGGCCAGGGGCCAGCGCTGTCCGAAGACACTTCCGGGTCACGTGGCCAGCATGACATCGCTGCTCTGGCGAGCCAGAGCTGCACACGGAAACGCCGTTTACCTTCCCGCTAGAAAGCGGTCCCTATTTATCTACTTGCACCCGAGGGTGCTTTCGAACTGCTAGGTTGGCAGGCGCTGGGACCGAGCAACGGGAGCGCACCCCGCCGTGGGGATTCGAACCGCCGACCTTTCGATCGGCAAGCCCTAGGCGCTGAGGCTTTTACCCACAGCGCCACCCGCGTCCCTTAGATTACCTACCCCTGCTCTAAACAAAGGAGAAGTCCACTCCCTGCCACTCTGTCACCAGTGGGGCAGGAGTTGGAAACTCATGAACCTGTCCAGGCCTTACGCAGACATTGAGCTCAGTATTCCCCGCATAGGCGGGCTTTCCCAGATTTCAGATGGGGGACATTTCCTGGTCTACCTGACTGCACCTGGGCTTCCTGCAGGAAACAGGTGTTCTGCCACTGAGCTGTGGTCCTTCCCAAGGTGCCACCAATGGATGATCTGGTTTGGGGGCCTGTGAGGGAGGAAGAGGAGGGTTTGTGGGAGAGACCCAGAGGGCTTGAGGACTGTCTCCAGCGTCTGCCCTCAGGGGGACTGGGATGGGCGTGGAAATTGCAGGGTGCGTGGACGGATTAAGCATTGGCATGAATTAAGACCCATGAGCGGGATCTCTTTGGTGGCTGAGATGACTTGCAAGATCCTGGGATTCCCCCCTCAGGTGTGGATGTGTGCTACTGAAGCTAAAAATAGATCTTTCTGCCAGGTTGAGAGCTCCCAGGCTGCCTCCTGCTTTGAAAATGAAAGAAAAGGAGTGTAGAATGGGTGACTTCAGCGTGAGCTGTCCTTGCCTCCAGCCAGTGACGCTTGAGAATTAATGTGATTCAGTTTGACAACCTGGTTTCTCTCTACCAACCCCCCCACCCCCCGGGGGGCTCTGCCTTGGTTTGCAACAAAATCTGGCTCTTTGCAAAAAGGATTAGCGGCCACCAGGAGCTACAGATCACAGGACAATTTGGGGGAAGCTGTGGCAGCTTAATGTGCTATGTAAAGGTAAAGGTAAAGGGACCCCTGACCATTAGGTCCAGTCGCGGACGACTCTGGGGTTGCTGTGCTCATCTCGCTTTATTGGCCGAGGGACGGCGTGCAGCTTCCGGGTCATGTGGTGAACCAGAGCAGCACACGAAAATGCCGTTTACCTTCCCGCTGAAGCAGTACCTATTTATCTACTTGCACTTTAATGTGCTTTTGAACTGCTAGGTGGGCAAGAGCAGGGACCGAGCAACGGGAGCTCACCCCGTCGCGGGGATTCGAACCACCAACCTGATCGGCAAGTCCTAGGCTCTGCTGTTTACCTTCCTGCTGAAGCGGTACCTATTTATCTACTTGCACTTTGGTGTGCTTTCGAACTGCTAGGTGGGCAGGAGCAGGGACCGAGCAACGGGAGCTCACCCTGTTGTGGGGATTCGAAACACCAACCTTTTGATCGGCAAGTCCTAGGCTCTGTGGTTTACCTTCCCGCTGAAGCGGTACCTATTTATCTACTTGCGCTTTGATGTGCTTTCGAACTGCTAGGTTGGCAGGAGCAGGGACCGAGCAATGGGAGCTCACCCCGTCGCAGGGATTCGAACCGCCGACCTTCTGATCGGCAAGTCCTAGGCTCTGTGGTTTAACCCACAGCACCACCCGCGTCCCTACATAAAGTGCTATGAGGTTGCTTTAAATGCCTGGTGCAGGCGGTTTCTCTGCCCCATTCCCAACTCTTGTGTTCTGCGACTTCTAACATGTGACTATAAGAAGGGCCTGTGCTGGATCAGGCCAAAGGGGACCCCGTATAGCCCGGAAACCTGTTTCCACTGTGGCTGACTAGTTGTGGGAAGCCTATAAGCAGGATCCAAGCACAAGAGCCCTGGGGAGCTAGTGACTTTGGGTAGCCCTCCCCTCACGAATGCAACCTGTCCTCTTTTAAAGCCATCCAGCCTGGTGGTCCTCACTGCCTCCAGTGGGAGGGAGTTCCACAGTCTAACTCTGCATTGCGTGAAGAAGTCCTTTCCTTTTATCTGTCCCGAATCTTCCCCGCATTCAGCTTCATGAGAGAGGGAGGAAAACTCTTCTCTATCTGCTTTCTATTATTCTGCCTTTTACCTGCATTTTCTTCAAAGCGTCCCAAACGCTGCCACCATCCTTTCATAGGGAAGTTGCGTCCTTCCCTTCATCCTTTCGGCTTCACTTTTCTGAACCTTTTCCAGCTGCAAGATCCAGTCAACTGCAACCAACCAGCATTCGAAACTCCCATTGTTCCAGGCGCATTTTGCGGCAGGGAATTTCATTAATGCAAGCAGTTTCTGAGCTCTGGGTGCAGTTTTGAGCCTAAGATTTCAGATTAAAGTTGCCATGAAGGAAAGGAGGACCTTTTTCTGCCGCCCCACTTCCAGCCACTCTCTGAAGACTGGAGAAGAGACACTCTTAAGAATATTAGGGGGGTGGGCAGGGGAAGGACTAGACCATGTGAAAAATGAAAAGATTTTAGCTGCAGTTCATTCATTTTCAGCTTTGTATTCTTCTTATAAAAAAGCACACCTGGAGAGTCCATTGTTGTGCCCATGTTGTTGTTTAGTCGTTTAGTTGTGTCCGACTCTTCGTGACCCCCTGGACCAGAGCACGCCAGGCACTCCTCTCTTCCACGGCCTCCCGCAGTTTGGTCAAACTCATGCTGGTAGCTTTGAGAACACTGTCCAACCATCTCGTCATCTGTAGTCCCCTTCTCCTTGCACCCTCCATCTTTCCCAACATCAGGGTCTTTTCCAGGGAGTCTTCTCTTCTCATGAGGTGGCCATAGTATTGGAGCCTCAGCTTCAGGATCTGTCCTTCCAGGGAGCACTCAGGGCTGATTTCCTTCAGAATGGAGAGGTTTGATCTTCTTGCAGTCCATGGGACTCTCAAGAGTCTCCTCCAGCACCAGAATTCAAAAGCATCCATTCTTTGGCGATCAGCCTGCTTTATGGTCCAGCTCTCACTTCCATACATCACTACTGGGAAAACCAGAGCTTTAACTATACGGACCTTTGTTGGCAAGGTGATGTCTCTACTTTTTAAGATACTGTCTAGGTTTGTGCCCATAACCTCGGTTTAAGGTGCCATTTGAGCAAGTTGCATTTTGGCTTGGCGTCTGGGAAAACCTGCTCCCTGCTTCCCGGCCTTTCCCCACCTGGCCTCTGAAGGCCCTGACTGACTCCAGTTGCAAAAGCTGAGTTTGCTGAACAGACTATTGAGCTGGGCTTTTGATTAGGGAGTTTGAGTGAAGGGGACAGGGTATTGCCACTGCTGTTATTGATTTCCATGTTTGGTCTCTTTATTTTAATCTTCTCAGGATTTATCTGGATTTCCCCCCAATTGGGTTGTGTACTTTTTGGATGTTCATATTGTTTCCAACTGCTTTTGTCATGTTTGTGACGATGTCTCCTAGAATCCTAGAGTTGGAAGGGACTCCTAGAATCCTAGGGATGCGGGTGGCGCTGTGGGTTAAACCACAGAGCCTAGGACTTGCCAATCAGAAGGTCAGCGGTTCGAATCCCCGCGACGGGGTGAGCTCCCGTTGCTCGGTCCCTGCTCCTGCCAACCTAGCAGTTCGAAAGCATGTCAAAGTGCAAGTAGATAATTAGGTACTGCTCCAGCGGGAAGGTAAACGGCGTTTCCGTGCGCTGCTCTGGTTCGCCAGAAGCGGCTTAGTCATGCTGGCCACATGAACCGGAAGCTGTACACCGGCTCCCTCGGCCAATAAAGGGAGATGAGCGCCACAACCCCATAGTCATCTGCAACTGGACCTAATGGACAGGGGTCCCTTTGCATTTACCTAGAATCTTAGAATTAATGTAGAGTTGGAAGGGACCCCGGGCTGAGAGTCATCTAGTCCAACCTGCACGATGCAGGGATCTCAACCTGGCCATCCCAAAATTGTCAATTTTTTCTATGTTGCAAGTTGCCCTTGAGCATGGCTTTAGCTCTGGAAAGGCAGCACACAAAGGATTGCAAGCTAAGTGGAGTGTGTGCATAGCTGTCAACGTTTCCCGTTTTTAAAGGGAAATTCCCTTATTCCGAATAGGATTCCTCACAAGAAAAGGGAAAAGTTGACAGCTATGATGTGTGTGTTTGGGTGCAGCTCTGCCCCAGCTTCTCCTTCGCTCCCACCCTGGGCAGCTTCCTTTGCGCAGCCGCTGCATCCTTGCGTACCGGACGCGCGCGCAACGTCTCTCGCGCGCTCTCTCTCTCTCTGCTTTTGCTGTCATGGAAAAATCGTCCGCAAGATTCCCCCGTTGCCAGGCAACGGGATGGGATCAGCATCATCAGCACCAAATGCCCCGCCCTGCGCGGGAGGGGGCGGGGGCGGGGCTGAGCAGGAGCGGAGAGCATAAAAGGGCCTCGCGCGCAGCCCGGCCGCAGAGTACTATGCGGACGCTCCCTCTGGCGCAAGAGCTGCGCGCACGTCTGGATGCGTCTGCGGGCCTCGCGGGGGCTATGAGAAAGCTGGACCGGAGCGCCTGCAGGGTGAGGCTTTTGCTCTGCAATTTTGGGGTTCAGGGAGGGTGGGGGTTGGAAAGCAAGGAGCTGCGTGCGGTGGAGCGCGCTCTGCACGTGCCCAGGGGGTAGCCTTTTAAATGCGCGTGGGTTTTTGTGTTGGAAAGCGCCTTGGGGGTCTTCGGAGGGAGGCGGAATATCGTGTTTGCAAGCGGTTTTAACCACGTTGCAGCCGCGCTTAGAGGCTCAGCTGTGCTGCTGGCGGGGTCCCTCGGTTCCAGCGAAGTCTTAGCTCAGAGCAACGCGCAGGATTTTACCGGGGCTCCTTTAAGTGCCAGGGATCTGGTTGGAGTCCGTCGTGCCGGTGCAGTTGGAGGAGTCTACTCGGAGTAGAAAGGCTCAGCGCCGTGGCTCCGGCCAGGCAGGATCCTGGATGCAAGTCTTCAGGGGGGGGTGGAGCATCCAAGCCCCCCCACCTGCCCCAATGTGAAGTGCAAGCGAAGAGTTTTGCCGGGGAGGGCGTAAAAAAAGTGTTCTGTGTGTCCCCACCCCCTCGACTCTCAGTGGTTCTCATTTGGGTCAGTCTCTCTAACCTACCTGATGGGGTTGTTGCGAGGATAAAGTTGTTGTTGTTGTTAGTTAGATTTATATACATCGTAAGATCTCCGGGCGGCTCACGGAATAAAACTGGAGAGGGTGGGATGGCTTGTGTGCCACAAGCTTGGAGAAAAGTTGGAATAAAAATGTAAGGAGATTTCAGCGCTGTGAATCTGTCTGCAGAACCTCTGCTGCCTCTGTTCTCCATCCTTCAATAGTCGTGGATGTTTTGGGGTGAGCCAAAATGTTGGCTTGGGGGTGGTGGTGACTGGTCTTCCTACTGGAGCACGAACCTAGCAGGCCTCTGAACCTGAGCAGCACTACTTACTAACCTCCTGGCATGCCTCGGTTTCCCCTGTGAGAAATGCATTACTGACGTTTCCTCCACTGTAGGGGGCTGGACTGGATGTCCCTTGAGGTCCCTTCCCACTCTGCAGTTGTGGGATTCTGTGGGGAGGGAGGGAGAGAACAGGCTCTACTCTCATCACTTACTGTTTACAAAAGGCAGGTGGAAAACTTGGCATCAGCCGCTCAGGGCGCTGCGCCCGCAGGCCCGTGCCAACCAACCCAACCTGTCAGGGCAGGTGGAATGGCTGAGGTTTCTGCTGTTGCCATTTCCCATGAAGATCTCTCCCGTGCTTTTCCCCCCATCCTGCCTGGGGGGCAGTTGGAAGCAGATCTTGGAAAGACAGAGAAAGAGGACAAAAGGGCAGCCTGGGCGTGGAACAGGTTTGGGGGGGAGTGGCAAGGGTGGCAGGCTGCGTCGCTCGCCTACCAAAGCTCACTTTGCAAGAAGGCACAAAGGCTTTGAACCCTAGCCAGATGGGCTTGGTATAAATAAAAAAAAATACTATCCTCATCATCATATTAACCTGGAAGCTGGAAACTTTTCACGAAGTCCCAGTTGCGTGGGTTCCAACTAGATCCCTGGTGACAGAAGAGAAAGCACTCTGTATGCGCTCAGAGGCACCTTGTCTGTACACGTCGGAATTTGAGCCTGGCACCACCTGAAAAAGGAAGCTACGGAGCTGGAAGAGGGTCAGCTCAAGTAGAGAGGGTGCAGCAACATTTGGGGCTGTTTAGCTGAGAGAAAGAGCAAGTCAGAGGAAGAAAGAGAAGTGGAAAAATTATTCATGGCCCAGAGAAAGTGGACCGAAAGGAGTGTTTTGTAACAAGGGGACTTGTAGGCACCCAGTGAATGCTGGAAGATTCAGGACAGCTCAAAGGAAGGCGTTCCTTTGTTGTTGGTTGTTTAGTCGTTTAGTGGTGTCTGACTCTTTGTGACCCCCTGGACACACCAGGCACTCCTGTCTTCCACTGCCTCCCGCAGTTGGGTCAAACTCATGCTGGTAGCTTCAAGAACACCGTCCAACCATCTCGTCCTCTGTCATCCCCTTCTCCTTGCGCCTTCCATCTTTCCCAACATCAGGGTCTTTTCCAGGGAGTCTTCTCTTCTCATGAGGTGCCCAAAGTATTGGAGCCTCAGCTTCAGGATCTGTCCTTCCAGTGAGCACTCAGGGCTGATTTCCTTCCGAATGGAGAGGTTTGATCTTCTGGCAGTCCATGGGACTCTCCAGAGTCTCCTCCAGCACCAGAATTCAAAAGCATCCATTTTTTGGCGATCAGCCTTCTTCATGGTCCAGCTCTCACTTCCATACATCACACTGGGAAAACCATAGCTTGAACTAGACGGACCTTAGGCAGCGCAAAGGTAAACTGTGGAACTCCCTCCCACAGGAGACAGGGGATTGGACAAATTCATGGATAATTATGGGACACAGCTCTCAGTTGCTGCCAGCCACAATGGCTGTGTGGGTCACCCACTGTCAGAGGCGGTAAATGATCACCAATTGCTGGACAGCAGAAATGTTTTGCTCAGGCCCTGCTTCTCACTGGGGCATCTGGGTGGCCACTGAGGCTGGACTGGATGAGACCTTGGCCTGATCCAGCAGCCAGGCTTCTCTTATGCTCCTGTGGAAACTCCAGGTCCAGAGGCAGTCTATCTAGATTCCTAGTTTATGTGGGGGTATTTGGCCCCTGTGGCAATAATAATAATAATAATAATAATAATAATAATAATATTTTATTTATACCCCGCCCTTCCCGGTTCAAAAACCGGACTCAGGGCGGCTAACAACAAATTGAAAACAATGATCAAAACAGCATAAAATACAGCATAAAAACAAGAATGATAATGAAATTCAAAAATCAATTAGATAATCCCCAGGGCTAGCTGGCTGAATTAGTCCTACTTGGGCCAGCGAGGAGGCCAGGGGAGAATTAGCTGTGGGGTCTCAGAGCGGGTGATCTTCATAAGAAGGGGAGGGAAGAGAAGGGGAATAAAAGATCAGGCTGAATTCAAATTAAAGGCCAGGAGGAATAGCTCTGTCTTACAGGCCTGACGGAAGGAGGTTCAATCCTGCAGGGCTCTGGTCTCCTGGGACAGAGCATTCCACCAGGTCGGAGCCATCACTGAGAAGGCCCTGGCCCTGGTGGAGGATAGTCTGACTTCCTTAGGGCCCGGGACCTCTAACCTATGGTTATTCATAGACCTTAAGGTCCTCTGTGGGGCAGACCAGGAGAGGAGGTCCTGTAAATATGAGGGCCCTAAGCCACAAACTAGATGGGCCCCCATTTGCCTCATTCAGCAGCCGAGCTCTTCTAATATTCTTGCTTTTCCCTCTTTCTCTCTTTTGGGATATGGGATCCCAGAGGAAAACCAGCTACAGAGCAGAGCCAATCCTGACTTAGGAGCTGTCTCCAGCCACCTTGTCCTCCATGAATTTGCCCAGTCCTAGTTCACACAGGGTGGTAGAGCTGGAAGGGACCCTTAGGGGTCATCTAGTCCAACCCCCTGCTTCAATACTTCTGGAGGTTTGACGCCATCCAGGTTGTTAGCCGTCACTGCCCTCCTGAAGGAGCGAGTTCCATAGCTGAACTGTACGCTCTCGGCGACTTGAACTATGGTTCCCATGGATGGGAGTTGTAGTTTAAAGCGTCTGGCGGGTGCCGGATTGGAGAAATGGCCGAAGGGCATGGCAGAGAGGAGGGATTGTGGCTGAGCGTGTGAGTTATTGGCTTGGTTTTGTATTTTCATTTTTTATTTTTCTGTTGCGAAACTACCCTGGTATCTTCGGAAGAAGGGAAGTAAACAGATTTTAGTAATAATAATAATAAGTCAGTGGTGGTGGGGACTAGCTCAGGAGTTGGAGCCAAGACCTCTGGCCCCCTCTCCCTTGGCCCCTTCTTATAAACCTGGCAGTGGCTCAGCCCTGCCAATTTCAAAGTGAGGAAAAACCAAGGGTGCTTCTGAGCATATGCAGAGTGCCACTCACTACCATCCCGAGCAAGTCTTCCTTGTCTCACCTGGGCAATAAATAAGGCTTGGCCCTTTGGCAGGTGTCAACTCCCCGCCCCCCCCAGGCAGTTGTTTGCTTTTCAGCTGTGGCACATTGAGCAACCCCCCCCCCCCTTGCTGCCTCCTGCTCACAGTGGAAACTCAGTCATGCTGTGGTTAGCGATGTGGGAGGAAGAGGGAGGTTTTTCCGCTGAGCTGAGGTGCAACTGGATGGACCCAGATCACAGCAGATCTCTGCTTGTGAGCTTTGAAAGTAGGAGCGCCGTGGCCTGCCTGGGGTGGGGGCTGGAAGTGAAATAGGGTCCCCTAGAGTCATCTAGTCCACCCCCTGCAAAAGAAGCAGGGCCCCTTCAGTGGTGGCCTCCAGGCTTTGTGCAGGATGCCTATACCAGCCCCTTTCGGCTTTTTGCAGCTTCAATCAGGCCAGTGGTTCCCAGACTTTTTTGGGGGGGGGCCCACCTCCCCTTGGTTCCATAAACTCACCCATTGTGAGCCCTTCCTGACCCTATGGAAAACATTGTTCAGAACAGCGATTTGCATGGGCTTCTTAGGAAGATAAGAACGCCATAAAATCCAAAACAAAACGGTGACGATTCATTGCGCATGTATTCAAAATCCAGTTAAAACTATTTGGCTCAATTACTTGGGTTGTTACGTATTTTGTGTTCTCGTTTTGTTCTTTATGACGTGAACCGCCCTGTGATATTCGGGTGTATGCAAATTTAATTTTTTAAAAAACTGAGAACCCCCAGGGAATCTCATTCCACCCCGGGGTGGGTGGGGTTTGCCACTGCCCACTTTGAGATCCACTGAAGGTCGGGGGTTCAATCTCTGCTGGCGTCTCTTAGCCAGGCTGGGGAAGAAGACCAGCCGAGATTCCTGCACTGCAAGGGGGTGGGCTAGATGATCCTTGGGATCCCTTCCAGCTCGACATTCCTGTGATTTTATGACCGCTGGAGAGCCACAGCCTGGCTGCATGGACAATACTGTAGTCGTTTAGTCGTTTAGTCGTGTCCGACTCTTCGTGACCCCCCTGGACCAGAGCACGCCAGGCCCTCCTGTCTTCCACTGCCTCCCACAGTTTGGTCAAACTCATGCTGGTAGCTTCGAGAACACTGTTCTGCCATCTCGTCCTCTGCCGTTGCCTTCTCCTTGTGCCCTCCATCTTTCCCAACATCAGGGTCTTTTCCAGGGAGTCTTCTCTTCTCATGAGGTGCCCAAAGTCTTGGAGCCTCAGCTTCAGGATCTGTCCTTCCAGGGAGCACTCAGGGCTGATTTCCTTCAGAATGGAGAGGTTTGATCTTCTTGCAGTCCATGGGACTCTCAAGAGTCTCCTCCAGCACCAGAATTCAAAAGCATCCATTCTTCGGTGCTCAGCCTTCTTAATGGTCCAGCTCTCACTTCCATACATCAATACTGAGCTGGGGACAATTTCCCCAACTAATTTAGCAATGACTCCTCTGCAGGCTTTGTGTGTGTGTGTGTGTGTGTGTGTGTGTCCCCACCAGTGAATTCCAGTTCTGCTTTTGGAAATATGGGGTCTAATTGGGTTTCAAAAGTAAACGGAGAACGCAGGCAGGGTAGGCCGGCTGTGGGCTGGATCCAGCCCCTGAAGCAGTCTGATCTGGCCTTTCTTCCAAATTTTTAAATTAATTTTCCACATTTATAACAAACATAACATATAAAACACACAAAACAAAACACATCACAATACTAAAAAATAAAAACACACATTCCTTCTTATATTCCTTTTCAATTCCATTGTTAAGTGACTTCCTCAAATCCCCCCTAACTGAATTTCATTATATTACCTTGTGACAGTTCTTTCAAACATCTTTCTAAATAATTAGTTCCTTCAATTAACTATATTCAACTCTTTTCTTATTGTCTTAAATCCATACTACTATACCACATTCATATTGTTATCTTAGGCCTGTTTAGTACTTTCAAGAACCTTCTCAATTATCTTATATTACAATATTTAGCTAAATAGTCTTTAAATTTCATCCAGTCTTCTTGGTATTCCTCCTCTTTCTGCTCGTGGATTCTTCCAGTAAGGTCAGCCAGCTCCAGAAACTCCAACATCTTCACCTGCCGTTCTTCTACTGTTGGTATTTCTTGAGATTTCCAATTTTTTGCGGTCTGATCTAGCCATTTTTCAGACAGCTTCCGCCGTGGCCACCACTGTCTTAGTTCTGATGATTGTAGGCCCCTCAGGGCAGAGACCTCCATCTCAACTTGCACACAGACGGCGCTGGAGAAATAAATGCCGGTTGATTTAGTGGAGGTGTGGCCGCATTCTGCTTGCGGCTCTGCTTATCTGGCTGCCCCAGCTGCGTCCATCTCAACCTGTCAGACCCACTGCCTTCCCTCAAAGCGGGGTGGGCTGGATTTGGGGAAGAGGAGATGGAACCCAAAACGCAAAGTTCCCCGTCTTTCTCTTTTCGCTTCTTATTATATATGTATTTTTAAAATATTAGCTCTTTTGGGAGCTTGTGGACTCCCTTGGAAGTTTTTAAGCAGAGGTTGGGTCCCTCTGTCCTGGATGCTTTAGTGGAGATCCCTAGATTGCGGGGGGTTGGACTAGAGCACCTTTGGGGGTCCCTTCCAGGTCTTTGATTCTATGAAAAACTACTCTCCTCCCGGGGGCTTCTAAAGACCTGTACAGTGGGGCCTCGCAAGACGAAATTAATTCGTTCCGCAAGTTTTTTCGTCTTGCGAGTTTTTCGTCTTGCGAAGCACGGTTTCCCATAGGAATGCATTGAAAATCAATTAATGCGTTCCTAGGGAGACCGCCTTCAGACCAGGTCCGGGGACAATCTTTCCCCGGACCTCTTCTGAAGGCTGGCGGGGGGAGAAGGACTTTTTTCCCCACCGCCAGCCTTCAGAACAGCCTTCTGAAGGCTGGCGGTGGGAAGAAAAGCCCTTCTCCCGCCGCCAGCCTTCAGAAGAGTTCCTGCAGGGCTGCCTAGGCTGCGGATAGCAGCCTGCTGCCCGGTGCGAGGGACGCTCTGAAGCAGAGCACCCCTCACGCGGGGCAGACACTCGCAGCTTGGGGAGCCCTGCAGGACTTCCCCGCAGGGCTCTCCAAGCTGCGGATAGCAACCTGCTGCCCCGCACGAGGGGCGCTCTTAAGCAGAGCACCCCTCGCGCGGGGCAGACATTCGCAGCTTGGGGAGCCCTGCAGGACTTCCCCGCAGGGCTCTCCAAGCTGCGGATAGCAGCCTGCTGCCCCGCACGAGGGGCGCTCTAAAGCAGAGCATCCCTCGTGCGGGGCAGACATTCGCAGCTTGGGGAGCCCTGCAGGACTTCCCCGCAGGGCTCTCCAAGCTGCGGATAGCAGCCTGCTGCCCCGCACGAGGGGCGCTCTAAAGCAGAGCACCCCTCGGGCGGGGCAGATATTCGCAGCTTGGGGAGCCCTGCAGGACTTCCCCGCAGGGCTCTCCAAGCTGCGGATAGGGGCAGCAGGCTGCTATCCGCAATTTGGAGAGCCCTGCGGGGAACTCTTCTGAAGGCTGGCGGGGGAGAAGGGCTTTTCTTTTCACCGCCAGCCTTCAGAACAGCCTTCTGAATGTTGGCGGTGGGGAGGAAAACCTTCCTCCCACCGCAAGCCTTCAGGACAGGTCCGGGAACAGAGGAGAAGGCGGCTTCCCCGCTGTCCCCGGAGATTTCCCTATGGGCTTTCGTCTTGCGAAGCAAGCCCATAGGGAAATTCGTCTTGCGAAGCCGCTAAAAAATCGGAAAACCCTTTCGTCTTGCGGGTTTTTCGTTTAGCGAGGCATTCGTCTTGCGGGGCACCACTGTAATATGGATGCCTGTTTGACTGTTTGGAGAAGAGTGTAATGGGTGAAATTCCTCCTTTCCTGTAAGATCAAGGTGGATTTGACAGAATTTGTTTCCTGCCTCTAAACTAAGGCATCATACAGAAACTCTGGGGGCAGAGGTAATAATAATAATAATAATAATAATAATAATAATAATAATAATAATCTGCCTTCAGATGTCTTCTAAAAGTCTGGTAGTTGTTTTTCTCTTTGACATCTGGTGGGAGGGCGTTCCACAGGGCGGGTGCCACCACCGAGAAGGCCCTCTGCCTGGTTCCCTGTAGCTTGGCTTCTCGCAGGGAGGGAACCGCCAGAAGGCCCTCAGCACTGGACCTCAGCGTCCGGGCAGAACAATGGGGGTGGAGATGCTCCTTCAGGAATAAATAAATAAATAAATAAATAATAAAAGGCAGACCCCCAGGTCCAAAATGAGCCGGACATCTGCACTGTCCAGCAGATTTTTCTCCTCTTTGTGTAGAAGTATAGAATTGTAGTGTTAGAAGGGAACCCCAGGGGTCATCTAGTCCAACCCGCCGCAATGCATGTATTGCAGCTAAAGAATCCCGGGCGAATGGCCAGCCAACCTCTGCTTAAACACCTCCAGTGGAGGAGAGACCACCCTGGGGACTCGGAGCAGCTTTTTCTGTAGTGGGTGAGAGCCTGCCTGAGTTTTGCACACTCCACTATGCCGTGGCACCTGCTTAATCAGCACAGGGCGCGATGGAGCAGAGCGTTTTGCCTGACGTTTCAGATACAAAATTCTTGCTCTTGACCAAGTGGAAAGGGTCACAGTTCTTCCCCCCCCCCTTGATTGCCCCAAAAGGGCCCCAATTCTCCTAAGGCTCATGGTGTGTTTCCTTTCCTCTGCAGAACAAGCCCTGGAAGAAGCTGAGGAACATGGTGCAATGGTCGCCCTGTGTGGTTTCTTTCCGCAAGCGCTACCCCTGGGTCCAGCTGGCTGGCCATGCAGGTAACTCTGCGGTTGGAGGGGAGGAGGCTCGTTGGGGTGGGGGTGGGGTCCTGTGGGGGGAGCATGTGTGCAATTGTGGCCAGGTCTCCAGGCAGACCTTGGAATCTGGGGGGGGGGGGCGCGGGGAAGAAGAGAGGTAGGGTATCCCCTCTGGAGATGCCCCCCCCCCGACAAGTTAAAGGTAAAGGGACCCCAGACCATTAGGTCCAGTCGTGGCCAACTCTGGGGTTGCGGCGCTCATCTCACTTTATTGGCCAAGGGGGCCGACGTACAGTTTCTGGGTCACGTGGCCAGCATGACTAAGCCGCTTCTAGCGAACCAGAGCAGCGCACAGAAACGCCGTTTACCTTCCTGCCGGAGCGGTACCTATTTATCTACTTGCACTTTGACGTGCTTTTGAACTGCTAGGTTGGCAGGAGCAGGGACCGAGCAACGGGAGCTCACCCCGTCGCGGAGATTCGGACCGCCGACCTTTTGATCAGCAAGTCCTAGGCTCTGTGGTTTAACCCACAGCGCCACCCGCGTCCCAAATCATTACATACATATACACATATTACGTACATATACACATATTCAGAACAATGTTTTTCCCTCAACTCTTCTTGATAGCTTGTGTCTTTTCCCTCGCAGGCAACTTCAGGGCCGGCGATTTTGGCCGCATCCTGAAGAAGTATTGTCCCAGCGAGCAGCAATGCCTGGAGCGCCTGGTGTGCGACGCGCTGCAGCCCTACGTCCCGGCCTATTATGGGGTGGTGGAGTGCGATGGGGAGACCTACATCCAGATGGAGGACCTGCTGTCCGGCTTTGATGCGCCCTCCATCATGGACTGCAAGATGGGAGTCAGGTGAGCCCTTCAAGCCACCTGGGGGAGGGGATACCAGAGGTCATCCAGCCTGACCCCGAGGCGCAGTGTCAAGATGGGCACCTCATCTTGTGCTTCTCTTCTCTTCCCCTGGCGCAGGACGTACCTCGAGGAGGAGCTGGAGAAGGCGAGGCAGCAGCCCTGTCCACGCAGAGACATGTACGACAAGATGGTGGCTGTGGACCCAGCAGCTCCCACGGCGGAAGAGCATGCGCAGAGTGCCGTCCTGAAGCCCCGCTACATGCAGTGGAGGGAGACCCTCAGTTCCACCACCACGCTCGGCTTTCGCATCGAAGGCATCAAGGTGAGCTGCCGCAGGGAGGGGCACTCATATATATGTATATATATATGTATATATATATACACACACACACACACACACACACACACACATATATATATATATATGTATATATATTTATATAGACACACACAGAGAGACTGGTGCCTCGCAAGACGAAAAGAATCCGTTCCGCGAGTCTCTAGCAGTTTTTTCGTCTTGCGAAGCAAGCCCATTGACGGCTTAGCGGATTAGCGCTATTAGCGGCTTTTAGCGGCTTATCGGCTTAGCAGATAAGCGGCTTAGCGGCTTAGCAAAACGGGGGGAAAGGGAAAAAAACCTGCAGGAACTCGCAAGACATTTTCGTCTTGCGAAGCAAGCCCCTAGGAAATTCGTTTTGCGAAGCGCCTCCAAAACGGAAAACCCTTTCGTCTAGCGTGTTTTCCATCTTGCGAGGCGTTTGTCTTGCGGGGCACCACTGTGTGTGTGTGTGTGTGTGTGTGTGTGTGTACACACACACACACAAACAAAATATATACATATACAAAACGAATTTCCCTATGGGCTTGCTTCGCAAGACGAAATGTCTTGCGAGTTCCTGCGGGTTTTTCCCCCTTTTCTCCCCTTTTCCTAAGCCGCTAAGCCGCTTATCAGCTGATCCGCTAAAAGCCGCTAAACCGCTAATCCGGTAAGCTGTCAATGGGCTTGCTTCGCAAGACGAGAAAACCGCTATACGAAGAGCCTCACGGAACGGATTAATTTCGTCTTGCGAGGCACCACTGTATATAGTCTTTATTGATTTAAAAAACAATCATACATTACAATGGAAGTAAACATGAGAATGAAAAAGAAAAGAGATAAAAAAAGAAAAGAAAAAAGGAAGAAAAACAAACAAAGAATTATCATTAACGGGGAAAAATCAGTTAAAAAGCCAATCATTTACACAGCATCATAAACTCTTCTGAGAAAAACTTCCAGTCGTTTTCATTGTACTTTTTATATTGTCCTGGTTTTATCGCACAGTTTATTTTATGCCTTTTTCTATATATTCCTCTAAGATGTTTATTATACACAAGTATCATTCAATTATGGGATGCGGGTGGCTGATCAAAAGGTCAGCGGTCCGAATCCCCGCGACGGGGTGAGCTCCCGTTGCTCGGTCCCTGCTCCTGCCAACCTAGCAGTTCGAAAGCACATCAAAGTGCAAGTAGATAAATAGGTACCGCTCCGGCGGGAAGGTAAATGGAGTTTCCGTGCACTGCTCTGGTTCTCCAGAAGCGGCTTAGTCATGCTGGCCACATGACCCGGAAGCTGTATGCCAGCTCCCTCGGCCAATAAAGCGAGAGGAGCGTCGCAACCTCAGAGTCGGTCAAGACTGGACCTAATGGTCAGGGGTCCCTTTACCTTTACCTTTAATCATTCAATTCTGCTAGGATAATATCATTTTTACAATATAATCTTGTATACTCCTTGAATAATTTCCATTTTCTGTATGTTTTTTGATTTGGGGCTCCCGTGACTTTTCCAGTCAGCTTTGCCAATTGAAAATACTTGATCATGAGTGTTTGCCAATCTATTATTATTGTTGTTGTTTGTGTTGTTTCACTTCTGGCTACGAGTATTCTTGAGTTAGGGAGAGCTGCTCTGGTGCTGGGGGCCTTCCTGGGGCATCTAGTTGGCCCCTGTGAGAAGAATGGCCAGACTAGATGGGCCACCTTTGGCCTAGTCCAGCAGCCAGGCTCTTCTTATGGTCTTACAGAGCTTCCAGCTCCAGGAGCAGTCTATCACGATTCATAGGTTCTTATGGGGATCTGTCCACTGTGAGGACAGGATCCAGCAGCCTCTTCTTACGCTCTTATGACTGTGATGGGGGGGAAAGTCCAGTTTCTGAAGCTTCCAGGGCTATTTGTAGTAATGCACCAACCTTTGCATTTGAATAAATTCAGCCCCAAAAACAAACCAGGCACAGCTTTGTCCTCACAGCCTCTAAAAAATTATTTCTCCATGGCCACCGGGAAAGCACAGAGGTGGAGCCTCTAAGTTAATGTTGTATTTTAATCTTGTTTTTAAGTTGTATTTCAATCAATTTGTTTTTATATCTGGTGTTAGCTGCCCTGAGCCCGGTCTAGGCTGGGGAGGGCCGGGTATAAATAAAATTTATTATTATTATTAGTCCCTTTGGCTCTGCTCATTGTTGGTTCCTGGAGACACAGCGCTGGCTTTTAAGGCTGCCTTGTTTCCTGATAGTCTGACATTGTGTCTCTCTTTCTCTTTCCAAGAAAGCGGACGGCACCTGCAACACCAGCTTCAAGAAGACTCGCCAACCGGAGCAGGTGACGCAGGCCTTCTGGGACTTTGTGGACGGAGACAGGAGAGTCCTGGTGAGGGTCCGGATTCTGCCCCTGGGCACTAAGCCCTTTGCAGGGAGGGAGGGCCCATTTGACACTTCCCACGCTTTTCCTTGACATGCCGCTTTTGAGATTTCCGCAGCCCCCTGCCCACTTTTGGTTTAGGTTTTTGAAACCTTTTTGTAAAAGCAGCACCAGAATTTTCACAGTTGAGTCTTCAGCCCCTTATTATTGTGCTTTGCCTCCTTCACGTTTGGCTTTCTTTAAAACTTTCTATTTAGGTTTGTAAATTCAGTATTAGAAACCGAACTTTTGAGTCTTCAATCCTTTATTACTGTGCTTTGCTTTACCTAGGCCGAGCTAGGATTACAATACGTCAGAATTTTGGGGGTTCTACCCTTGTTTCAATTTTGGTCCTTTAAAGTTAAGGATTTTAATATTTCCTTCTGAGGAAACTGAATAGTTCAGTGAAACGAGGTTTGCAGCCGGCATCCCATTAAGGCTTTGTTTTATTTTAGGTTTTTCTAATTTTTTCCCCTCAAGCTTTTTGATTTTTTATTATTTAGTTGATTTCCACGAGGTAATATTTCTAGTCGATTACTTCTCGTTTCAGGGATTTTCGCGGTATTTATTTTGTGTAAATGGTGCCTTGCAAGACGAAATTAATTCATTCTGCAAGTTTTTTCGTCTTGCGAATTTTTCGTCTTGCGATGCACGGATTCCCTGGGTATTAAAGGTTTTAAGAAAAAGGAAACAAACTTGCAAGACGTTTTCGTCTTGCGAAGCAAGCCCACAGGGAAATTCGTCTTGCGAAGCAACTCAAAAAAACGAAAAACTCTTTCGTCTTGCGAGTTTTTTTGTCTTACGAGGCATTCGTCTTGCGAGGTACCACTGTACTTTTGGGAAAAGGCAGCCCATCTCCTCCGGGGTATTCCTGGCACCTGCCCCAGTCGTGGCTGTGGGAAGGCCGTAGAATTTGGGAAGGGAGCATCGTATATCCTCTCAGGTCTCTCCTTCTTTCCCCAGACCAGCTACCTGGAGCGGCTGCAGGAAGTTAGGCTAGCGCTCGAACAGTCGGAGTTCTTCAAGACGCACGAGGTGGGTCTCTTTCCGTGGAACGAGGGGGGACTTCTGAGGGCATCTGGTGGGTTGCTGCAGGGTCTTGGGCACTTGACTTTGGGGGCCCTGCCTCTCATTCTCCCGCCATTCAGGAGCCAGGGGTGGTTTTTCATCTCTCTTTCTGTTTGCATGCTGCCTTTCTAAGGTAAAGGCGGTAAAAGCTCAAGAAACGTCAGGATGTGCAAGGAAGACGGCACATCAATCTGATCCAGTGCCAACAAGCCTTAATCTAAAAACAAAGACTTAAATGGACCCCAATCCATTAGGACAGTACGCAATAAAATTAACTTTCAGCATCTGGATAGTTAGCCTTGGTGAAGACCTGACGTTTTCATCCCCAAAAAAGTTTTTGAGCTTCTGCTGAAATGAGGCTGCATTTTAATGTTGTATTTTAATCTTGTTTTTTAAGTTGTATTTCAATCAATTGTTTTATATCTGGTGTTAGCCGCCCTGAGCCCCGTTTTGGGGAGGGCAGGGTATTTTCCACACAACAACAAAAAAAGCAAAAATTAACAATACACAAAACACAAAAACAAGCATATATAAAAAACAAATCTAAATCTTACAAATTAATAATATAAACACTAAAAAGGAAAACAAACATTGACTTCCACCAATCCCACAGCACCTCATTTGCCTCTCATTGTATCTTTAAAGGTCAACATATAGCTAACATCTAGCTATAAATCCCTTTTTCTTATTCTTTCACTTCACAAGGTTATTCCAGACTCAGCCAGATTTCTGTTCTTGAACCTTGGCTTTTTAGGCACTCCCATTCCCTTTTCACTTCACTTTTTGGTTTTGGTCTTATTGTATCTGTAAATTTGGCTAATTCTAAATATTCTGTAAGCTTACATAACCATTCTCCCCTAGTGGGAAACTGATTCCCTTATTTCATGAAATCTATTCACTGCTTGATTGTACCCCTCAAAGTGGTTTGCAAAAAACTAAAAGCAAGAAAAAATTGCAACTCTTTTTTTTAAAAAAAAACCCCAGAGTTACAAAAAAATAATAATTAAGACTCACACCAGCAATTTCTAAGCATCTGGGTAGAAGGGTTGGCCAATATCTGCTTTTCATCATCGCAGTATCTCGCCAGCGAAACATTGCAATATACCAGTATGTCACAATAATTATGGTAGGCATAGCTGTCAACCGTCCCTTATTTGGCGGGAAACTCCCTTATCCCAGCGCGTGTCCCGCTGCTGCCCCTTATTGATGATGTCCCTTAAATTCCCCGGGTTTCAAAGAAAGCAGCTCCTCTCCCTCCCTGCCGGCTCCAACTGTGTTGCTTAGGTGCGTTGCTCACCCAATAAGGAGTCTAAGAACGACTAGGGGGTGGAGCTTGCATGCCTTGTGCTGATCAAATCGGCTGCGTTTCCTGGGGACTAGCCTTTGCTCAGCGCTTCCCAGCGGAGAGGTGACGGTGGTTTTCCTTGAGGCTTCGTTTGGCTCCTGGCTTGGCTTTCTGCCTTTGGCTCGGAGGGGCTCAGAAGTTGAACATACCCTGTGCCCGGAAAATCCCTTATTTTGGCTGCTGGTCCCTTATTTTCAAATCTGTAAGTTTACAGCTATGATGTTAGGCTTGCCGAAGCAAGGGTGCTTTTAGCAGGCGCCGAAAGGCACAGTCATTAATGTTCTATTTTTCCTCTTCTTTCTCTCTCCCAGGTGGTGGGCAGCTCTCTTCTCTTCATCCACGACCAGACGGGTCTGGCGCGGGTGTGGATGATCGACTTTGGCAAGACGGTGCCGCTGCCCGAGAAGCAGACTCTGACTCACCGCCTGCCCTGGCAGGAAGGCAACCGCGAGGACGGATACCTCTGGGGCCTGGACAACCTCATTGCCATCTTGGAGAGGATGTTGGGGGAGTGAGCCAGGAAGATGCAGCCGACACGTCGAGACGGGGGCCGCCTTGGCTCCCCCGGGACTCTGCCATTTAATTTATTCAGCCAGATATGCTACTGGAACCAGGGGATACAGGGTCCGTGGAGGAACTGGAAGGGGCCAGCTGGTTTTTGCACCGCAAAGTTTATTTATTGGCGTCACGGATGTGGTGGAAACACCCCGACTGCTGTCCTGCACGTGGTGGACAGTAAAGACTTCCGTGGAGCTCATCAGGGGCGTTGAGACTGAGTTTGGGGACGTGGGATTATTGGGGTGCCCGGTTTAGGGTCACGACTTTGAACCACAGTGCTGGCCGTGCCCATTTCCCAAATGTCAGGAGAGACTGAAAAGCGAGGGGGGAGTTGGAGGCGGGGCTTGCCTCTGCCCCTCCCCCAAATAAGCCCCACCCACACCTGAGCCACAGCCTGCAGGCCTCGGTCAAGCAAAATACTTGCGTTTCTCTTCAGGGTTTGGGGAGTAAAGAGAAACTTGTGTCTTCCCTCTGCTTTGACAGTTAACTTTCCTGGCACCCAGATAACCTAACTGCCCAAGGCAAAACAGGAGCAGTTTGCTGCTCTTACAACCTGATGCACCAAAGGGCTTGGGGGAGAACATCTTCCCCAATCACTGCAGAAATAAATAGTGGAGTTCCACTGCCCTCCAAATTGCTTTGGCAGGGCCAGGCTGCCTATTTTTTGGGTGCTGAATTTGGGTTAGTATTAACAAGCAGAAACCAGCGGATAGGATCTCCCTGGGTGTGTTTGTGTGTGGGGTTTTTTTTGGGCGGGGGTATTGGGAGGGGATTGTGGCTGTCCTTCGAAAGGAGCCGCTCCTCTGTATTTGAATGTATGTGTTTCTGTAAATTTTTATATGTAAAAAAGTTTTTCTTTTTTTTAAGGGACATAAATAACTACAAGTGATGTGCTGTTGTGTCTTAGCTTTATTTCAAGGTTGCATGAGAGAGAATGAATGAATAAATCTTCAGAAGATTCTGGCTTAGCCTGAACCAAAGTATTGATTGTTTAGGGGTGTTAATGGAGAAATATGAGGGCTCCCTTGGACAAAAAACAAGGACACCAGCCAGGAATACCAGAGCAAAACAGCAGCCAGTAGGCTTGGTCTTTATTGAAGACGTGTCGCGACAGGACTGCCACCAGGTGGAACAAGATGGACGCCCTGAACTAAAGAAGGCAACTTTTATTAGCTGCTAACCCCCCCAAGCTACACCCCCAAGACTACATCATAACTACATCACAAAGAGGAGGGTTGAGGGAGGAGTTGTGGTGGTAACCTGAGTATCTTGTCACCTGGCCGGTTCCACCTTTCCCCCTCCCCATGAGTACTTTCCAGAGGCCAAAAGGGAGTTTGCAGTTTCCTGTCCCCAGAGGGAAGAGCTGATTATTGTCCTTTGTTCCAGTCCCAGCTGAATCCACTCCCATATGCAGGTCCTTTGTGAGTGTGATGGTCTTCTGTCTGGGACCATCAAGGTTGGCATGCCAACTGGGTTGGTACACTCGAGAGATTATGGCTGCCCTGTATCAAACATTCCTTCATGGGAGTAAAATAAAAGTGGAACGGTGCAGATCTGATGTATGGTTGATTTTCTGTGAATTTATAACAGAAGTGTCACATATGTTGTGTGTGAGTAAGTTTGTACAAACTGAATGATGGGGGGGGGGGGGTGTTACCGGAAAAATCCGAGGGCTCCCTTGGACAAAAAGTAAAGACACCAACCAGAGTAAATTGGAGCAAAACAGCAGCCTGTAGGCTTGGCCTTTATTGAACTGTTGCAACAGGGTGTTCCCCTCACTTGCAGGTGAGAGGAAAGACACAGAAAAATGGTGTGCAAGACCTTATAAAAACTTTTGGAATTCCCATCCTGTAAGTCAAGCCCACCCCCAGAAACATCATGCATACATTACAGAAAGGAGGGGTTGAGCGAGGAGTTGTGGTGGTAACCTGAGTGTCCTGTCACCTGGCTGGTTCCCTTCTCTCCCCCTCCCCATGAGTCACTTCCAGGAGACAAAGGGGAGTTGGCAGTTTCCTGCCCCCAGAGGGAAGATCTGATCATTGTCCTTTGTTCCAGTCCATGCTGAATCCACTCCCATATGCAAGTTCTTTGTGATCTTGATGGTCTTCTGTCTAGGACCATCAGGGTTGGCATAGCAACTGGGCAGGGCTCCTGTGGATGTGCTGGGATGGTGAAGGGATTATGGCTGGCCTGTATCAAACATTCCCCATTTTGTAGTCCTTCCTTCATGGGAGTAAAATAAAAGTGGAACGGTGCAGATCCGATGTATGGTTGATTTTCTGTGAATTTATAACAGAAGCGTCACATATGTTGTGTGTGAGTAAGTTTGTACAAACTGAATGATGGGGGGGGGCGGTTTCCTGCAACAGGGGGGACTAGATTCCTCCCTCCCCAGCCCATGGTGAAAGAAGCCCACCTGTCCCAATGTATACTTCTCAGAACCACAGAATTGGAAGGGACCCAAAGAGGTCATCCAGCCCAACCCCCTTTGCTTTGGCCCCTGGCCCCCTAGTTTTTCATCTGCACATGCACAGATGAGAGTGGGACTTGACAGGCTGTGACCCACAGAGAAGAGGGCTGGAAGACTGCCCAGCAGAGACGGGGAGGCATGACAGGCAAGACCCCCACCCCAATTTGCATGAGGATCTACAAGCCTTTTCCCAAATCCTGCACAGCGAGACAGCCTTCTTGACGACAATCGATTTGTGAGGGTTCAAAGGTCCCAGCAGGGAGGGACCGGCAGACGACTGTCACCCTGGAAATCCTAGCCTGCGTGCAACAAGGAAAGGGGAGCTATTTTGGGAGCAGGACACAAAGACTGCTCCATTTCCCGTTGCCACAACCAGAAACCCTCTCCAGGAAGGGGTGTGGAGCAGGAGAGGGAGAGATGGAAATAGCATTGGGGGGCAGGCTGTGGTTTATGTCAAAGCGGGTGCAGAATGCTGCAGCGAGGCTCCTCACGGGTTCCCTGCCATGGGGGCATATTCACCCAGTGCTTTTCCAGCTGCACTGGCTCCCGGTGGAGTACAGGGTCAGGTTCAAGGTGCTGGTTTTGACCTTTAAAGCCCTATACGGCCTAGGACCCTCGTACCCACGGGACCGCCTCTCCCGGTATGCTCCACGGAGAGCCTCAAGGTCCATAAATAGCAACACCCTAGAGGTCCCGGGCCCTAAGGAAGTTAGATTGGCTTCAACCAGAGCCAGGGCCTTTTCAGTGATGGCTCCAGCCTGGTGGAACGCTCTGCCTCATGAGACCAGGGCCCTGCGGGATCTGATTTCTTTCTGCGGGGCCTGTAAGACAGAGTTGTTCTGCCTGGCCTTTGGCTTGGAGCCAATTTGATTCCCTCCCCCTCTCTTTTTACTTTTCCTTTCTCCTGCAATGAGGCTATATTTTAATATTTCAATATTTTAATGTATTTTAATTTTGTTTTTAAGTGGTATTCATTCAACTTGTTTTTATTATTGCTTGTTAGCCACCCTGAGCCCGGCCTTGGCTGGGGAGGGTGGGGTATAAATAAAAATAATAAAAATAATAATTATTAAGGGACCCCGCGGACCCTGAACGCTGCTCCTTTCGGGCCCCAAAGCACCCCCAAAGCCAGCAGTCTCCTAGGAGTGGTTTCACCCTCAAAAACGGGAACCACTCCACACCTTGGGGCAAATCCTTTCACGCAGAGATCTCTCGAGACACAAAACTACCACTCCTTTGCTGTTTTATCTCTTTTAATTTTCGAAAGTGCTTTCCAACAACCTCCATCTACCGCACTCGGAACAGGCATGCAGCCGTGGGGAGCAGGGAACCATTTGCAGTGGGGAAAGTGAGGCCGAGAGGGGTGACTCACCCAAGGCCAGACACACACTCCCTAGCAGAGGCAGAACTGGACCCGACATTTCCTCCCCTTCTCTGTTGGACGCACATTCCCTCAAAATCACAGCTTTGGCAACGCAGCTCAATGCAGAAGGCACTCCTGGAGGGCAAATTTATCTCTCCGTTTCCCCGATTAGCTTATTCTATTGTGTTCTTTTTTTAAAAAAATGCATACATGGTTATTATTGGCATTGGACTGGCTTGGCTCCAAAAGGAAAGGAAATTCCAGGCATTTTTCTTTTTGTCCTTGACAGCTCGCTATTCTGGGAAGGCAGGAGTGAAGAGGTGGCCGCTTGCTCTTCCTACTTGCCCCAGAGGCCTCAGCCAAGCCGGCCTCCCCTGAGGGCCGACCTGGACGGCTCGGCACCTGAAATGGGATTTGGTGTTCTTGGGCAGAGAAGGCCAAGCCCTCCTGGGCAGAAAAGAGCTGGCTGGAATGCCTTTCTCCAGGAGAGTGTCTGCCATACTCCCACGAACGCCAGACAGGACCTTTAGGTATTCCAAAAAACTGGGGGCTGGGTCACTCTTTAACCTGAGATGCGACACCTTGGGGTGTATGCAAGCTGACCAACCCATTGTTCTGTGTGCAGCAGCTACGAGGAGGGCAGGCGGCCCCAGGGACCCATGCAGAGGTGCAACAGGCTGCCTCTTTCGTGGGCTCTCGCAACCTGGTCAGCCTGGCCCACAGTCAGGGAATGAGGAGATGGCCTCCTGGTTTTCAACTCCTCCTCCAGAAGCCAAGGGGCTTGCCAGCTTTAGGTGATGGAGTGAGTTGCTGGGGTGTTCATGTGCTGGGGCAGGAAGAAGAAATAAACTCCGCGCTTGCAGTTGGGTAGGAGTCCAGGCAGTGGGGCATAGTGGTTTGAGTGTCAGGGTAAGACCTGGGAGGCCAGCATTCAAAAAACCCCTCGGCCATGAGGGGTGGTTGTGAGGATAAAATGGGAAGGAAGCAAACGAGGCAGGCCACCTTGAATTTCTAAAAAGTAAAAAGCTGGGGTAAAGGTAAAGGGACCCCTGACCATTAGGCCCCCGTCGTAGACGACTCTGGGGTTGTGGCGCTCATCTCACTTTATTGGCCAAGGGAGCTGGCGTACAGCTTCCGGGTCATGTGGCCAGCATGACTAAGCCGCTTCTGGCGAACCAGAGCAGCGCACAGAAACACCGTTTACCTTCCTGCTGGGAAGGTATTTACTTGCACTTTGAGGTGCTTTCGAACTGCTAGGTTGGCAGGAGCAGGGACCGAGCAACCGGAGCTCACCCCGTTGCGGGGATTTGAACCGCTGACCTTCTGATCGGCAAGTCCTAGGCTCTGTGGTTTAACCCACAGCGCCACCTGCGTCCCAAAAAAGTTGGGGTATGAATGCAATAAAAACACGGCCTGTTCCTGTTTCTTTCCTGGGCAGCTCAGCTGGCAAGGAGAGCTACCCGTTGGTGGACGTGGTCTCTCACCTGAGATAAGTCTATTTCACAGAATTTCCGAGTCGGAAAGGGTCCCACGGGTCATCTAGTCCAACCCCCTGCAATGAAGGAATTTGTCCCAGCATCCTCTTTCCAGGCAGGCCAGGTGCCCCTGTGACGCTCCTAAGGCACAAAGGCATGAGTTGGGACTCGAAGGGTATACTGCGCCTGCACAAAGAGGCTCCACAGCTATCGTGCCCAATGGCAGTTGCTAAAGGTCCCGTCTGCATCCACAACTTCTTCTGGCTCCTGGTCCGTTTGGTTCCGGTCGGAGCTTTGGAAAGCAGTTCCTCCTTTTGGCCAGCTCAGCGTGGCCGGTAGCCCTCTGGCCCAGCCGGCCGCAGAAGCACAGCCTTCCCACAAAGTCCCTCGCGCACCCCCCCGGCTGGCACGATGTAGACCTTTCCGTCGGCTGCCCGCTTGGGGCTGAAGTCGGTCAGCTGCCCGTTGCTGGCCTCCACCTGGGAGTAGTGCCAGAGCTGGTAGCGGCCGCTCTTGCCTTGCTTGGACAGCAAATATGTCTCTGCTGTGGGAGAGTCCAGCGAGAGGGTCGAGGCCACGGCTGGGCTGGCATGGAAGAGGCCCCGGATCTCCTCGTCCTCCTGGCAGGCGGCCAGCTGGACGCTGTCCTCCAGACCCAGCAGAGCTCCTGGGTAGAAGGAGGGGAAAGAGAGAGGTCAATGAAGGTGACCTGGGTGCAATTGCTGGACAGCCCTGGTCCTGAACTGGCAGCCTTTGGCTGGCAGGGAACCAACTTGGGTCTGTTTTGAACTCAAAGTGCCGAAATGCCAAGGGAACAGAAAAGACTATTTATGCATGTGACCACAGCTGCTTGGATGCTATTGGCCCAGAGATGGAAAGAAGTCCGTACCAGAAAAGAATGGCAGATTAAGTTGATGGATTATGCCAAAATGGCAAAAATGACTGGAAGAATCAGAAATTAGGAAGACCAAAATTTCAGTAAGGAGATTTATAATTTATCTTAAATACCATTGTAAACAGCTAAAATCGTTAGTACGATTGGATTAACACTTGTAGTTTAATGTTGAATTTTGGACATAATGGAGATGTAAAAGATCTGGATTATCATATAAGATGCAGGAGGAAATGATTAGCAATAGGACCCCCAGAGGGGAGGAGGGAAGTCCAGGAGATTTTCTGGAATCTTGTTTTTATGTTGTATGTTGAATAATTGACTGTATAGCTTTAATCTGAAAAACCAAATAAATTTCAAAAAACAACAACCAAAAGTATGACCAAAGAGCCCAAAATGGTGTACATTGTTCTTTCTGCTCCATTAACCCCCGGCAATAACCTTGTGGGGTAGACCAGGCTGAGAGGCTGTGACTGGCCCTCAAAGTCACACCCAGGGAACTTTGTGGGTGGGATTTCAACCCTGGCTTCTCCCAGGGTCCTAGTCTGGCACTTCAAGTACTAAACTGCTCTGGGTTGACCATGGTATGATTTTGCATCTATGCCACAGAATGCCAGGCTGTGCTTGTGTCAGAAAGTGACACACCCCCACTGAAAAAAATGCAAATGTAAGGAGTGCAAAAGAGAAAAAAGCTGGTTTTGAGCTATGAGCGCAGAGGTAATTAGGTAATAATATTGTGGTTATGGTTTGACAGACAGATGACAGCGCACAGCAGAAGGGGAGAAACGACAGCTCCATGGGAAAAGGGGTGGGAAGTCAACAACAAAAAGAGAAAAGACGTATTTGTGTTTTGACTGTATACGATAAAAATGTTGAAAATTATAACTGCAAAAAAAAGAGGGCTTTAAGCATTTGCTTCAAAGCAGAATAAGGGTCCCAAGCAGGGGATGGTTTGAGAGGTTGCAGGAGAAAGTTGTTGGTACAGATTGGGGAGTCATGTGCCCCGGAATTGAGCTTTGAGCGACTGAGTGCAAGAAGTGGCCTGGGAAGAGGGAGGCCCAAGGTACGCAGCACTAGCCTGGGCACTGCTGCCCCCTCCTGGGCAGCGCCACGCCTTGCCAGCAGAGCCATTTCTCTCCTCTGGAGCCTCGGATGAGAGGGAGCAGCCAGGCTCCCTGCGAGGAGAGCTGCAGTGAACTGGGGAACATACCTGAGGCAATGGCCCAGTGAGCCTTGTAGCCGTTCCGGAGGCAGGGTTCGTGGTTGGAGTCTTCGTCGTAGCTGTGTTGGGTGTTAAGGTCCGGGTGAAGAGAGTCTTGCTCACATGGGCAGAGCAGAGGGCAAGGAGGGCCGCCCGGGGCACCTGTCTCACCAGAGAAGCCTGAAAGAGGGCCTGGCAGGAGGGCAGACCCTGGGGCAAGGCAGACCCAGCCTTGGACCAGCTCATTTGAGCTTGTTTTCTTGCTACTACACTCTAGTGTCCAGATCAGGGGTAAGCAAACTTTTTCAGCAGGGGGCTGGTCTACTGTCCCTCAGACCTTGTGGGGGGCCAGACTATATTTTTTTGGGGGGGGGGGATGAACGAATTCCTATGCCCCACAAATAACCCAGAGATGCATTTTAAATAAAAGCGCACATTCTACTCATGTAAAAATACGCTGATTCCCGGACCGTCCATGGGCCGGATTTAGAATGCGATGGGGCCGGATCCGGCCCCCGGGCCTTAGTTTACCTATCCATGGTTCAGATCAAGTTAAGGGAAGTCACAGTCCTGCTCTCTTCTGCCTTGTCCAGATCCCACCTGGAGTCCTGTGTCCAGTTCTGGACACCAGTTTAAGGAGTTGACTGACAAGCTGGAAAGTGGGGAGAGGAGGGCGACTGAGATGATTTAAGGATCTGGAAGCCAAGCATTATGAGGGGCGCTTGAAGGAGCTGGGTATGTTTAGCCTAGAGAAGAGGAGATTGAGAGGAGATATGAGAGCCATCTTCAGATATCTCAAGGGCTGTCACATGTAGGAGGGAGCAAGCTCGTTTTCTCCTGCTCTGGAGTTAGGACTTGAACCAATAGCTTCAAGTTACAAGAAAGGAGATGCCAACTAAACATCAGGAAGAGCTTTCTGACAGTAAGAGCTGTTTGGATGGATGGCAGCTAAGGGATTGAGGTTGAAACCTGACAAGACAGAAGTACTGTTCTTGGAGGACAGGGGGCGGGCAGGTGTGGAGGACTCCCTGGTCCTGAATGGGGTAACTGTGCCCCTGAAGGACCAGGTGTGCAGCCTGGGAGTTATTCTGGACTCACAGCTGTCCATGGAGGCGCAGGTCCATTCTGTGTCCAGGGCAGCTGTTTACCAGCTCCATCTGCTATGCAGGCTAAGACCCTATCTGCCCACGGACTGTCTCACCAGAGTGGAGCATGCTCTGGTTATCTCCCGCTTGGACTACTGCAATGCGCTCTACGCAGGGCTACCTTTGAAGGTGACCCAGAAACTACAACTAATCCAAAACACAGCAGCTAGACTGGTGACTGGGAGCGGCCGCTGAGACCACATAACACCTGTCTTGAAAGACCTACATTGGCTCCCAGTACGTTTCCAAGCACAATTCAAAGTGTTGGTATTGATATTTAAAGCCCTAAACGGCCTCGGTCCTGTATACCTGAAGGAGCTTCTCCACCCCCATTGTTCTGCCCGGACACTGAGGTCCAACTCCGAGGGCCTTCTGGTGGTTCCCTCTTTGCGAGAAGCAAAGCTACAGGGAACCAGGCAGAGGGCCTTCTTGGTAGTGGCGCCCGCCCTGTGGAACACCCTCCCATCAGATGTCAAAGAGATAAACAACTACCTGACATTCAGAAGACATCTGAAGGCTCAGGGAAGTTTTTAATGTGTGACAACTTTTTGGTCTTTGTGGAAGCAGCCCAGAGTGGCTGAGGAAACCAAGCCAGATGGGTGGGGTACAAATAATAAATTATTATTATTATTATTTGACAGTGGAACGGTCTCACTTGAAGGTGGAGGACTTTTCTTCATCAGAAAGATGAAGATAGGCAAATGTCAGGGATGCTTGTACTGCATTGCAGAGGGTTGGACTAGATGACCCTGGGGGTCCCTTCCAACCCTACCAGAAGAAAGCAAACATGAGAAGCACCCATCCCAGCTCCCCATATCCCTCCCCTTTCCCACCAGGAAGGATACGGTATCAACACAGGGAAGCCTTGGCTAAGGTGACGAAGGATCCTTTGGTAGTTTTCTCCCCCCAGGCCTCCAGAGAGCAGCTCCGCCTGGCAGGGGAACACCTCCTCAGCTAGCTTGGACATGTTGGCAGCTGGAGCAAGAAGACCAAAACGGCAAGGGAAGAGTTGGGGGGCTGGGGTTCTTCCAGAGCAGCATCTAGGCAGGCCCCCCACCACCACCCTGCCACTCAGTCTCTGCCAGGATCATGCAGGGAGATGACACGGATCACAAGCCAAACTTTGGGCAGTGGTGTCTGCCGTTCCCCTTCTTGGCGACCCACCTGAGAACATTTCCCCCTGGGCTGTGTAGCCTCTCTCCAAAGCCACCTGAAGAATTGTCTCCAGGGAAACAGCCTTGGGGGGAGAGAGCTGCGCCCCAGCCATCCACAAGGCCACCAGGCCACACCTGGAGGAGGAAGAGAAGGAGGAGAAGGAAGAAAAGCAGAGAGGTTGGACCGCTGTACTAAAATCTGAGCCCTACTTTTTTTTTTTAAAAAAAGCCTTTTGCAATCTGAGAAATGTATACATGCTGAAACTATTACTTAAGAACCTACCCATTATTTTGTCTCATCTTCTAGTTTATAGGGGGTTATATGGCGTATTTGGTTGGCACTGTAATATGCTTCTATGTTGGGAATTCTTTTTGGGTGTGAGGAGGGGTGTTGAAGCACATAGCTTCTGGCTTTGCAAAATTTACCTGCAGGCCCGACACCATTGTACTTAAGAACATATGAAGAGGCCGCTGGATCAGGCCAAGGGGGGCTCCATCTAGTCCAGCAACCTCTTCTCACATTGGTCAGCCACATACCCCTTGCGGGGAGGCCACAAGAAGGAGCCCAGCACAAGAGCAGACCCCTCTCCTCCTGCAATTTCCAGCAACTAGTATTCAGAAGAACTGCTGCCTCAGACAGTGGAGGGCAGAGCAGAGCCAACCTGGCTAGGAGCCATCGATAGCCGTGAATTTCCCCAATTCTCTTTTAAAGCCATCCTAGTTGGGGACCCTCAATGCCTCCTGTGGGAGGCATTCCAAAGTTTAACTGTGTGTTGCATGAAGAAATATTTTCTTTTACCTGACCTGAATCTTCCAACGCTCAACTTCATCGGATGTCCCCAAATTCCAGTGTGATGAGAGAGGGAGAAAAACCATTTCTCTATCCACTTTCTGCATGCCTGCATTTCATAAACTTCTCTTGTGCTGCCTCCTGCTGGACGTTTTCCTAAACTGAAAAGTTTATTGCACTTGCTTCTTCTTTTCCTAGCCCTGCCTGTGAAGGTGAGAAGTGGAAGGAGCAAAGCAGTGCCAGAATGCCCCATCCTCTTGGCATCTGTGACCCTCAGGGTCCCGTAAAGGTAAAGGTAAAGGGACCCCTGACCATTAGGTCCAGTCGTGGCCGACTCTGGGGTTGCGGTGCTCATCTCACTTTACTGGCTGAGGGAGCCAGCGTACAGCTTCCGGGTCATGTGGCCAGCAGGACTAAGCCGCTTCTGGCGAACTAGAGCAGCGTATGGAAAGGCCGTTTACCTTCCCGCCAGAGTGGTACCTATTTATCTACTTGCACTTTGACGTGCTTTCAAACTGCTAGGTTGGCAGGAGCAGGCACTGAGCAACAGGAGCTCACCCCGTCGCGGGGATTCAAACCGCCGACCATCTGATCAGCAAGTCCTAGGCTCTGTGGTTTAACCCACAAGGTCCCTTACAACTCTATAATTCTACAATTCTAAGAACTGGCTCAGTTAGCACTGTCCCTTGGCTGGACCAGGCAAGGACTTGGACGCTTGTGCTAGTTTTTGACCCTGGCAGGAATGTATATTCCCAAGGCATATCGCCTCTTGTGCGGCCACTTAGAATGTGTAAACTTAGCTGCCACGGAAATATGAAAATACAGGCACCGCCGTAGTTTGAATATTGGTCCTTAGATAGCCTTGGGGTCTGGCAGGCTTCTGGGCTAGTTGTCTCGGGAAACCCATTTTGCACCTGTATTTGGTTGCTAAACTGGAGTCATCTGGCCCTAGCCTTGCGATTAGATCATCCACCAGCAGGACCTTTGCCCCTGAGACTTGGATGCTTGCTTTCACACAAAGAAAACTGTACTTTCAGTGCAGCGATGAAATATACACAACCCTGAAACATCCCATCTAAAGGCAGAGGGCTGGAACCCAGGTTCAAGCCCCTTCTCCAGTCTGAGAAGCTACAGAGCCCTCTAATTCACAGGGCTATTATGGGGATAAAACACTGTTTTGTGCTCCTTGGAGGAGGGGTAAACTATTAACACAATTCTGGAGTGCATAAAAGGTATGGAGTGGTTGTGCAGCATAGTTGAAACTCCCGTCTCCTCAGCAGGTTGCTACTTCAGTGTTTCCTTTTGCAGTAAAGAATAAATCCCATACTCACTGGGGGCCTTCTTGGATTAAGGAAGGCATGGGGTGGTTGAAAAGGAGCCACTTCAAATGCACGCTGAAGCTGGAAGAGAGAGAGAGAGAGAAATAGAAAGAGTCCCTTAAGAGCCACTTAGGGGGCCAGCCCAACATTAGCAGCACTTTCGCCCCCTGCATAATTAACAAGGCTCTTCTCCCCAAACACTTAATAGGAGCAATCTAGGGAAGCTGCCTCTTGGGGGTGGGGGGTGCTCCGTGGCTTACAGGAAATGGAAATGGCAGCAATGCGAAACTGGAGCCCTAATGAGACAAAATGGACCACGTTAAAAGGCAAGCATCCTCTTTCCAAGCGGAGAGAACTTTTTGGAAGTAGAACATTTCAGTGGCACGTTGCAAATGAAACCATCATGGATGCAAGCTCCTAATAAAGCATTAAGAGAAATTGACTCGGGAAATGGTGCAAGGTGCCCCCCCCCCGGAATGTTTTCAGCAGTATTTGCATTGACACAGAGCTTCTCTTTTGTCCAAGCTGCTCACACCAAATATAGATGCCGCATGTTCAGGCTGATGGTTGCGAAGCCAATCTGCCGTTTTTAAAGCAAAATAGTCATAAAAGTCTGAGCAATGAAGCTTGTAGACATCGTAGACATCACCGCATCTCAATAGTGCCAGGGTTATTAAGTCTACTGGCAATCTTTGCCAAGTAGATTCAGTATGAAGAAGCTTGACTAGATTCTGCGAAATTCTACAATTCCATGATTCTAGAAATCACACAATCCTAAGCTTTTAAGAAAGCATATGGTGTAGTTTGCATTTCCGCATTTTAAATGAAACCAAGGAATGTAGACAGACTGCCTCTGGACCCGGAGGTCCCAAACTCGGCCCTCCAGATGTTTTGGGACTACAATTCCCATCATCCCTGACCACTCGTCCTGTTAGCTAGGGATGACGGGAGTTATTGTCCCAAAGCATCTGGAGGGCTGAGTTTGGGGGTGCCTGCATATGAACATATGAAGAACCTGGCTGCTGGATCAGGCCAGCATCCTGTTCTGACAGTGGCCAACCAGATGACTCTTTGGAGAAGCCCCCAAGCAGGGCCGGTGCACCAGCCCTGAAGTTTCAGAAGCATTGCTGCCTCCAAAGAGCCATCCACAGACAGCCCTCTCCTCTTCCACGCATGTGTCTTATCTCACGTGAAACCACTGGCATCCAAGACATTTTCACAAGGAACTATTGCATGGGCAGCAAGACTCTGATGATGGTGATAACGATAATGATAATAATACAGTCATACCTCGGGTTAGACGCTTCAGGTTGCGTTTTTTTGGGTTGTGGACCACTGAAACCTGGAAGTACCGGAACAGGTTACTTCCGGGTTTCGGCGGTCGTGCATGCGCAGAAGCGCTAAATCACACTTTGTGCATGCACAGCAGTGCAACACAACTTTTGTGGCAATCATGCAGGGCCCCCGAACATTTGACCCTGTGCCACCACTGTAATTGCTTTCTTCGCTGCCACCAACCCGTTTCTCACGGGTACACACGGAGTCCAGTCAGTTGTTAACATTAACAAATAATCAAGTTTATTTTTATAGGCACGAACAAGCTTATGGTTACAGTTAATTTTTCTTGGCAGTTTCGTAATCTTAGTTCCTTAACTGTCTTATTCGTTCCTAAGAACTTCAAACTGATTATCCCAACTGACTCCACCTAACAATTCCTTTCACAACACAACTCGACCAACCCACAGACTATTCCTCCCTCCTCCTCCTTCAACCGAATCGCAACCCGCGTGTGCGCAGATGCGGGTTGCGAATGTGCATCCCGCACGGATCACGTTCGTAACCCGAGCGTCCACTGTACCCACTCCTTTGACTGTGTGACTGAGAGGCAGGGACCCCCACCCACCCACGACCCCCCACAACTGTACCCCACTCCACTGACTGTGTGGCAGCTGCCCCTCTCCTTCCTCTGAGACAAGGGGAGAGAGCAGCACTCTAGGCAGCACCGCAGAGACATGAAAAGCGCCCCTCCTGACCCCCCACTGAGAGGCAGGGACCCCCACCCATGACCCCCACAACTGTACCCCACTCCTCTGACTGTATGGTAGCTGCCCCTCTCCTTCCTGAGACAAGGAGGGAGAACAGCACTCTAGGCAGCACCGCAGAGACGTGAAAAGCGCCCCTCCTGACCCCCACTGAGAGGCAGGGACCCCCACCCACCCACGACTGTACCCCACTCCTCTGACTGTGTGGCAGCTGCCCCTCTCCTTCCTCCGAGACAAGGGGAGAGAGCAGCACTCTGGCGCCCCTCCTGACCCCCACTGAGGGGCAGGGACCCCCAACCCACCCACGACCCCCCACAGGCGCTCCCCACCTGGCCCTCCGGCGCCTCAGGAGCTCCCGAACACCGTCCTGGTCCCCAGGGTCCACTTGCTCCAGCGCGGCCTTGAGGAGCTGAGCCCCACATAGCCTGGGGGGAGGCGGAGGAGGGGGCGGCGGGGGAGGGGGCAAGGGTGCTGCTGCAGCCCCCTGGGGTGCTCTGGACATGATTCTGCTTAGCAGGGGCCTGGGAGGCCTTTTGCATCGGGAGGGTCCATGGGTGACCCCAAGGAAAGAGGGGTCACAGGTCAAAGGTCACGCCGGTCTCTGGAGTTGAAATATGGGCATGGGGCAATGCCAGGGTCGCTCTCCGTGACGTCTATTCTCACCGCCGCCTATTCCCTCGCCCGGCTCGCGTGCTATTACGTCATCAACAGGCGACAACGCAGCCGCAGCCGCCTCTCTGTCTCACAAATGCCCGCTTTTTCCTTCAACAAATCAGCGAACAAGGACTCCGGGACCGGGGTGACTGGCAGGCGGTCTGGCTCTATCGGCGGACGCGGACGGAGCGCCCAATCAGAACCTTCTGTTTGGAAATGGGCGGGGGCAGAAGCGAGACCGCCGCGTCGTTAGGGGGCGGGGAAGAGGGAGAAGACGGAGCCCTCAGGCAACCTCTGATTGGGCAGCGCGGCGCTCAAGAGAAGAAACGCCGTTACGCGGCTTGCTGATTGGGGAGTCCGAATTGGGGGGCGTGGCTTGGTTCCGCGCGCTGGGAAGGACGAGGTATCTTTCTTTCTCCTCGTCGGCTGCCGCCTGTGCTGGGCCTGCGTCGAATCGGTGAGGCATCGGGCGTCCGTGGGGCCATCGGGGCGGGAGGCGACGCGGAGCCGGGAATAGCGGGCCGGGCCTTCCTGGCAGCAGCGCGGTTTTTGTCCCGCGGTCGATTTTTCGATGCCGGCAGCGGGCGGAGGCGCCGCAACATCCGGGCATTTCCCCTGCTTCTGGGCACTCGACATCCGGGCATCCGCCGTTGCTCCGCTTGCCTTAACATCCGGGGCTCTCGGCCTCTCTCTGATCCAGCAGCCAGGCTCTTCTTGGGTCAGTGTGGAACCTCCAGGTCCAGCGGCAGCCTATCTGGATTGCCAAGTTCTTTGGAGCATTTGGCCCCTGGGAGAAGTGGAGGCTGGGCTACAAAATCATCATCACCATTTTATTTGTAAAACAATGCTCAAGGCGGCATACAATAGGAAAAGATTTACATAATTACAAATATAGCAAAATAGTCATTAAAAAATTGAATTCTGGTGCTGGGGGAGACTCTTGAGAGTCCCATAGACTGCAAGAAGATCAAACTGATCCATTATGAAGGAAACCAGCCCTGAGTGCTCACTGGAAGGACAGATCCTGAAGCTGAGGCTCCAAGACTTTGGCCACCTCACGAGAAGAGAAGACTCCCTGGAAAAGACCCTGATGTTGGGAAAGATGGAGGGCACAAGGAGAAGGGGACGACAGAGGACGAGATGGTTGGACAGTGTTCTCGAAGCTACCAGCATGAGTTTGACCAAACTGCGGGAGGCAGTGGAAGACAGGAGGGCCTGGCGTGCTCTGGTCCAGGGGGTCACAAAGAGTCGGACACGACTAAACAACAACAATAAAAGTCATAAAAATAAAATACATTAAAAGCTACATAACCAAACTGAAGAATTTCCACATTAAAATAAAGACACAAAAAGTTAATACCAGTAATATCAGTTAATATCAGTAACAGCGGCAAAAACTTCCAACGAAACTTCTCCCACAGTACCCCAATCCTTGCTGGGCAGCAGCCACAAAAGCAATCCTTATGAGGCCTGTCAGGCCTCACCTGGGCCAGGTGGAGAGAGGCAGGAACAGGGCCCTCAGGCACTCAGCAGGGGAGTCCTCCCTGGGCAGCATGGCCCCCCATGGCATGATCCACCAGGATGTTGTTCTTAGGCTATTATCTCCCGCTTTCCTGTTTATTGGAGCCACGCAGCGAACAGTGTTGTAGGGAAAATTTCCCTATAACTGCTGCCTCATCTGGGAGCCAGTGTGGTTAAGAGTGATGCACAGAGTGTTTGTTGTGGGGGAGGAAGGGAAAGGAGAATGTGAGCCGCTTTGAGACTCCTTCAGGTAGTGATAAAGTGGGATATCAAATCCAAACGCCTCTTCTTCATCATCTGGAATAGAAAGCTGTTTTGCCTTGCTCAGGAGGGTCTACATTAATGCTTCCTGAGAAAGAGTTCCAGCTTTTGGGGGGGTGGGGGCAGACTTTGCAGGATCTGTGTCTACTTTTGCATAAGTGTCTCCATTGTTCAGAAATGTGTCCCATTTCTTCCTGTTCTGACATGTTTTGTTTTGCCCCTCCAGAGTCTGCTGTTGACTGTGTGGTCGTCGCGATGGCTGTCCCCGAAACGCGGCCCAATCACACCATCTACATTAACAATCTCAACGAGAAAATCAAGAAAGATGGTGAGAGGCTGTTCATTCCTCCTTTGTTTCTTACCGGCTCACATCTCACATACTGTCCCAATTTTCTGAATTTTGCACAGAGAAGGTTGGAGTGCTTTTGGCTCCCAACTTTCCTCTGTAGTACTGGGCGTAGTTTGAGTGTTGTGAGTGCCCATCACAGTATGTAAATTGGCAGGGTGCAGGTTCCAGTCGTTTGTTTTGGCCATTTTTAATTGCAATTCTGCTCGGACCTTTTGACCACCGCAGCACCTCAGGTGCAGTTGTGCTATCTTAGAAGAATTAGCTGTGGGATCCCAGAGCGAGTAATCTTCATAAAAAGGGGAGGAGGAGGGAAGGAAGGGGAATAAAAGATCAGGCTAAGTTCAAGTTGAAAGCCAGGTGGAATAGCTCTGTCTTACAGGCCCTGCGGAAGGAGGTTAAATCCTGCAGGGCTCTGGTCTCATAGGACAGAGCATTCCACCAGATCGGAGCCATCACTGAAAAGGCTCTGGCCCTGGTGGGGAGATAATCTGACTTCCTTAGGGCCTGGGACCTCTAAACTGGTTATTCATGGACCTTAAGGTCCTCTGCAGGCCTACCAGGAGAGGCGGTCCTGTATGGTGTCTGCATTGTGCGTTTTCCTCCCTGGCCAACCAAGCGCTCCTCTTTCTACTCCCAGAGGATCCAGTATGCCAAACCTGACTCTGACATCATTGTCAAGATGAAGGGCATGTTTGTGGAGCGGGACTGCAAGCGAGAGAATGTACAGTGGAGCCTCGGGTCACGTTGCCTCCGGCTTACGTCACCCTTGGCTTGCAGCCTGCGCAAACCCGGAAATACCGGAACAAGTTACTTGCGGGTTTGTGCCATTTGCACATGCGCAGAAGTGCTAAATCCTGGGTATGCAGACGCGATGCTTTGGGTTGCGTTGTTTTCGGGTTGCAGCAGGGCCTCCAGAACAGATCCCCACCGTAACCCAAGGTTCCGCTGTAAAACAAAATAATGGAACTTATTTGCTGAATGCCCACTGCTGGTCCCGTGCTGTGCAGGGTTATATAAACCAAGATCAGCACTTTGAACTTGGCAGTCAGCAGCCAAAGGTGGTGCAAACAAGATGAATTTTAACAGGGAGAAATGTAAAGTATTGCACTTGGGCAAAAAAAATGAGAGGCACAAATACAAGATGGGTGACACCTGGCTTGAGAGCAGTACATGTGAAAAGGATCTAGGAGTCTTGGTTGACCACAAACTTGACATGAGCCAACAGTGTGACGTGGCAACTAAAAAAGCCAATGCAATTCTGGGCTGCATCAATAGGAGTATAGCATCTAGATCAAGGGAAGTAATAGTGCCACTGTATTCTGCTCTGGTCAGACCTCACCTCACTGTGTCCAGTTCTGGGCACCACAGTTCAAGAAGGACACTGACAAACTGGAACGTGTCCAGAGGAGGGCAACCAAAATGGTCAAAGGCCTGGAAACGATGCCTTATGAGGAACGGCTAAGGGAGCTGGGCATGTTTAGCCTGGAGAAGAGGAGGTTAAGGGGTGATATGATAGCCATGTTCAAATATATAAAAGGATGTCACATAGAGGAGGGAGAAAGGTTGTTTTCTGCTGCTCCAGAGAAGCGGACACGGAGCAATGGATCCAAACTACAAGAAAGAAGATTCCACCTAAACATTAGGAAGAACTTCCTGACAGTAAGAGCTGTTTGACAGTGGAATTTGCTGCCAAGGAGTGTGGTGGAGTCTCCTTCTTTGGAGGTCTTTAAGCAGAGGTTTGACAACCATATGTCAGGAGTGCTCTGATGGTGTTTCCTGCTTGGCAGGGGGTTGGACTCAATGGCCCTTGTAGTCTCTTCCAACTCTATGATTCTATGCAGCTGCTGCCTTGAATGAGCCGCACACAGAGCTAGCTGGCCTGAGGCCGCCAAGCTGCATTCGGTTGGCCTCCTGCCGTGCGGCAAAGCCCAGGAAGGACTCCCCTCTGTGTGGCACAGGGAGGGCCATTTCTGTGCACCTGCCAGCAGAAGACTCCCCAGGGAGGCTTGCCTGGCACCAACACTGCCATCCTTCCAGCACCAAGGAAAGACTTTTATATTCTCCAGGATGCTTAGACACGCTTCCTGGGGTCAAAGTGTAACTGGGTAATCTGCTTCCCCCCTCTTTAGAGCTGAAGAAATCCCTCTATGCCATTTTCTCCCAGTTTGGCCAGATCCTCGACATCCTGGTCTCCCGCAGCCTGAAAATGCGGGGACAGGCCTTTGTCATCTTCAAGGAGATCAGCAGTGCAACCAACGCCTTGCGCTCCATGCAGGGCTTCCCCTTTTACGACAAACCCATGGTAAGTGGGGGCTGCTTCTGTGGGGTGAGGCCGCCTTCTTTGCTCCTTGGCGAAGGGTGAAAGGCCCACCTATGTTGAGGCTTTAAAAGTTCTCTTGCAGCCTCCTTCGCGTTTGGAGGTCCTCCTGTATTTTGGGTTCTGGCAGGCCTGGTTATAATGATAACAAAATTTTTTTATTTATACCCCGCCCTTCCCGTTTCAAAAACCGGGCTCAAGGCCGCTAACAACAAATTTAAAACACTTAATTCATGCAACAAAAAACAGCATAAAATGCAGAATAAAACATGAATAACGATAAATTCAGGATTCAAAAATCAATTAAGGGGGGAAATCCATCCAATAAACATTAGATGATCACCAGGGCTAGCTGGCTAAATTAGTCCTATTTGGGCCAGCGTGGAGACCAGGAGAGAATTACCTGTGGGATCCCAGAGCGGGTAATCTTCATAAAAAGGGGAGGGGGAGGGAAGGAAGGGGAATAAAAGATCAGGCTAAGTTCAAGTTGAAAGCCAGGCGGAATAGCTCTGTCTTACAGGCCCTGCGGAAGGAGGTTAAATCCTGCAGGGCGCTGGTCTCAAGGGACAGAGCATTCCACCAGGTCGGAGCCATCACTGAGAAGGCCCTGGCCCTGGTGGAGGATAATTAACTTTTTTAGGGCCTGGACCTCTAAACTATGGTTGTTCATGGACCTTAAGGTCCTCTGCGGGCAGACCAGGAGAGGCTGTCCCATATGGTGTCTGCATTGTGCGTTTTCCTCCCTGGCCAACCAAGCGCTCCTCTTTCCTCCCCCAGAGGATCCAGTATGCCAAATCTGACTCTGACATCATCGCCAAGATGAAGGGCACGTTTGTGGAGCGGGACCGCAAGCGAGAGAAACGGAAGCCCAAGGGCCAGGAGGTGCCAGCCACTAAGAAGCAGATCCCTGGGGGAGCGGCACCGGTGGCCCCTGCCGTCCAAGGCGCTGTGCCGGTGAGTATCCGGACCCGGGTGCCCACAAGGCGCTCTCCCTCCTTCCCATCTGCTGGGACGGGGAAGTAATATCTGCCTTGCATGATCTCTCTAGATTTTTCCCGTTTCAGTCTACTCCTTGGAGACCCTTTCCCCAGTTGGGCTATCCTACCATAGGGTGGTGGGGCTGATAGCAGAGTTTGGGACATTTATCCTTCAGAGAAAGCACAATTTGCAAATGTAAAGAGATTCTGGTTGCAGCTTTCTGAGTTGGACCTTGGGCCTCTGGGTTATCCCTCTTTCCTGCTGTGATGATGATGATGATGATGATGATGATGATGATGAATTATACCCCGCCCATCTGGCTGGGTTTCCCCAGCCACTCTGGGCGGCTTCCAACAGAATATTAAAATACAATAACTTATTAAACATTAAAAGCTGCCCTAAACTGGTAGGGAAAGTCTGGTAGTTTTTCTCTTTGATATCTGGTGGGAGGGTGTTCCGCAGGGCGGGCGCCACTACCGAAATGGCCCTCTGCCTGGTTCCCTGTAACTTGGCTTCTTGCAGGGAGGGAACTGCCAGAAGGCCCTTGGAGCTGGACCTCAGTGTCCAGGCCGAACGATGGGGGTGGAGATGCTCTTTCATATATACTGGACCGAGGCCATTTAGGGCTTTAAAGCTCAGCACCAACGCTTTGAATCCCTTCTGCTCCCTCTGTCCTTTTAGTGGGTTGAACCGAGCAGAGAGGGGGCTCCTGCGAAGCCCAGAGCACTTGCAGTTTGTCACACCCGTGTGTTTTCTCTCTCTGCCTCTGTAGGGCATGCCGCCCATGAACCAGGCCCCTCGTATGATGCACCACATTCCAGGCCAGCCGCCCTACATGCCCCCTCCGGGAATGATGCCTCCCCCAGGCATGGCACCTGGCTCCATCCCTCCGGGGGCGATGCCACCGCAACAGATGCTGCCTGGCCAGATGGCTCCAGCCCAGCCGGTGAGTGGGGAGGGGGAGAGGGCTGGGCGGGGCGGAACCACAATGCAGAACCCACTTGGTTTGGTGGGTCTGGCACTGATCTGCCATCAGGCAAGACGGCGGGCCTGTGAAGTTGTGGGTGAGATGGGAGCAGGGTAGGGCATTGGCAAGAGAGGCCTAGCCACGCCTGGGGGTGGGGGGCAACCTGCCTCCCCTGTCCTGAGGGCTCAGGGTGTCTTGGGGTTTTCAGCATGCCTGGATTTTTCTGCCTCTTTGCAGCTGTCAGAGAATCCTCCAAATCACATCTTGTTCCTCACCAACTTGCCGGAAGAGACGAACGAATTGATGCTCTCCATGCTTTTCAATCAGTAAGTACCTGGTTGTGTTTCTCGCCACTAGGAGGGGCAGATGGAAGTTTCCGATCATCTGTGCTCTCTGGGGAAGGCAAAGCTGGGGCCGCCAGGGGAAGGCTTGCTTGGAGGTTGTGACAGTTGTGTTGTGGGTCTTCTTCAGTTAACCACACCAGTTGTGTTAAGACAGCTTTAGTTGGTTAAAGCAGCCGCCGCTGGGGGACCCACAAAAGCTCTGCTGCTGAGCCAGAATTCCTTCCTGCCCACCATGCCCACATATTCCCCCCCCCAAAAAAATCCTTTTTCCAAGCCCCTGAGCAACACTTCCAGTTCCCCTCTCCATCTCCTCATTCCTTCCTCCCCCTCCATCTTTGCCCTTGGACCGGGGTCCGTCCTGGTCTTCCATTTCCATGTTGCCCCCCTTTCTCTCCACTTTGCACCCTCTGGTTCCCGTGTTGGGACAAAGCCTTCAGCTCCTCTCGCTCCCCCCCCCCCTTCTCCAGGTTCCCAGGCTTCAAGGAAGTGCGTCTGGTTCCCGGGCGCCACGACATCGCCTTTGTGGAGTTTGACAACGAGGTTCAGGCTGGAGCCGCCCGTGACGCTCTCCAGGGATTCAAGATCACGCAGAACAACGCCATGAAGATCTCCTTTGCTAAGAAGTGATGCCTCCGCTGTCCCTGGGCAACTCTCCCCCTGCCCTTTCTAGTTAGTGCCTGTGAAATGGTTTGGGGGGGGCGGGGCTGTTGTTCTGTTCTGTTCTGTTCTGTTCTGCGAGGTAAGTGGTGTGTGTGCATGAGAGTGAGAGGGAGCCCAGCTGCACAAAAGGGCAGCCAGATCTTGCTGTTCCTGAGCCAAGAGGCCCAGACAAGCTGTCCTCTGGCTACTCTTGGGGACTTGGAAGTGTGTGTGTGTGTGTGTGTGTGTGTGTGTGTGTGTGTGTGTACACAGGCAGCTGGGGATAGTAGCCGACTCCTTGCAAAAGCATTGTACCCAGGGTCTGACGGCCAGACATTGCACCTGGAGCTTTTCTGTTTTGCAATAAAACAACCACCGGTTTATTTTTCACCTTGGACTTTGGCTCTTATTAACTGGAGACTCCCGGGTCGTCTTCTTTGGAGGAGGCTGCACACCGTATTTCCACACACAATCAGCCTGTGCAAAGAGCGCACTGACTATTACTGGCCTGTCCTCCCAAACGGACCAAAGTTAGTCGCGGAAACTCAGAGGAGATTCTTAACATGTCAGGGGCAAGTAGCTACGTGGGTGTTCTAAAACCTACTGGCTCGTCCTCACCTGTATCTTTGAGGAGATTTCACCCCTCCCATATCCAAGAATCTCCTGAGGAGTCTGCTGATTCTCCAGACAGAAGGAGGCGTGTTCTGCTTCTCTACTTATTCTACTCCAGCACCACGTCAGTCAGTCAGTCAGTGTGTCGGAGAGAGAGAGACTGAGTGTTACAGATCGTGTGTATAGATAAGGTTGCTGCTAAGAGCAGCTGCAGACACTCAGTGCAGTGCAGCATTCATTTATGCTTAGACCTCATTAAGCTCTGTATATAGTTGTACAATAGTTGTAGATAGAATAAATGAAGTTATTCTACAGAGCTGTTCTCCAAGTCGTTGCTGTGCGACGACTGTCTTCTTGTTGGAGTGAATCCGGTGCTCACAACTCTAAGCTGTGAGTCCACAGCACTTTGACCTGGTGGTCTCTGGAAGTGCTACCCAGCTCGCCTAGCCCAGTCGGGGCTGAAGTGCATGAGTCCAGTTGGTGGCACTGGCTCAAGGGCGATGCTGACAATCTTTGTAGGCATAAGAACTCTTCTCCAGCAGTCAGGGTGGGGCCACTGTCTTATTTATTGCAATCACATCCCACTTTTTTCTCCGTGGAGCAAAGGTGGCCCTATACTTCATTCTCCCTCCCTCCACATTCAACCCCCACAACAGCCCTGTGAGGGAGGGTAGTCTGAGAGTGGCCCGAGGTCGTCCAGTGAATTTCCTGGCCAAAACAAAAAAATTTTTCCTTCCAGTAGCACCTTAAAGACCAACTAAGTTAGTTCTTGGTATGAGCTTTCGTGTGCATGCACACTTCTTCAGATACCAAGTGAGGCATTTGAACCCTGATCTTCCAGGTCATAATCCCACACCCTAACCCAGGGGTGTCAAACTCAAATTCATCGGGGGCCGCATCAGCAGTTTGGTCACCCTCAAAGGGCCGGTTGTAACTGTAGGACTATGTGTCCACTCTTTATTATCATAAATAAAAACAAGTGGAGGTTTCCTGTGTAGAACAGCCGGCGCTGCTAGAGGGCAGACGTTCTCTAGCTTGTAGGCTGCCGCGCATGAGCTGAAGAGGCGGCTTTCTTGTGTAAAAAAAAAAAGTGAGAATAAAAGGTGAAGGCTGGCGGCCGGCGGCGGCTACACGGGCCACATGACGAGGTCTGGCGAGCCGGATTCGTCCCGCGGGCCTTGTGTTTGACACCCGTGCCCTAACCCAACACACCAGCTTCCTTTTGCTCTTGCCTTGCGAGTGCCAAACAAGCCTCAGGGGTCTCACTCTTTAGCTCCAGGGAGCTGAGGCTGATGGATTTTCGAACTAGGAGGAGGCCAAGAAGCTGGCGTGAGTTTTGATAGCCAGCTGTGGGCATCCGTGGGAAGATGGGTGCACACTGGGGTAGGGGGGCTTAATCTTGGGGTTCCCTCTCTACGCCAGGCCTGTGGTTCCTCACAAGCATGGCCCTGCCTTGCTCTGCATCAAGTGCTCCTTAAGCCCCGGGGGAGAGAACGCATTTTGTTTGGTGGAGTTGGGACAAGTTCAGCAGAAATTCATAGTGAACGGGTTTCCTGCTGAAGTTGGGGGGGGGGGTGACGGACGGACGGGCCTTGCTTGGTCAACCTGAGCAGCTATGCTTTCTGTAATTTAAGTGGATAGAATAAATCTGGGGTAACTCTTGCTGCACCCTTCAGGACAGAGACTCCGTAGCCAATGGATCCCCTGCCTTGTCTTGTTAAAAACTGTTGTGTAGCCCTCTGTCCTGGGCGGCTGAAGCCCAGCTTCCTGGCTCCCTCCCAGGCCCTGTTTTGCTCCTTTTCCTGCCCTCCCGAGAAAGGAGGGCAGCACACAAGGTACTCTGTGTGTGGACAGGGAGCCCTTTTCTTCCAGGGCTGGCCTGTTCTGCCGTCTGCTTCCTGTTTAGCCAGGCAGCAGCCCCAGATCGGATCCATTTGCTCCCCCACTTACTGTGTTTATTTGAAGCCTTACAAAGCTGTGCAGCTGGCAGAAAATGAGATTCAGAGTTCTTGGCCCACTGTGTCAGGCTTGTGAAATCCGGGAGAAGGGGAAGGCAGTGTGAAGATCTGAGTTATGTAGGTATACCTGCAACACTATCCCTTTCCATCTCTGGGGGCTGGATCCTTACTCCCGAGAAACTGGAGCGTTGGTGGAAGTTCCATGACATCAGGGCAGCTCAGCCAGCAGGGGAGGGGGTGGGGCTGGCAGGCTTCGGCCAACGATGCCGCCTGGGCAAACCTAGAGAGGCTACAAACAGCATCTCGTCCCCGTCTGGGAGGCTGAACAGAGAAGCCTTTGAGGCTGTGTGTCTGGCCAGTGTGCAGAGATGGGGGTTCCTGGTTGGGGCATCCTCGGTTCCTCCCTTTTACTCCTCGGGGCCCTTTGGGGACTTGTGTGGGGCGGGCAGCAGATGGGCAAGCTTGCAGACAAGAAGCTGTGTGCCGATGCTGAATGCGACCGTGAGTCCCCTCGCCTCTTTTGTTGTGGAAGATTGGGGGGTGGGGAGGAAGAGGTCCTAGGAAGCTCAGCGAGATGGGGGAAAGGGTGCCCCACAATTCGTTCCCAGTAGCCAGAAGTTTGGAACAGGAAAACCCAGGAGGGGAGAGAATTCGAATCCTGCTTGCTGTTTCTCCACAAGCATCTGGTTGGCCACTAGGGAAGCCCCTTTTGGCTTGACCCAGCAGGTATTGAAGAGCTGGGAAAAGGATAAACCATTGGGGTCCAGAATACCTTCTCTGGGAGCAGACAGTGTGTTGGGCTTCTTTATAAAAGTGCATGGGGTACAGTAATAATTTTTGCTCCTCTCCCCTAATAATGAAGGCTGCCTCTTGCATAGCAGTCATTGGGGGGCAGCAATGAGGAAAGGGGTGCTGTTGTCCGCCTGTCCTCTGTTTCCATTTTTTAAAAAAGTTAATAGGTGCTTATTTAAAGATAAATAAAAATTCATACATGTTAGAAGGTATCTTTTTATAAGGCACTGAAATAAGACAGATATTTAATTGGAGAAGAACAGAGGCAGAAAGGAGAAAAGGAAAGAAAGCAAAAGAAGAGGAAAATAATAAAGATAAAAGGACGTCTGGTTCTCTGTTCTGCAGCAAAATAGAGTCTTCATTAACATTCAACCACTCTATCTTCTATAAACCCAATATTTTTTAAATCTTCAAATGCAGTTGTTACAAGTTTGTTGTCTCTTTCATGCAAAAAGTATCCAGTCCTTAAGAATTATTTTTCTCTAATGCGTCCTGCATGTTTCCTATGAAGCACCAGGGAGGACTTTCTGAGAGTAAGCTGTTCAAAAGCAGAACGGACAACCCCGCAAAGCGGTCGACTCTCATTTGTTGGGGCTTTTTAAGCAGAGGCCAGAGGATGGTTTTATTATCCTTCCTCCCCAAAGGGAGCAGTGTAACAAGATTACGTAAATACAACTTTAAATGGGACTTTGGAGGATGGAGTTAAAACCAGCTGTGTTGAAAACTTCAATTGGCCAAAAATCCTGGACAAATCACTCCATTTCTATCCCATCTTTTCCTCCAAGGAGTTCACAGTGGCTTACAATATTTCTCCACCTCTTCTTATCCTCACAACAACCCTGTAGGGTAGGTTCGGCTGCGAGACACAGAGCATCCCAAGGTCACCCAGGGAGCTTGACCCTGTCTGAATGTGGATTCAAACTTTTGACTCCCTACGAAGAGTGAGGATGCTTCACTTTCCTTGGGCCAGAGAGCTTTCCAAAGTCATGGGGGGAGAGACTTGTGACTTCTCGCTTCCTCCAGTTGCAAAGGATTCTGTCCTTCAGTTTTACATTCCAGCTTTAAAAAATAGCTCCTGAGCTTTGGTTTTCCTCTTCCCTCACGGTTCTTATTTCCTTGCGTGCCGTGGTGGTTTTTTTTGACACATTGTAAGCTTGTGGGGCAGAGACTGTCTTGTTGTGATTGTGGGTAAGCTGCCGCCCTGGGAGCCTCTTTGCCTGAAGACATAGCTGTTAACTTACAGATTTGAAAATAAGGGACCAGACACCAAAATAAAGGATTTTGCTATTGTAAAGAGTTACATACATTGGTAGGATTGACAGATGCTGACAATCTGGCATGAGGTGGTTGTGGCGCCATGGCGACCTCTGAAGCACCGCCCTTCTGCGTCCCTCTCCATCCCCTCCTCTTCCTCCTCCCTCAGGCCGCCTCCTCAGCTGCCACCACCGCTGCCGCCTCCAGGCTTGCGGGCAGCGTGGGTGAGAGTCTCTCTCCTTCCCCCCCCCTCAGGCAGGGAAGGGCCGATGGAACTCCTTGTGCCAGGACGACAGCGCCAGTGCGCGTGCTTTCGTGCGGTGGAGGACCCCGAGCCGCTGCTTCCCTCCCGAGCCGGGCGAGCATGAAACCTGGGAAATTTAAGGGATAGCAATAAGGGATAGCAGTGGGACACGGTGCTGGAATAAGGGGATTTCCCGCCAAATAAGGGACGGTTGACAGCTATGCCTGAAGAGAGGGGTACAGATGCTCCGATGTGGGCATGGCTTTGTGGGGGGGGGGGAGGAGAGGACAACCTTTCCCCAGACGCATCACGTGGGCGCCATGTTCCTTTGGGATGGCAGGATCTCAGGCGGCCACCTTTGCTTCTCTACCCCCTCCCATTGCAGATCCCATCTCCATCGCGGTTGCTCTCCATGACTACATCGCGCCCGACTGCCGCTTCATCCACATCCAGAGGGGCCAAGTGGTCTATGTCTTCTCCAAGCTGAAGGGCCGCGGGCGACTCTTCTGGGGGGGCAGCGTAAGTAGCTGCCAGGGGCCGCCAGTTGGCAGTCAAATTGTGGTGTGGCAGGAGGTTGGGATAGATGGCCCCCTGGGGTCCCTGAAAACGGAAGCAATGAGCATGTCCAGCTCCTGGGTTCCCAAAGCCGTTGCCCTGGGTTCGGATCCTGCCCCAGGCTGTGTCCCTCCTGGTCCTTCTCCACGTGATGGGGCCATGGAGAACCTGGTTGCGTTCCTGCCCCTGAAACAGGGGCAATAAATAGTAGGGAATGATCTCAGAGAAGGCAGTTAAATTGTAAGGTAAAGGTGTTTTAAGCATGGTGTGCACCATATGGCTTGAACCTACCTTACATATACCACATAATACCCATTCCAAACTTTTAGTGGCCTTTGGAACTCCCTGCCTATTGAACTTTTTGGGTCACCTGCTAATAGCATCATTTTGTTTAGACAGGCCTGTCCAGATTGTTTAGAAAGCGGCTGCAAGTTTAAATCTGCTATTAAGCCTATTGTTGGGACGCAGGTGGCGCTGTGGGTTAAACCACAGAGCCTAGGACTTGCCGATCAGAAGGTCGGCGGTTCGAATCCCCGTGACGGGGTGAGCTCCCGTTGCTCGGTCCCTGCTCCTGCCAACCTAGCAGTTCAAAAGCACGTCAAAGTGCAAGTAGATAAATAGGCACCGCTCCGGCGGGAAGGTAAACGGTGTTTCCGTGCACTGCTCTGATTCTCCAGAAGCGGCTTAGTCCTGCTGGCCACATGACCTGGAAGTTGTATGCCGGCTCCCTCGGCTAGTAAAGCGAGATGAGCGCCACAACCCCAGAGTCAGCCATGACTGGACCTAATGATCAGGGGTCCCTTTACCTTTACTAAACCTATTATTCTTTAATCGGTTCAGAAGCCTTAAATTATCACTAAGGAAAATCAACAACAATAATCTTATTCTTTTGTAAGCCAATTTCTGGTGTTGTTGTTTAATCAAGTGTTGTATAAATTTGATGAAAAAGCAAATACAGTGGTACCTCAGGTTAAGTACTTAATTCGTTCTGGAGGTCCGTACTTAACCTGAAACTGTTCTTAACCTGAAACTGTTCTTAACCTGAAGTACCACTTTAGCTAATGGGGCCTCCTGCTGCTGCTGCGCCGCCAGAGCATGATTTCTGTTCTCATCCTGAAGCAAAGTTCTTAATCTGAGGTACTATTTCTGGGTTAGCAGAGTCTGTAACCTGAAGTGTATGTAACCTGAGGTACCACTTAAAACCATGGAGAGACCTGGTCTGAACAAAGACATTGGATTCTTATCTCATTATACATGACAAAGCCATTTTTCACCTTCTCACCCCTTGCTTTTTCCTGTAAGACCTATTGCAGTCGTTAAGAGTCGTCAACAGGCTCATCACAGCTATCTGCCAATCACCCAATCACACCACCCTTCTGAGTAATACCCCTCCCCACCTTCTCACTATATAGAAGGGTCTGGAAACTTCTGTTTCAGTGTATCTGAAGAAGTGTGCATGCACACGAAAGCTCATACCTAGAACTAACTTAGTTGGTCTTTAAGGTGCTACTGGAAGGAATTTTTTGTTTTGACTATGGCAGACCAACACGGCTACCTATCTGTAACTGAGGTACCACTGTAATTAAATCGCATGAAGGCGGCACTTCCCACAATAGCCAGCAGAGGGAGCCCCTTCTATGGGGAAAACGGACCCAGGTGTGTCCTGCCCCCCCTTTTTTTGCACAGGTGCAAGGAGACTATTATGGGGAGCAGCCGGCCCGCCTGGGCTACTTCCCCAGTTCCGTCGTCCAGGAGAACCAGTATCTGAAGCCAGGCAAGGTGGAAGTGAAGACTGATGTAAGTTTGGGGTGACTTGCGGGGTGGGGGTGGGGGGGACATGCTGGGGGGAGCTCCCCCTTTTCCATGAAGAACCAGGTGCGCAGCCTGGGAGTCATTCTGGACTCACAGCTGTCCATGGAGGCGCAGGTCCATTCTGTGTCCAGGGCAGCTGTCTGCCAGCTCCATCTGGTACGCAGGATGAGACCCTACCTGCCCGCGGACTGTCTCGCCAGAGTGGTGCATGCTCTGGTTATCTCTCGCTTGGACTACTGCAATGCGCTCTATGTGGGGCTCCCTTTGAAGGTGACCCGGAAACTACAACTAATCCAGAATGCGGCAGCTAGACTGGGGACTGGGAGCGGCTGCCGAGACCACATAACACCGGTCCTGAGAGATCTGCATTGGCTCCCAGTACATGTCTGAGCACAGTTCAATTGTGCTGAGCAACATTGGTGCTGACCTTTAAAGCCCTAAATGGCCTCAAAGGTCCAGTAGACCTGAAGGAGCGTCTCCACCCCCATCGTTCAGCCCAGACACTGAGGTCCAGCTCCAAGGGCCTTCTGGCGGTCCCCTCGCTGCGAGAAGTGAGGTTACAGGGAACCAGACAGAGGGCCTTCTCGGTAGTGGCGCCCACCCTGTGGAACGCCCTCCCTTCGGATGTGAAGGAAATAAGCAGCTATCTTATCTTTAAAAGACATCTGAAGGCAGCCCTGTTTAGGGAAGTTTTTAATATTTAATGCTGTATTCTTTTTAACACTCGATTGGGAGCCACCCAGAGTGGCTGGGGAAAGTCAGCCAGATGGGTGGGGTATAAATGTTGTTGTTGTTGTTGTTGTTGTTGTTGTTGTTGTTGTTGTTGTTGTTGTTGTTGTTGTTGTTGTTGTTGTTGTTATTCCATCCCTGAACCCTTTCCCTGCCTCCTCTCCTTGTCCACTGGGCCATGAGATGCGAAAAGCATGTGCCATGGGGCGGGGAGAGCAGCCCCCTACCAAGTGGGGCAGGTTGGGAGATTTGCATTTTGGGGTTCCCTGCCTAAGAGGAGAAACCTTCCTTTCTTTCAGAAATGGGATTTCTACTGCCAGTGACTCAAGCAGACTGGATTCGGGTGACACCCCAGCTCTCGTTCCCGGAGACCGCGCTAGCCTTGCAGGGTAGGCTGCTCGGGAGTCTCATGCCTGTTCTGCCTAGTGCTCTCAAGATGCTGCTGTTTTATCCTACGTGGGCTTTGCAAGGAGGTGGGGGCTGCATCCTGCAGCTGTCCCCCAGTTGTAGATGAAGATGGGAGCTTCAATTGACACAACTGACCCTTTGCGCCCCTGAAATAAAGAGCTTTCTGAGCAAAAACCGTACTAATATTTATTATTATTTATTTTAAAAAAATACTAGATTTTCCATAGTGATAACACAAACCACAAAGCAAAATGATACACAAAAACAGAAAGAAAGAAGAAAAAGGGGGGGAACAATAAACAGATAAACAATAACAACAAACTTAATTCTTCACAAATCCAACCTTTTAAACATCTTGGTTGACTTCCTCAAATCCCTCCCTTCTGAGTATCCTTGTAATTAAAATTAACAGCTTTCCAATATCATTATTAAACTAAAACAATTTCCAATTATAGTCCATCTTTTTCACTTTTCTTAACATTCTAAATCCCATTTATTTAATTATAACTTAATTTAATCCTAAGCCTATTTTTGATCTTGAGAACCGGAGAGCACAAGAAAAGCCTGCTGGGTCTCGCCATTGGTCCTTCTAGGCCAGCATCCTATTATGGGAAACCAGCAGTCAGGATTCGAACACAGGACCAATATTCTCCCCTCTTGCCGTTTCCAGCCATGGGGGTCCAGAAGCCTGGCTGCCTCCAAAGAATAGCGATCCTCGCTAGTCACCATCCCTAGCCCTCTCTGTGAATTTGTCCCATCCTCTTCTAAAGCCATCCGAGTTGGTGGCCCTTTGCTGCCTCTGGGGGAGGGAGTTCCACAGGTTAACATAGCAGCAAGGATGGCTGCCAGCATGGAGGGCTTCTGAACCCCACTTGCTCCCGTGCTCGGATCCTAATTGCTGCTTTCCCAAAACAAAACAACAACAAACCTCTGCTTACGTGAAACATATTCAATAAACACACAAGACGTAACCGGCTGTACGTTTGAAAAAATAATGTATACTATTCATTGTATTGAATTGTAGGTTTCAACAGAAGTAACTCAAAGTTCAACAAAGAAGTATAAGACCCGGTAAGGTAAAGGTAAAGGGACCCCTGACCACTAGGTCCAGTCACAGACGACTCTGGGGTTGCGGCGCTCATCTCGCTTTATTGGCTGAGGGAGCCGGCGTACAGCTTCTAGGTCATGTGGCCAGCATGACTAAGCCGCTTCTGGCGGACCAGAGCAGCGCACGGAAACCCCGTTTACCTTCCCACCGGAGTGGTACCTATTTATCTACTTGCACTTTGAGGTGCTTTCGAACTGCTAAGTTGGCAGGAGCAGGGACCGAGCAACGGGAGCTCAGCCCGTTGTGGGGATTCGAACCACGACCTTCTGATCAGCAAGTCCTAGGCTCTGTGGTTTAACCTACAGCGCCACCCGCGTCCCTTTAGAAGACTCAGTGGATCAGTTCATTTTCTAATCAGTTTATGCATAAGGTCCATATACAGTGGTACCTTGGGTTAAGTACTTAATTCGTTCCATAGGTCTGTTCTTAACCCAAAACTGTTCTTAACCTGAAGCACCACTTTAGCTAATGGAGCCCCCTGCTGCCACAGAGCCGCCGGAGCACGGTTTCTGTTCTCATCCTGAAGCAAAGTTCTTAACCTTAGGTACTATTTCTGGGTTAGCAGAGTCTGTAACTTGAAGCGTCTGTAACCTGAAGCGTCTGTAATCTGAGGTACCACTGTATGTGAAAGTGTCTATTCCACCTGTCTGTTCATAGAGTCCAACAATCCACACAAAAGGTTGTTACAGTTCCACAGTTTATGCAAAAACTGATTAGAGAATGCACTGATCCACTGGGTCTTCTACTTTTTCCATTGAACTTTGAGTTACTTCTGTTGAAATCAACAATTCAATACAATGAATCGTATATATTATTTTTTCAAACGTAAGGCCGGTTACGTCTTGTGTGTTCATTGAACAGCTTTCCCAAAACAGGCGTCAGGAAGGCTGCGGGCCTGGTCAGCCAGCTCTTCTGATGTGCTCGGGAGTCCTCCGACGGTCATTGCCCTCTGCTCATGCTCAGAGGCGCTCTTTCACCCGGAGCGCTGCATGCTCTGCAGTCACATCGGGGGACTGAGGCTGTGGGGCTGAGTCTCCGAAATGAGCTGTGATCTGCTGCCCTTGCCGAACCATCGCCTCGGGGGGAAAGAACACAGGGCTGGGCATGGGCAGGTGCCAGCTGAGCCCTGGGAATGTAGGTCAACTCTCTTTCCCTGCTTGGCAGCAACTTGCCTCCCCTCCGCAGCCTGGCAGAGCCCCCTCCCTGGCCTCCAGCCGCTGCCTTGACCCAATTCCTGGGCCTTGGCAGAAGGCTTGGGTCACACCTGCTGCCCCCACGATGCCAGCACAATCGGCCAGTTTCTCAGGTGGTTGTGTCATGCCCCATCAGGCTGGCATTGCCCCTGCACCCTGGCTGGGATGCCCCTGCACCCCACTGCCTGTAGGGTGAGGGGGTCCAGAGGCTTCCTTCTCCTCCCTGCCCCCCCTTGCTCCAGCCCCACCACTGCTCAGTTTTCCAAAGATCGCTATCTGCTCCACAAGCTGACGCATGTGAGCAAAGTCCGTGGCGCCACGAGATTAACAGAAGCAGGAGGCTGGCGCTTGGCCTTTGAACCAGAGGGGGACCCGGGGCAGTAAGGGGGGGGGCTGGTCATGTGCCAGAGGGACAAAAGCATTGGGGGGGCAGGCAGATGATGCCAAGGTAGACAGCTCTCTGTTTTCTCTGTCCTGGCACCGGAACGCAGAGCAGAGAGCGGCGTGCATTTATTGAGCAGGAAAATAGCAGAAACACAGAGGAAACAATAACAAGAGAAAAGGCCGGTGATAAAATAACAATAGACTTAAAATAGATCGGTACTCGTGTCGGCTTTCTAAACCTCAGGGCAGAGGCAGAGGTCCTGAATGGGGCGACTGTGCCCCTGAAGGACCAGGAGAGCAGCCTGGGAGTCATTTTGGACTCACAGCGGTCCATGGAGGCGCAGGTCAATTCTGTGTCCGGGGCAGCTGTCCACCAGCTCCATCTGGTACGCAGGATGAGACCCTACCTGCCCACAGATTGTCTTGCCAGAGTGGTGCATGCTCTGGTTATTTCCCGCTTGGACTACTGCAATGCGCTCTACATGGGACTAACTTTGAAGGTGACCCAGAAACTGCAACTAATCCAGAATGCGGCAGCTAGACTGGGGACTGGGAGCGGCCACCGAGACCACATAACACTGGTCCTGAAAGACCTACATTGGCTCCCAGGACGTTTCCGAGCACGATTCGAAGTGTTGGTGCTGACCTTTAAAGCCCTAAATCGCCTCAAAGGCCCAGTAGACCTGAAGGAGCGTCTCCACCCCCATCATTCAGCCCAGACACTGAGGTCCGGCTCCAAGGGCCTTCTGGCGGTTCCCTCATTGTGAGAAGCGAGGTTACAGGGAACCAGACAGAGGGCCTTCTCTGTAGTGGCACCTGCACTGTAGAACGCCCTCCCTTCAGATGTGAAGGAAATAAGCAGCTATCTTATCTTTAAAAGACAGCTGAAGGCAGCCCTGTTTAGGGAAGTTTTTAATATTTAATGCTGTATTCTTTTTAACATTCGATTGGAAGCTGCCCAGAGTGGCTGAGGAAACTCAGCCAGATGGGTGGGGTATAAATAAATTATTATTATTATTATTATTATTATTATTTTAGCAGGGGCTGGGAAAAGTGCAGTGAAAGCGTTTGTCAAGAGGCAGGGAAGGGTCATTGTGTGGCACCTGTGCCAGCTTTGCAGATTGGAGCAGCTGAGGGCCACACATGGAAGAAGGGGGTCTCTGAGGGAAACCGGTTTGCACTCAACCGAGCAGAAAAACCTTATCCATGCTCAGAGGCCGACAAGACCTGCGTCATCTTCAAAGTGGCTTGCCAACGTCTCTGTTGACTATTTTAGCTAGCCATCACCTGCACCCACGACCACCTCGAATAGAGGTGCCCCCCCTTTTCGGTGCCAGGAGCACAGACATGGGTGGCGCACAATACCCATTTCACAGGAAGAAGTGGTGAGGCTCCCTCTGCAATAAAGAAACTGAGATAAAACGCAGACCCACACATCAGCAGGCGGCAACTCCAACCAGCTTCCCCCTTCCCACACGCCAATCCTGTCATTCCTGCATTGTAGGGGGGGGTTGGACTAGATGACCCTGGGTGTCCCTTCCAACGCTGCAGTTCTGCGATTCTCTAATCCACTCTTATTTAAAAATAAAAGAGGAGGGTCAGGGGTTCTTGGCTGTTGCCAGGGGTCTGTGGGTCTCCCTCATCCTCCTACTGCCTTCCAGGGGGGCAGGGCTTGGGGGCGTATTCCCAGGGAGAGGAGATGTGGGTCAGCTCAAGGCGGCTTGGGTCTCGAGTGCGGTTTCCGGTAGCCGGCAGGAGGGAGTTCTCCTTTCGCTCAGAGCATTGTGCTCTCTGAGTGTCTGATTTACCTAGGCAGTTCCGGGTTGGGCCAGGCGGAGCTGTGGGAAACAGCGAGGACTAGGAAGCTGGAGCTGTTCTGAACCTGTTTGCCCTGGACTGCACAACCCAGCTGCTCCCAGTTTCTCCAGCGCGTGGAAAACACACACCCTTCGCTGTGTCCATGACCTGACTGCCTTCAGAGAAGGAACCTGGAGCCAAACGCTTTAGGGAAGCTTTTAATGTTTGATACATTAGTGTATTTAATAATAATAATAATAATAATAATAATTTATTTATACCCCGCCCATCTGGCTGGGTTTCCCCAGCCATTCCAACAAAAACACTAAAATACAATAACCTATTAAACATTAAAAGCTTACCTAAACAGGGCTGTCTTCAGATGTCTTCTAAAAGTTGGGTAGTTATTTTTCTGTTTGACATTTGGTGGGAGGGCGTTCCCCAGGGCGGGTGCCACCACCGAGAAGGCCCTCTGCCTGGTTCCCTGTAACTTGGCTTCTCACAGGGAGGGAACTGCCAGAAGGCTGGACCTCAGTGTCCGGGCAGAACAGTGGGGGTGGAGACGCTCCTTCAGGTATTCTGGGCCTTTGAGGCCGTTTAGGGCTTGAAAGGTCAGCACCAACACCTAGAATTGTGCTCGGATACGTACTGGGAGCCAGTGTAGGTCTTCTTGTTGAAAGCCGCCCAGATGGGTGGGTATAAATAATAAATTATTATTATTATTATTATTATTATTATTATTATTATTATTATTATTATTTTGAATGTGCCTTAGCTGGCTCCTCACAACACCCCTGAAAGGCAGGCCCCCACCTCTCCTCCTTCAACTGGAAGAGGCGAGATCCAAACCCGGAGCCTTCCTGCTGAGGGAGGCTGCCCCAGGCCGTAGAGCAGAATCATAGGACGGCAGAGTCGGAAGTGACCCCAAGGCTCATCTAGTCCAACCCAAAGCAGACGCCCTCCCACTGAGCTAGGAATGCAGGATGTCCAAAAACCTGGCTGAGGGAACACAGGGCCCTGGTGGAAGTGGCCGGGGGCCAAGCAGCCTTGAGCCCCAGCGCCTTTCGGGTGGCGCTGTGGGTTAAATCACAGAGCCTAGGGCTTGCCGATCAGAAGGTCGGAGGTTCAAATCCCCGCGACGGGTGAGCTCCCGTTGCTCGGTCCCTGCTCCTGCCAACCTAGCAGTTCGGAAGCACGTCAAAGTGCAAGTAGATAAATAGGTACCGCTCTGGCGGGAAGGTAAACGGCGTTTCCGTGCACTGCTCTGGTTTGCCAGAAGAGGCTTAGTCCTGCTGGCCACATGACCCAGAAGCTGTACGCCGGCTCCCTCAGCCAATAAAGCGAGATGAGCGCGGCAACCCCAGAGTCGGCCATGACTGGACCTAATTGTTAGGGGTCCCTTTACCTTTACTAAATTAGGATTCGCTGACCCCACACCTCACGATACTCCGCCGGCTGCCTGGGCCTCAGAGATGGAAGACCCCGAATGAGCTGGCTCCTATTGCCCCCGACCCCTGGACAGACAGAGTTTGGCTCATCTGGGTCCTCGGTGGGGCCAAGGTGGGCAGCTGTGATGGAGGCACCTTCTCGTTCGGTGGCCAAGGAGCAGCTGGAAGAGGAGAAGGTGGTGTTCGCACCCCTCTTTGGAGGGGGACCCCCGGGCTGTCTGCCACCTGCCTCCCTCGACGGGGCACACACGAGGGACAGGATGGTGGTCTTGTCTGCCTCGGCATTTGGATCAGACCCGCTTTCAGGGCCCAGGTGCCAATGTCCTAGGCTGGCCGGCTGGGTCCACCCTCCTTTCTACTCTTCCTGCCGGCCAAACCGGTTTGGCAGGATCCGGGAGCGCAGGCGGCGCCAGGGCCAGGCGAGTGCCCACCCCACACGGAAGAAGGCGCCAGGGCTAAGAACAGGAGCCTGCCCGATCAGAACAGTGTCCCCCCCCCCCCGCCCCGGTCCAAGCTCTCACAGGAGCCCCAAGGAGGAGAGCCAATGCTGGATCCAAGCGCAATAACGCGTCAGGGGAAGCCCAGGGTCAAGAAATAAGCTGGGGAGGCAAAGCCGAGTCCTTCTGACTCTTCCTCCATGAATTTGCACATTCCACTTTCAAAGCCATCAAAGTACCCCCCACGGCCTCTTGTGGGAGGGAGTTCCGCCGTTTAACTCTGCGCTGCGTAAAGAAGCTCGTATTTCAATTTATCCGGAACCTTCCAATCTTACCCATAAAATTGTTAACCCGGCTTGGCCAAGGCTGGTGTGAACTCTGGGGGAAAGGGTCCACGTCCAGCCTTGCATGGGGGGGGGGCGTTGGCGCCAGGGGGTCGTGCACAAAGTGTTTTGGACCGGAGGACCTCCTGCCCCCCGCCCCCCAGCTTCCCAATTTCCAGTAACGCCTCGGGTGTGTTTCCTGTTTTCGCTGGGATGCGCCGTCCAGGGCGCGCGCGGGTGTGTGTGTGTGTGCTTTTCCCGGCTACTGTCTGATGCGCAAAGCAGGAAGACGCCCCCTCCAGTAAGAAACACATTGTCAGGAAGGGCATGTTTTCCATTTCAGAGAGAGACAAAGCAGGGAATGGGGGGGGGGGGTTGCAGGAGGGGGCAGGGAGCCTGGCTTCAGCCCACAGTGCCGCCCTTTACGCATGGCAGGGAGGGTGGGACTGAATGACCTCGGGGGTCCCCACCCCCTCGACGATCCTGTCATTTCCTGAGGAATCCCTTCCTTCGAGCCGCCTGAAGCGTTTCCATATAATCGAGGAGTCGTGGGAAGGGGACCCCCGACGGTCTAGTCCCACCCCTATTCCATGCTGGAAGTGGGCTGGGGAGGGGGCTCGCTGCCCTCCCCGTCGAGGGCGGAGGCTGCCGCGAGGTGAGGGGGCAGGTACAGACCCCGCCCCCGCAAAGGGGCGTGTCCTCCTGGGCGGGGAGGCGTGGCCCCGACGAGGCGCTCCCTTGCCTGCTTGCCTGCCTGCGCCCGGGCGCACAGCCTGGAAGGAGCGTCCGCCACTGCCGCTTCTCCTCCGCCCGTTCGTCCGCCCGCGCGCTTTCTGCGAGGGGACCCCGCGATGCCTCCGCAGGGCGAGTCTCTCCCGCCGGTGCCCCCGCGCCGCCCCCGCGAGCAGCGGCGCCTGCGGGGCCTCGAGTGCGTCCTGCTGGGCGACGGCGCCGTCGGGAAAACCAGCCTGGCGCTCAGCTACAGCACCAACGGCTTCCCCGCGCGATACGTCCCCACCGCCCTCGACCGCTTCTCCGGTACGCGTGCGATGCGCGGGGGTGTGGGTTGGGATGGATGACCTTTGGGGGTGCCCTTCCCGCTCTGCGGGGACGAGCAAGAGCCACGACGACACTGGTTCCCGGGAAGTTTTGTTCTTTTATCCGCGGAGGTCATTCTTCAGCTTCCATTGCAGGGGGTTGGGATGGATGACCTTTGGGGGTCCCTAACCAACCGTGCAGGTCTGTGATTCCACATGGGGCGTGGCTAGTGCTCCTTGCGATGCCTGCTCAACAGCCAGAGGGCACCGCCAACCTTGCAGGTTTACCTGCTCCCCAAAGAGAGGCCCTGCCCGGAGCCCGGTTTGCAGGGGCTCCTGCAAAGCCTTTTTCACGGGAGACCCCGGCAAGAGCCTCTTCCTGCTTGCCTCGTTCTGCCGGGAAAGATTTGCAGGCCTGGAGTCAACCGCATCCAAGTTTTCCTTTCCTAGTTCCTACCTGGCGAAAGACAAACTTTCATTTCAGCAGAGTAGCCTCAGTCTGAGCGAACGCTGCCGGAGGAGATCTACGGATGACGCGAGGAATGCAAACTAAACAAATGACGTCAGAATAATAATATTAAATAAGTATAAAAATGGTTGGGGGTTGGCCTATATGTTCGCTGGGGTTCCCTCCCAAACTACGACGCAGTGAATAACGAGGTTTTGCAATGGAGCATGGGTCGGGGATTGCTGAGTTGTGCTCCCTGCACTGCAAGAGTTGGGCTAGAATTTTATTATGATTGTAGGTATTTTATTAGAATAATTTCATTCATAAAGAGATGGGGGGGGGAGAAAAGAGTGAGTGGGAATGAAAAAGAAGAAGAAAATATTGTTGCCATCCATTAATATGCAGGTGTGTATATTCTTATTATCCTAATACACAAATAATTGCCAGTAAACTAATATATTCTGCGTAAACTCATTCCAGATAGAATTATATTTATCCAAAGAGAGTCTGCTTCTGCAGCCAAGTATTAAGGGGAATTGTCTCTCTCTTCTTCCCATTCATCAATATCAGCCTCTGCTCCGGGTTCGAGTCCCGGCGGAGTCACCAAAAAATTAAATGAATATCAGCCTCTAGGCTAGATGACCCTGGGGGGAGTCTTCAAAGGAGTCTGTCAAGAACCACAGTTCTCCTTCTGTCAGGGATCCTTGAGCTGCAACCCTTGTGTTCCATGGGGTTGGGCTGGATGACCTTTGGAGGTCCCTTCTGCCTCCAGTGCCAGGGAGACTGAGCAGGAAGGCGCTGGGCTCTGACTTCCACCTCTGGGCGAGGGAAAACCTTGATGCCGTGTCTTGATCTGGGGCGGCTGGGTCTGTCTTCCTCCCCAACTCTGACCCCCCGTTTTTCTGTTTCGCCCCCCAGCTGTGGTGCAGGTTGACGGAGACCCCATCCGGCTACAGCTGTGCGACACTGCAGGGCAGGTAAGGAGGCCGGACGGGATGGGTTGGAGACTGACCTGGACTTGGCACTTTGACCTGGCTCTTCCTAACCGTCCCTTTGGCCTTCTTGAGGTCTAGCAACTTGTTTTTTTTGAATTTATTCCCGAGGGTTGCAAGCCTGCCGCTGAACCGCTTTCCCCTCCTCAAATGACGCAGCTGGCTTCCCCTCTCTGCAAACCTGTAAGGGCAAAGGTGTCCCAGAGGCGAGAGGCGCAGCTGGGCTTCGCGGGGCCACATTTATCTGGGGCGCCTCTCTGCGCCTCTTGAATCTGGCTTGTGGGGAAACCGAAGAGGATCAGCTCTAGTGTCCGGGGTCCTAATACAGACACGTAGATATTGATCCATTCTGGCTGTGCTTGCAATTTGCATTTGAAATAGACATAATGGCTTAATTTTTACTTCTACAAAAAATAACAAACCTTTGTCAACACAGGAAAGACAAGACAAACTAGAAGACACCCAAATGCCTTGGTTAACACATCACCAATTACATGCCTTCTTAAACAACCCAGCAGTAAAATCAGCAGCAACTAGGCCCCTGACAACCTTCGAAAACCTCCTTCTAACAACAAAGGGACACGGTAGAGGAATGGTATCCGCAGTATACAAAATACTACTACAAAATCCCACGAACTCCCTAGATGCAATCCAAAAACAATGGGAGGATGACATAGGCTATGAGATTAACCCCACTCAGTGGACCAGAATGTGGTCTAACCCCCCCTTTAAATCCATATCAATGAAAAGGAAATAACTCATTCTGAAACTCACCTACAGGTGGTACCTAACACCAAGAAAACTAGGGCTAATATGCCCAGAAACCTCACCAAAATGCTGGAGAGGGTGCACCTCCACAGGCACATACCTCCACATGTGGTGGGAGTGACCCAAAATCCAACTATTCTGGACAACAGCCATCTGAGAAATAAGTAAAATAACCAAACAAGTATTAGATATCACCCCAGAATTGGCCCTACTAAACATCTTCCAAGACAATAATGCCCACTTACACCACAAAGAACTCATAACCCACCTACTTTCAGCAGAAACACCATAAGCAGACACTGGAGAGACCTGTCAGGAGTAAGCATGGACCAATGGTACCAAATAGTATGGGAAACAGCCCTAGTAGAAAAATTAACCAATAAACTGAAACTGACACGGGGACAAATAGAAGAAGACCCCTTCACCCCGGTATGGCTCCCCTTTATCACATACACAGCCCAACAAGACAATGACAAAAATCCACCAATGGCATACAAATCAATATGGCTTAAGGTAAAGGGATCCCTGACCATTAGGTCCAGTCGTGGCCGACTCTGGGGTTGCGGCGCTCATCTCGCTTTACTGGCCAAGGGAGCTTCCGGGTCATGTGGTACAGCTTCCGGGTCATGTGGCCAACATGACTAAGCCGCTTCTGGCGAACTGATGGGGACGCGGGTGGCGCTGTGGGTTAAACCACAGAGCCTAGGACTTGCCGATCAGAAGGTCAGCGGTTCGAATCCCTGCGACGGGGTGAGCTCTTGTTGCTCGATCCCTGCTCCTGCCAACCTAGCATTTCAAAAGCACAAAGTGCAAGTAGATAAATAGGTATCGCTCCGATGGGAAGCGTTTCCGTGTGCTGCTCTGGTTCGCCAGAAGCGGCTTAGTCATGCTGGCCACATGACCTAGAAGCTGTACGCCAGCTCTCTCGGCTAATAAAGCGAGATGAGCGCCGCAACCCCAGAGCCGTCCGCGACTGGACCTAATGGTCAGGGGTCCCTTTACTTTTTCCTATGCTGCCCTTCCTCCTTAGAAGGGGGTTGGCCTGGATGACCACCAGGGGGCCCCCTCCCACCCCTGCGGTTAGAATCATCGTTTTCTGATTCATCGGAGCGCTTTAAACAGAGGTTGCCTGGCTGCCTGCCACGGATTCTGGAGTGGCGATTCCTGCCGCGTTGCGGGGTTGATCTAGATGACCCCTGGAGGACCCCTCCCAGCTCTGCGGTTCCCTGGTGGTTTGCTTGCAGGGCACCTCTCTCTCCCTCCTCACAGCCGCCCCTCTTTGCCCCCCCCAGGACGAATTCGACAGCCTGCGGCGCCTCTGCTACCCGAAGGCAGACGTGGTCCTGCTCTGCTTCAGCGTCGTGTCTCCCACCTCGTTCCAGAACATCTCCGAGAAGTGGCTCCCCGAATTGCGCCGCCACTGCCCCGCCACGCCCGTCCTGCTGGTGGGCACCCAGTCGGACCTGCGCCAGGACGTCAAGGTCCTCATCGCCCTGTCCCGGCGCCGGGAGAAGCCCGTGTCTCCCTCGGCTGCCCGCACCCTCTCCGCCAAGGCCGGCTTGCTGGGCTATGTGGAGTGCTCAGCCCTCACCCAGCACAACCTAAAGGAGGTCTTTGACACAGCCATCACCGCAGGGCTGCGCGGCACCCGTGGCCCCCCGCCCAAGCCACAGCGACGCAGCACCGCCAGCCGCATCCGGACCCTCTCCAAGGCTTGGTGGAGGAAGCACGTCTGCCTGTCGTAGCGCCGGGCGATTCCTGCATGGCCTGACCCCTTCTAATGGGTTTGCCTGCAGACTGGACCAACCGAGGGACGTTGGCTTTTGAGAGGGGCCAGGCCGGGCTGGCCTTCTTCGCAGGGACATCAGGCGGAATCTCGGCAGGGCCAAACAGATCTCCAAACGGATCGCAAAGACGTTTCCTCGTCTTCGAATGGGACGTGGCCAGGCTTTCATTTAGGGACGCTCTGCTGGCATGGCAGGACAGAGCAGATGTTTCTGAACGGCTGCGTTTGGTGTCCTGGTTGCTGGTCTTCCTTCGGGGCATGTGGCTGGCAGCTGGGAGAACAGGAGGCTGGACCATTGACCTGAGCTTCTCAAGCTCTTGTGGAGCCTCCAGCCCCAGAGGCAGTCTATCTGGAATCTTAAGTTCTGTGGAGGTATTTGGCTATGGTGAGAACTGGACTTTATGGGCCTCTGGCCTGATGCAGCAGCCGAGCTTCTTAAATGTTTTTATGGGACCTCCAGCTCCAGAGGCAGTCTATCTGAATTCTTAGGTTTTATGGGGTATTTGGCCCCTGTGTTGCTGGACTAGATGGGGTCCCCTTTGGGCCTCATCCAGCAGCTGGGCTCTTCTAATGTTCTTGTGCTCTGCCCCCCCCCACCTTGGGATTTGGGACCTTCAGCTCCCAGCCCCACTGAAAAGGGCCATATATTTGTAGACCCAAATATCTCTAGGGAGATGAGACAAGGTTGGGGACAGATGCTTTGGGGAGGCTGTGGCTGGAATGTTTGCCTCCCCATCCCCAAAAATAAAACTTCTGCACATGGTTTAGCTGAGAGCGAGATGGAGCAGCCCCTTGCCCAGAGTGGGGGTTTACTTGCAGAAGTGTGAGATGGAGTGACATATTTTTTAACCACTTGAATCTGAAAATTTTGTAGAGTTGGAAGAGAACCCGGGAAGCCTCCCCAGGGCCACCTAGTCCTAAGCCCCTGCGATGCAGCAAGCACAGCAAACTTTGGTTCTTGGTTTCGGAAGGAGAATATTTCGGGTGGGGGGAAAGTTTCTGGAAAGGAAAAGTTGTAGAGTGATTTTTTTTTACGCCATTTGTGCCTTTCTCCTGAGACAAAACCCAGGCCTTGAAACTGCGGTGTGTGTGTGTGTGTGTGTGTGTGTGTGTGTGTATATATACAGTGGACGCTCGGGTTGCGACTGTGATCCGTGCAGGATTTGGCGCTTCTGCGCATGTGCAAAGCGCGATTTAGTGCTTCTGCGCGGCCGCCAAAACCCGGAACTAACCCGTTCCGGTACTTCCAGGTTGCGGCAGTCCGTAACCTGAAAAAACGCAACTTGAAGCGTCTGTAACCTGAGGTATGACTGTATTTGGTCTGACCCAGGCATCACGGTCAGACTAGGACCAGGGTTCAAATCCCTACTCGGCCACGAAGCTCCCGGGGTGTGACGTTGGGGGGTCAGCCACCTCCTCTCTCAGCCTGACCTACCTCACAGGGTTGCTGTTGCAGGGATTAAATGAGGATCGGGTGAACCAAGTATCCTTGGATAGAGGTGGATAGAGAGGCAAGCAGTGGCGTAGCGTGGGTTGTCAGCACCCGGGGCAAGGCAAGTAATTTGCGCCCCTAACCCCTAACCTGCCGCCGCTGCCAGTTTCTTCTTGCTGCTGCCTGGGCTGGGGTATTTACGGTAAGGTAGCCACAGCGCGGCGGCAGGTCCGTGTCAGGTGATCTGAGGCGAGTTGCCGCTGGCGCTGCCGCTTGCCCGGAGGAGGAGGAGGGCAGAGAGGCGAGGAAAATGCAACATGGCCCAGCAGCTGCAGCAGCAGCGGCGGCGGCGGGGGGGCTGTGAGGAGGGGCTGCCTGGCACGCCCTCCGTGGCCCTGATGCGCGGGGACCGCGGCGAGCGCTGAGAGCCGCTGCCTGCCGGACGCCTTCAGCCCGGACGCGTGCACAGCTCGTCGGTTCCGCGAGACATGGGGCTCTGCTACAGCCTGCGCCCGAGGCTCTTTGGCGACTCCGGAGGCGGCGAGCGCGCCCCCCCCCCAGATGTTGCGCCCGGTGCGGCCGGCCCCCCTGCACCCCCCACGCTACGCCACTGGAGGCAATAAAAGAATTAATAAAAAAAACCCCAAGCTGCGCCCCCAATAAAATGCTGTGAGACAACCTGGTGTCTCTTTCTGAGCCCTGTTGCTCCCCCATTGCAAGAAGCCAGGTGGAAATGTGCTTTTTTTTCGGGGTGGGAATTCCCCCACCTGCCCAGTTTCTCGTTCCCTTTGCCTTGCAGGGAACCTGCAAAACTTTCCCTCCTTCCCCTTCATTTATCTTTCCATGGAAAAAAAATAAAATCCTGGGAATTGGGAGCTGCTTTCTCACTTTTCCGTTTCCTGTTTCTCCTGCCCCCCCCTCCACCTGTGTCCTTCCTGAAAAGCAGTTTTTTTGGGTTTTTTGCAAGCTGGAATTCTCCAGCCTCCTGGCTGCAAAGGGGAGGGGGGGGAGTCTGCTTTGTAGTTCTCAATGCAATCGCACCCCCCCCCAAAAAAACCCCACACCCCACCCACGTACAGGAATTTGGAAAATTACAAAAGGTGATGGGTTTTCAATTTTGCTGCAACACAGAGATGAAATGCGCGCCACTGCTTCTCTTTCTCGGGGGGTCAGAGAACAGCCTCCCCCCTTGCAACAAAAATCTCTAGGTTGCATTTGCACAGGAGCATTTCTGACTTTTTTTTGTGGGGTGGGGGAAAGCTCCCTTTGAAGTATAATAAGCTGTTTTCTTCCCTCTCCTGTGTGAATGCCTGCCTTGGGTTTGGTCCCCCCCCCCCATGGGGGTCAGAGGCGGAAGGGAAGAAAGGGACTTGGGGTTTCACCCCCCAAAAAGGGGGGCGGGAAGAGAATCACGTGCTCCACCTGAAGCCCCGTTGGAGGAAAAGTGGGGGCAGAAATGCAATAAATGAACAATGAGTAAAGATGTATTTTTGTTTCTCCCTCATTCAGCATGACTTGGGCCAGAGGGCCCCCATGGGCCATCTAGTCTGACCCCCTTCAATGACTATATGTGATAAAGAGATGGATTTTGTGTCTATGTCCTGGGCTCCGTTTCTGTCTCTGCGATTCCCCAATAGCCCCCACTTCCTCCCCCCCCCAATGTTTTGTCACGGTTCCCTTTTCGATATGACCCCCTTCTGGACAGAGCGCCCCCTTTCGCCCCTCTCTCCAAATCCCAATAGACAGAGGCGATGGTTCTAACCCAGAGGTTTCCAACGTTGTGCCCTCCGGATATGCCTGGACCACAAGTCCCATCATCCTTGGCCACTGGGGCTCATGGGAGCTGGAGTCCCAAAAACCTCTGGAGAGGGGGGCACTGCTGTCCCCGCCATCTTGGCTGCCCTCTGTTCCAGCTAATTCGGTGAGTACTCTGCACGTGCTCAGGGGCACCTGAGCTTTAAAGGCGCAGCTTCGTGTCCCTGGGCTGCACTTTGGCCTTCGTGGCAAGTCTGGGCCTGTTAATATTAACAGGACGGCAGCGGACATGTCAGCCTCGCTTGCGCCCTGTTCTCCGCTGGGGCTCCTCTGAGAAGTTGCTTTTCTGGCCCCCAGAAGCAGAATCTTCGGCTGGGAGACGCTGCCTCAGGCCAGGCGATTGGGGGGAGCAGCCGGAAAAGGGGTAAGAAGGGAACAGAAACCTGGGAGGCTGGCAGGCCTGCCTGCCTTTCTCCTCCCTCCTGGCTTAGGTGCCTTCTTTTGATAGACACTCATAGAATCGTAGAGTTGGAAGGGGCACCCGGGGGTCATCCAGCCCAACCCCTGCAATGCAGGAATCTCAGCTGAAGAATCCTTGACCGATGGCCATCCAACCTCTGCTTAAAAACCTCCAAGGAGATTGCACCACCTTCCGAGAGAGCCGGAAGCCAGAGCTATTCCTTCCTTCCTTCCTTCCTTCCTTCCTTCCTTCCTCCCTCCCTCCCTCCCTCCCTCCCTCCCTCCCCCCTCCCCCTTCCTTCCTTCCTTCCTTCCTTCCTTCCTTCCTTCCTTCTTCCTCCCTCCCTCTCCCTTCCTTCCTTCCTTCCTTCCTTCCTTCCTTCCTTCCTTCCTTCCTTCCTTCCTTCCCTCTTCCTCCCTCCCTCCCTCCCTCCCTCCCCCTTCCTTCCTTCCTTCCTTCCTTCCTTCCCCTTCCTTCCCTCCTTCCTTCCTTCCTTCCTTCCTTCCTTCCTTCCCTCCCTCCCTCCCTCCCTCCCTCCTTCCTTCTCTCTTTCTCCCTCCCTCCCCCTTCCTTCCTTCCTTCCTTCCTTCCTTCCTTCCTTCCTTCCTTCCTTCTCTCTTCCTCCCTCCCTCCCCCTCCCCCCTTCCTTCCTTCCTTCCCTCCCTCCCTCCTTTCCCTCTTTCTTTCTTTCTTTCTTTCTTTCTTTCTTTCCTTCCTTCCTTCCTTCCTTCCTTCCTTCCTTCCTTCCTTCCTTCCTTCCTTCCTTCTCTCTTCCTCCCTCCCTCCCCCTCCCCCCTTCCTTCCTTCCTTCCCTCCCTCCCTCTTTCTTTCTTTCTTTCTTTCTTTCTTTCTTTCTTTCCTTCCTTCCTTCCTTCCTTCCTTCCTTCCTTCCTTCCTTCCTTCCTTCCTTCCTTTCTTTCTTTCTTTCTTTCTTTCTTTCCCTCCCTCTCCACCTCCTGCCTGGCTCCTGCCTGCCTCCCTCGCCTCTTCCTGGGGGTTTTCCGGAGCCTGGGCTCCAGGCCCGCAACCTGGAAGCTGCCCCACCCTGCTCTGTGGGGCAGAGGGAGGCTGAGATCCTGCAGGCCGCCTCCTCTTTGGCGAGGGCAGCCAGCGCTTCTTGGGTGCCCGCCTGCCTCTTGCCGGCCACCCCTGGCACCTTCCCTCCCCTGCCGCAACCTGCCCAGCTGCCGCCATCTTATTGGGGCATCAAAGGCGGCCTGCTGGCTCACAGCCCGGCCTGCCAGCAGGTGCTGGATGAGGCCCAGGAGTCCTTGGGATTTTGCCCTGCGGGGTGTGCCCAGCCATTCTGCGGGAAGGGGTGAAAGGGCCAGGCCTCGTCCCCCTGAGCATGTGCAGAGTGTATCTCGTGATGACAAGGCAGGGCGAGCTGCAGGCGGGCCCAGATCTCCTTCCTCGCTTCCCCGTTATTAAGGAGGGCAACCTTGGCATTAGAGTTTAGACTCGTCAGATGGTAGAGTCGGGAGGGGACCTCCAAGGGCCATCTAGTCCAGCCCCCCCGAAAATGCAGCAATCGCATTTCAATTGGAAGCGGGGCTCAGCGATGCCACAGCCTTCATTTTGCCATCCTTCATCCCGTGGGTTACAAACCGTTCAGACAGTATAACGCGGCACAGACATAAAAAGTGAAGGAACAAGAGTGCCTCTGAGCGCGTGCGGAGTGCACTTGCCTTGCCACTCAACCGCAGCCGGTTGGAGGCAAGCAGACACCTGCCCTGGGGTTGCTACCACCTGGCCAGAGCCTGCAAAGAGAGCGGGGCAGTCTAGGCGCTGATCAGCCATGTGGGGGGGGGGCAACCAGCCTGGGTCCCCTGGAGCCCCCCTCTTTCCTCAGCCCCACATTCTCCGGGATTGGGGAGCTCTTGGCCTGAGGCCTCCTTCCTGCCAGGGGCGGGGGGTTAACTAGATTCCAATTCCTGGGTTCTGCAGACTCCTGGGTCCTCTCCCTGCCCTCATTCTCCGGGGCTGGCAGGCTCCTTGCCTGGCCCCACCCAGCTGCAGGATCCAACTTGATAAGGGGGGGGCAGGAGGAGGAGGAGGAGGAGGAGGAAGGGCCCAAGCTGCACCCTCCCTGCCCATCAGCCCCCGCAGGGGGCGGCTGCCGGCTTGGCAAGGACAGGCTGTTCCTGCCGGAGTTGGCGCTCAGCTTGGCCTCGCCTGCCCCCCTACCTACCTGTGGGCCTCGCAGGGAGGGCGTGTAGGGCTTGCATGGCGGGGGGGGGGGGGGCGGGGAGGGAGAGAGATGGAGGAAAGTGGAAAAACTTGGGGTGGGGGAGCAGTTGGGTTGCCTTTAAAGTGGGCATGGGAAAGGGTTTGCCAGGTTGTGCCAGAAGGGGTGCCCAGCATGCACCTTGGGCTCGTCAAAAGCTAAGATCCTGGAGCCACAGACTGGCAGGCTTGGAAGGGACCCCCAGGGACCTTGCCCCCGCAAGGCACCAATGCATCCAGGACAGATGGGAGAGGTCAGCCCCATGGGTGGGGAGGGGGCTGTGGAAAAAAAAAAGGCAAATTCCACGCTGGGGATCCTCGGAAAGGAATTGGGAATAAAACGGATGCGGCTGTACAAATCTCTGCCACGACGGCATTGGCAGTCCTGTGCTTGGTTCTGGGTGCCTCGTCTCATAACGGAGATCGAAGAGCTGGAAAAGGTTTCAAAAAGGGCAGCCCATATGTTCAAGGAAGGAAGGGAAGGAGCCACTGTGGCAGCATTTGGGACTTTGTAGTTTGGAGAAGAGCTAAAAGGCAATTCTCAGAATATGCCTGGGGGGAGGGCATTGTTGTTTAGTCGTTTAGCTGTGTCCGACTCTTTGTGACCCCCTGGACCAGAGCACGCCAGGCCCTCCTGTCTTCCACTGCCTCCTGCAGTTTGGCCAAATTCATGCTGGTAGCTTCGAGAACACTGTCCAACCATCTTGTCCTCTGTTGTCCCCTTTTCCTTGTGGCCTCCATCTTTCCCAACATCAGGGTCTTTTCCAGGGAGTCTTCTCTTCTCATGAGGTGGCCAAAGTCTTGGAGCCTCAGCTTCAGGATCTGTCCTTCCAGTGAGCACTCAGGGCTGATTTCCTTCAGAATGGAGAGGTTTGATCTTCTTGCAGTCCATGGGACTCTCAAGCGTCTCCTCCAGCACCAGAATTCAAAAGCATCCATTCTTTGGCGATCAGCCTTCTTTATGGTCCAGCTCTCACTTCCATACACCACTACTGGGAAAACCATGGCTTTAACTATACGGACCTTTGTTGGCAAGGTGATGTCTCTGCTTCACCTTGCAGAGGGGGGGGGGAGGGCATGGAGAACAGTTTTTCTTGCAACCCAAGAATTCGTGAAGATTCAGGACAGATAAAAGTCTTTCGTCATGCAGCACAGGGTTAATCTGTGGAACTCCCTCCCACAGGAGGCAGGGGTGAGAACCAACTTGGGTGTCTTTAGATGAGGACTGGACAAATTCACAGGGGAGGAGGCAGAACCAGCTGGGCCCTTGGCCTGACGCAGCAGGCAGGCTATTCCCACGTTCTTATGGAGCCTCCGGGTCTAGAGGCATTCTACCTCCATTCCCTGCTCCTTAAGGGGACTTAGCCACTGTGGGAACAGGAGGCAGGACCAGGTGGGCCTTTGGCCCGACCCAGCAGGCCGGCTCCCTTACGCCACAAGGCCATCAGTGCCAGACCAGCTCCAAGCATGAATCAGCCGCGAATTTCACAGGGCACCAGAGCTCCAAGCTGCCCTCTCCTCCAGCTCCAAGGGCCTTTCCCTGCCTGCAGGGAGGGCGTCAGAGGAGCCAGCCATCCCAGTCTCCCTGTGGGTCCTCTCCCTCCCAGGTCGGGTGAGAGGGATTAGCTGTTCCTCCTCCCGGTGCCAGGCTTTGGCTGGGTCAACCCGCTTCCTTGTGATCAAGTTGGCAAGAGCAGCCGAGCCAGTTCTTTGTCCGCCGGTCAAGGGAGGAGTCTTTGAGAAGAGGCTCTGGATCAGGGCCGGCGACTCGTTTGCGCTCCAGGGTGTGATCCTGGTCAGGTTGGAGCCCCCAGAGATGGGCAGGACCCCCCGGGAGACAGAGGGAAGGGTATGTGCTTTTGCAGGCTGGTTTCTCCTGGTGGCACATGGTGGATCAGCGCTGTGCCACCAGGCCTGGCATGCTTCTGTCTGGCCAGCTGCCCAGATGCATTGTGGATTGGCCGTTATGTGGCGGGGGAGCAGGATGAGTGCCGGGCCTGACCAAGGGAGAAGAGAGCAGGACTAGGACGTCCCTTGATCTGGACACTCGATTCTGCGGATGCAGCCGAGAATAGCCTTCGCTTGTTTTGCTGTTGCATCACAATTTTTGCCAACTAGGACAGCAAAGCAGTCTTGCTATCTTGTTAGGTTCATAAGCACATGGGTTTCACCCACCCATCCCCAAAGGGTCTGGGTAGAATTCAGACCTGCTAAAACATTCCCCTTTCTCTATCATGAACATGAAATTTATTACAGTCAGAGACCAGCTTTTTGAGAAACACAAATGGAACTACAATCCCAACAGCAAAACAAACATTTAAAACAATATACAACAATGGATTTTAAGTTTAGAAGTGCGGAAGGCATATAAACATGTGATCGAAGGTAAGGTAGTCTATTTTAAATGTGTTTATATGCCTTTCGCACTTCTATCACATGTGGTGGACCTGCCCCAAGGTGAAAGACTTCTGGGAAAAGATATATAATGAATTGAAAAAAATGTTGAAATATACATTCATAAAGAAACCAGAGGCCTTTCTTCTTGGAATTGCCCAAGAAAGATGTTAAATTATTTTTGTATGCCACAACTGCTGCTCATATTTTATTAGGTAGCTAAAAAGTGGAAAACCCAAGAATTACCAATGATAGAAGAATGGCAGATGAAGATGATGGATTTTTCGGAGCTAGGAAGAATGGAAAAAATTTAATGATTATTTGATTAAATATGTTAAGTTAAATTAGTTGGAAATAACTTGCAGATAGCTAATTGGCTTAGGATTTTTTATAAATTAAGTGATGAATCAATTTCTATAATTTCAAAATGAAAAGACTGAAAGATGTTAAAGCTAAAGGTAAATCTTATAAGAACTGTGATTTGGAAATGGATATGCATGGAAATTCAACCAAGGGGAAGCGAGCAAGTCACTTAACAATGTTAATCAGTATAATTTTTAATAAGATTATGATTTCTGTTTGTTTGTTTGTCTTGTTTATAATTTTTTGGAAATTAATATTTTTTTTGAAAAAAAAATAAAATAAAAAAATAAAATAGACTACCTTAGAGAAATGACCCAAAGTCGCCCGTGAATCCAGGTTTGGGAATTTTCTTAACAAACTAGAGTGAATTCCGGGATGGTCTGCACCTACAGATCTGTGCGCAGAATCTGGCGACAATCCGGGTCGTCTTGTGGTTTTTCTATCTGTACAGTGTCCCCCCCCCCCCACATGCCAGCGGCTTTGTGGGCATCTGGGAAAGGCCACGAGGTTGCTATTGCACCCATGGGTGCCCTCTTGGCTACCCCTGCAGGAAAAGAAGCTGGAATAATAATGCATGCAGGCCCTCTGACGACCTGGAGAACTCTGTCCCTGAATCCCAGGTGTGTGCGGATTGCTTGGAAGGATGAAAGGGAAAGGCACTCTGGAGCAGCTCAGAGGCACTCTTAGTATGTTCTGGTTAGGGCTCGGTTTCCTCAAGACAGAGACGGCGTCTGAGGCAGTTAGCAAGTCCGGCTCTGCTCTTTGAGGCTCTTAATTCCAGGCCCAGGTGAGGGGCTTGCGTTTGCATGGTCTGATGGATCTCTGCCCATGCTCAGGGGGTCCTTTCTTCGTTTTTCACTTTGCATTTCACCCCACTCATATTGGGCACTGAAAACGTTTTCCTGGACAGGTGCTGGTTCTTGTAGGCCAGTTCTGGACCCGTAACCAAGAACCGCGGAATCGGGAGGAGCCCAAGGGCCTTGCAACGCAGGAGAAGGAAGTGGGGAAGGGTGCAGCAGGCTCCAGAAAAACCCCCACGCTCTGCAAGCTCAGAGAAGTTCCTGCCCTGGTGTTAGAAAAAGAGAAAAACAGTCTGTTTTTGGCTCCAGGCCTCTTCGGCTTTCGCAACAGGGGATGGGGCAACTAGTGGCTGTTTCTTCCTGGGACCTTCAGGCAGGTTCCTGACCCAATTTATTACGCAAAGCTAACTCAAGGCTACCACCTCCTGCAGGAATTGGGCACTGCAAGCCTGCGAGTTTTCCCCATAGAATCACGAAACTGGAAGGGATCCTGCGGGTCATCTAGCCCAACCCCCTGCCATGCGCCTGCTACCGGGGGCACATTCCTTGCAGGAAAAGTACCCCTTGACTTGGAAGTGCGCAGAGGGTGGGATGTGTTGAATCCAATCTGGAGGAAAGCCGCTTTGCGTACGCTCAGAGGCAGCCTCCTTCTCCAGATTCCTGGAGGATAAGGCCATTGAAGGCGATATGCAACCTCTGGGATAATAATAATAATAATAATAATAATAATAATAATAATAATAATAATTTATTTATACCCCGCCCTCCCCAGCCAAAACCGGGCTCAGACATCAACATCAAAAATATAACATATTACCATAAAATCAAGCAATCAATTTAAACGCATCCTCAGGCCCAGACAGAGGGGGGGGGGGCAATATGGGCCACCTGTCCCGGGCCTCCGATTCCAAATGGGGGCCTCGGTCAGAATATTTATCTATATTTTCCATTTTGTCTTTCTATGCAGATACGGTTCAAGCCTCGAAAGAAAATGATTTGTCAGCATAACTTTTGTGAAAATTATTTATATACTTATGTATAAGACTTCAGTTACCCCCAGGGTAAAAAAGGGGGGGCACATTATCCACCTGGCCCTGCAAGGCCCTGCACATCCTAAAATCAAACGCAGGTGGCGGTGTGGTCTAAACCACTGAGCTTCTTGGGCTTGCCAATCAGAAGATCGGCAGTTCGAATCCCTGCGACGGGGTGAGCTCCCGTTGCTCGGTCCCTGCTCCTGCCAACCTAGCAGTTCAAAAGCACGTCAAAGTGCAAGTAGATAAATAGGTACCACTCCGGCGGGAAGGTAAACAGCGTTTCCGTGCGCTGCTCTGGTTTGCCAGAAGCGGCTTAGTCATGCTGGCCACATGACCCGGAAGCTGTATGCTGGCTCCCTCGGCCAGTAAAGTGAGATGGGTGCTGCAACCCCAGAGTCGGCCACGACTGGATCTAATGGTCAGGGGTCCCTTTACCTCTAAAATCAAATCAGGATCAGGATCAAAGGCACCCAGGCAGGTGATGGGGAGATATTCTGCTTTGTGGGAGTATCTGGTTATGCCCGCGAGGAGAAGAATGCTAGACTCAGACAGGCACCCTTTGGCCTACCTGCAGAGCTCTGAAGGTCTCGCTTGGAAAATCTAGGTGCCGTACAAAAATTGAAATAGAGTGGTACGTCGGGTTAAGTACTTAATTCGTTCCGGAGGTCCGTTCTTAACCTGAAACTATTCTTAACCTGAAGCACCACTTTAGCTCATGGGGCCTCCTGCTGCTGCCGCACGATTTCTGTTCTCATCTTGAAGCAAAGTTCTTAACCTGAGGTACTATTTCTGGGTTAGCGGAGTCTGTAACTTGAAGCGTATGTAATGCGAGGTACCACTGTAACACGAGAGAGGCCTTCCTCCTGTCTCACGAGACAGGAAGAAAGGGAGAGAGGGAACAGAGGGAGCTGCCTTTTGCTGAGTGAAGAAACCGCGGGTCCATCTAGCTGGTATTGTCCACACGGACTGGCAGCAGCAGCAGCAGCTCTTGAAGGTTTCAGGCAGGGGACGTTCCCAGCCTCACCCCCCGGGAGATGCTCCCTGAAGGGACGGAAGTTGAGAACCTTATATACGCAAGGCAGATGTTCAGCCGCAGAGCTATCGTCCTTCCTGCATGACTTAAAGAGGAACGGACCAATATTTACCGGTAAATTGAAAACAGATTTGTGTTTGTGAAGCAGACTGAGGCCGGCTGTTTCGCTCTCCTGTGGCTTCCAGACAGGCCAGGAGCTCTGGGAAGTTGACACTGACTTCTCACCAAGAATTTGTAACTTCTGACTCTGGAGTCCTGGGTGCCGTTCTGGGTGCCAAAGTCTAAGCAGGACCCCCCTGGGCAGCTGGAAGGAGAGCAGAGGAGAGAAATCAGGATGGTAAAAGGGCCTTCTATGAGGGACAGAGGAGGGAGCCAAGAGTTCTGGAGGTTGGAACAGATTTGTAATTCTGCAATTCTATTACTTATATTTTGCTATGTCAATAATATGAATATAGCTCAACATGGTTTGCAGTGATAAAAATAACAGAATAGCAAACCATAACCATAATATGTGTGAGAGAAAAACACAGACATCAATTAACCATTGTGGAAAATGCCAACATTCTTTTATTTGGACTTTGTTACTTGAACCAACCTGAAGCTGCACTCACTTTATTTTATAGGTTTTGTTTTCCATCCGTAACAGTTTTACACACACATGTGATAGGAATTGCAATAGATCAATAAATATCAGGTTTACTAGCTGCTTTGCTTCTCAATATTCTCTGGTTAGCCTGTTATTTTCTCCTACCAGCAGGGAACCTACGTAAGGACTCTATATGGGCTCTTGGATACCCCATAAGGGAAAAAAGGGCAGATTTTTTGTTTACAACACACACACACACACACACACACACACACACACACACACACTTACTTCTGTTTTACAATTTAGAATATTCATTTAAACAACCTTAAAATATCAATTACTTCCCTTCTTTTCTTTCCATGGTTCATTTTGCATAACATAGATCCCCTCATATTATATATAAACCAAACCATTCATTATTCCATTATTACACCCATCAAAACTTATTCACACTGTTGAATTTATCTTAATGCTGCCGGCGTTTTCAAATGTACACAATCCCCCCCATATATTCAATAAACGTTTTCCAATCTGCTTTAAACATATTTTCTTGTTTTCCACATTTTAAACTTTGTCCGTCGTCATCACGGTTCCGCCCGCTTTTATAACACATTGCAATAACACACTGCAAAATGAAACGGTGATAATAAAAGCCATTCATTCATCCATCCGCCCAGGACTGCACCGCGGCGCCAGGGGGCGCTCTCGCTCCAGCCGCGCGCGGGAAAGGGAAGAGAAGGGGCGTGGCTCGGACGGGGCTCGCTTGCGCCGTCGACGCCCGCGCTTGCTGCGTGACGCTATAAAGCTCCGCCGGAGGAGGGAGACGCTATAAGAGCGCGACAACCCGGAAGCGGCTGGGCGCCGCCATATTGCACGAAGCGCTTTCCAGGCTCCGGGCAGGAAGAAGGAGAGGAAGAAGAAGAAGAGGAGGAAGAAGGCGGCGGAGGAAGAGGAGAGGAAGGAGGAGAGGAGGGGCCGCCTCCCCCCCAGCTCCCCGCCGGCCCAGCCATGTCCGAGACCTACGGTAAAGAGGCGAGGGAGAGAGGAAAGAGGGTCGGGGGGGGGTCTTTCCTGAATAGGTGGGGGGTTTCAAAGGAGGTGGCTTGAGGGGGCAGCAGGACCAGGGGGGCCTGACGGGGGGAGAAGTTGGGTGAGGGGGGGGTGTAAGGCGGATATTGTCCCCATTGTCATTTCCCTAAATAAGTATATTTAAATCATCACTTAGATTGTGATGGGTTTTTTGGGGTGGGGTCTTGTCGTGAGGATGGGGTGTGTGTGTGTGTGTGTGTGGAGAAGCCCCCACTCTTGTGCTACCCCAAAAGGGCTTTTTATGGGGTGGGGGAGGGCGCCGCTTGCCCCCTGGGTGTGTTTTTAATGGGGGGGGGGGTTTCTTGGGTGCAGCAGGGGCGGAGGGTGGGGTTTTTTTTTTGGGGGGGTGTCTTGGCCTCCCTTCTGCGGAAGGGAGCTTTTTCTGTGAGGGAGGGGGTCCTTCTGAGCTTAGAGATAAGGCGAGGTGGGTGTGGAGGGTGTCATTGGTTTAGTTTTGTTTCTTTTGCGATGTGTTTTGTGTTCCTGTGCTGAGAACCGCCCCGAGGTTAAAGAGAGGCAAACGCACCTAATAAATTATTATTATTATTGCTGGAGCGGTTGTTGGGATCTCTACCAGGACAGGGGGGGCGGGTATCCATGAGGGGAATATTGTGGTTTTTTAAAAAATAAGATGAACGTTACACATTTTGCATTTCCATAGTCTAAAATGCTCTGTGGGCTTTGGGTGGAGGGCAGTATATGAATTCAATGAATAATAATATTTGGGGGGGGGGCTTATCTTGGGCATGTTGGGGGTTAAAGCAGACCGTTGGCAGTGATTGGCTTTAGTCTTCTGGGGGAGGCTATTCAAGGGGGCAGTAGGAACAAGCTCCAAGGGCAGCCTTGCATGGCCCAGGTGCCCGCCAGATGTTGTGGGTGCCAACAGCTGTTGTGGCCTGAGCTGACGGGGGTTATAGGGCGAAGCATCAAGGAGGGTGCCAGGTTGAGGTAGGCGATGAAGAGCCATAGCTCAGTGGTACAGAACAGCTTCTTTGCGTGCAGAAGGTCCTGGGTTCAATCCCTGGCAGGGCTGAGAGGGACTCCCTGCCTGTAATGCTGGAGAGCCACTGCTGCCAGTCAGTGTAGACAATAGAAAGCCAGTGTGGTGTAGTGGTTAAGAGCGGTGGACTCGTAATCTGGTGAACCGGGTTCGCGTCTCCGCTCCTCCACATGCAGCTGCTGGGTGACCTTGGGCCAGTCACACTCCTCTGAAGTCTCTCAGCCCCACTCTCCTCACAGAGTGTTTGTTGTGGGGCAGGAAGAGAAAGGGGAATGTCAGCCGCTTTGAGACTCCTTTGGGTAGTGATAAAGTGGGATATCAAATCCAAACTCAAACTCATACTGAGCTCCATGGACCAATGAGCCTGACAAGGCAATTTCCTGTGTTTTCCTAAGGCTGGCTTGGAGACTCTTGTGTCCGAGTCCCTTGTCAACCTGGCAGAGTAACATTGCAGTTTTCATACCTGTCACCCCAAAGTGATTCCCTTTGCACCTCCCTCCCACCCTCTTCCAAGAAGGTCGCCCAGTGTCTTGCACCCAGAAGAGGGGCTGGGTCACAGCCAAGAAACAAACCTGAGCAAGACTCTCTTTACGTGGAAGAAGGAGCAAACTTGCTCTCTGCTACTTGGTAGGATCCGAACCAATGGATTCGAGTTACAAGAAAGAAGATTGCGATTCATAGAATCATAGAGTTGGAAGAGAGACCACAAGGGCCATCGAGTCCAACCCCCTGCCAAGCAGGAAACACCATCAGAGCACTCCTGACATATGGTTGTCAAGCCTCTGCTTAAAGACCTCCAAAGAAGGAGACTCCACCACACTCCTGGGCAGCAAATTCCACTGTCGAACAGCTCTTACTGTCAGGAAGTTCTTCCTAATGTTTAGGTAGAATCTTCTTTCTTGTAGTTTGGATCCATTGCTCCGTTTCTGCTTCTCTGGAGCAGCAGAAAACAACCTTTCTCCTTCCTCTATGTGACATCCTTTTATATATTTGAACATGGCTATCATATCACCCCTTAACCTCCTCTTCTCCAGGCTAAACATGCCCAGCTCCCTTAGCCGTTCCTCATAAGGCATCGTTTCCAGGCCTTTGACCATTTTGGTTGCCCTCCTCTGGACACGTTCCAGTTTGTCAGTGTCCTTCTTGAACTGTGGTGCCCAGAACTGTGGTGCCCAGATTCAACATTAGGAAGAACTTCCTGAGAGTGGGAGCTGTTCAATGGAGGAATGGACACCTTTGGGAGGTGGTGGACTCGCCTTCCTTGGAGATTTTAAAGCAGAGGTTGGACCAGCATTGCAGGGGTTGGACTGGATGACCTTTGGGTGCTTCTTCTGACTCTACAATTCCCTTTCCCCCACCTATAAAAAAGCAAACGTATATTTTTTTTTGCATTGCAGCTCAGCAGAATCGCTGCCTGTCTTTGCTTTCCTGTTCTCAGAACATGACTCTGTTGTGAACAGAACTCCAAGTGACGCCGGCTGGGCGGGTCGGAGCACATTTGTCTCTCCTCGCCTCCCCTGCGCTCCTAAATTGAGGGAAGCAGGAAGAGGTGGATTAGGGTGTAATTATGCCCTTTTCCTATTTGAAATCCTTCACCTCCCCAGTAATGACCTTCATTATGTTCCATTAAGGAGGCTTAGGTACCTTTTCTTCCCTGCGTGTTTTCGTGTAAAATCAGCCCACAGAAGTCGCACATCCTGGAAAAAACAACCACCATGTTGAGGAAAGAAGCAGTGGCAGCCCACATCACAGCCCTAATTATGATACCCTTACTACCTGCATGGCAGGTGAGCAAGATCCTCCAGCAGCATAAGTGCCCCATGGCAGACAATAGGGTCATCTGCCGACCTGGCTCTTCAAAGTAAATGGCATTGGAGTGGGAATGTCTTTTATTTTATTGTTTGCAAAAGTGGTCAGTGCATGGCTGAAACGGGGAATGCTGCAGGAATGTATGGCCTGGCCAAGAACTGGGGATTATGTGTCGTTTAAACACTAACTCATGACAGTCTCTGACCTGACTAATTCAGTGTTTGACGGCAGGAGAGTGGAACGGTCTCCCTCGGAAGGTGGCTGTGGCGGATTCTCCTTCATTGGAAGTTTCTAAATGGCCACCTGTTGGGGAATCTTTAGCTGCGATTCCTGCATTGCAGGGGGTTGGACTAGATGCCCCTTGGGGGCCCTTCCAACTCTACAATTCTAGGGCTCCTCCTGTCTAGAGTTGAGAGATCGATTGGGTATCTGGTTAAGATTTTATTTGGGAACAGGTCCCCCTACACCCCTGAAAATGTGGCCTGTTTTGCCTTTGGAGTGGCAGTTTTAAGGAGAAAAGTTTGTGGGAATTATAAGTTAAATTCTTCAAGAGAACAGACTCTGACCAAATGTGTGCTTTTAATACTTATTTTACCTGTATAACGAATTTTATTCTGTTTTATTTATTTTGTTTTGTGATGGCTTTGGCTACACAGATAAATAATAGCTGTAATTCATAACTGTCTGTGAGGCTTCCAAACCCTTCCTTGGGAAGCCAGTGCTAAAAATACCTCTTAGTGTTGTAACCCTTAAACGAACAAATAAAACCCAGTTGAGGGCTGTACAAAACAGTCCTTTTAAATGTGTGGGAGTCCCTCCCTCCCCATCCATGGGGGGGTTTCTGCTCTGGCTAATGCAGTACCTGAAGAGGTTCTATTGACAGACCCAGCTGTGAAAATGCTGTTTGCTGTGTTTGCCTTTTCAGACCTGAGCCCCCTTGCCTGGTGTCTGGGTGGGAAACAGTGGGTGTGGCATAAGTGTGCACAGATGTTCGTAATCGCTGCCTCTGCATGATGTGGGGCAGGGTGTTCGAATTGCACAGGTGCCGGAACGACAAATAACTTAATTGCTGCTTGTGAAAGCTGCCCCAGAGCGCCGCTTCTTAATCCTTCAGGGACTGGTGCGCGAATGGAAATACGATGTAGTTGATAGGAGCTTCAGAAACTGGGCCCGTCTTGATATGGAACTTGGAGCAAGAATTCTGAGCCCCTTCAGATTGCAGAGCTGCAGCTGTGTCAGTTGTCCCACAGCAAAAACAGGGCAGGAGTTCTTCAGTGCTTCCAAGTATGTCCTGCTTTTTTCAGCAAGAACGCCCCAAGTCCCAGCTGCTGGCGTTCACGAGTGTAAGAGGACTGTGGTGCCCACGGTGCAAGAAGGCGGTTGGATGCAGAGGAGGTGTATAAAGACATTGGCTGAGGACCATTGAAAGGAAAAATGTAATTCACTCTCTGCAAGAAATGTTGAGTTCTGCCACTCTCTTCTCAGGCATGCCTGTCAGATGGAGCTGAATGTTCTTTGCAGCCCAGCTGGAGAGGACAACATTTTCTTCTATTCTGGCCGCTGCCTCACTGCGGACAGCTGTGCAACATCAGCTCCCAAAATATTTTCCTAGGAAACAGAGGAGGAAGGCAAAAGGGGAGAGTTAATCTTGGGCTGGGGCTAGCAGCTCTTATCTGAAGCAGTGATGGTGTTGATTTTTCCTGGGGGTGCCTGTGAAGTCAAGTGGTTGCAGAGTGAGACAAAATAGACTCCTGACCTCACAAATGGGGCCTGTGAATTCCTGACTGCTTTTGTGGCTACCATGCGATGGTCTGTGTATCACTGGACGTGGGATGCCTCTGCTGTTGTGTGAGAGGAGGAGGTTTGGTGTCCTGCCATTTTGTCTACAAACTGCCTTGGTGGTCTTTGCTAGTACAGGGACACCACTGGTCTCCTAAGCCTCCTGCCCAGGTCTCTCCCAACCTACATTCATTTTTGAGCCTCTTATTGCCAGGCCACTCTCACTCTCTCTTGTTCTCCTTCCAGATTTCCTCTTCAAATTCCTGGTGATCGGAAGTGCCGGAACAGGGAAGTCTTGCCTCCTCCACCAGTTCATAGAGAACAAATGTAAGTTTATTTTGTGTGTTGCCGCCTTTGCATTCCACCTTTCTAGGCATGTGCCAGTTTGCAAGGAGTTGGAAACAAAAAGCCGGTATAAGAAAAACAACTTTGAAAGCCAAATTAAAATGACAGAAACAAGAAAGCTAGCTCTCTAGATCGGGTTAGAAATGCACACTGGAAGAACACATGAGAACATAAAAAGAACCTCCTAGGTCAGATTAATGGCTCATCTTGTCCAGCCTCCTCTTCTCACAGGGACCAACCAGATGCCACTTTTGGGAATCAGCAGGCAGGATCCGAGCAGGACAAGAGCAGCCTTCTTCCCTCCTGCTGTTTGTAGCAACCGGTAATGAGATTTTTAAAGGATATGATAGAAAGTGCCTGAATAACAGGAGATGGTGGCTGTAAATCTTCTCAGAAAAACGCCACTCTGTTTTTTTTTTATTATTGCCCTGCATTTTATTGGAGCACAAGGCAGATTGATGCAAGGCCATGCACAGAGATGAAAAACGTCATGTTGACAAGGCTGTTTGTAGCTGCCGAGCACTTAAGGCTGGCTAACAGATGTGAAGAGAGTGAGTCAGAGATGGAAGGTAAAGATCTCCGCCATTTCCTTCCTGTGTTGCAAAAGGCTGCAGAGGAACAACCTAGAGGCCTCTTTCCTCCCATCGCCAGCCTTGTTCCCTGCACCTGAAACTGACATCTCTTTTTTCCTTCACCCTGAACACATGAGCCACCTTTTCGGCTGTCGCCTCTGCCCCAAATCTGTTCAGCTGAAAGAGGAGAGGCAGGCACTGTTCTCTCCAGGGTTTGGGGACAGGTAACATCTGAATTGCAGTGTTTTACGTGACATGCTAGAAGTTTTATGAAGTTCTTATGTCTTTCTGTGGCTGAGCCTTCCTGCCCGTTGCTCATTCCGCACCCCCTTCTCTCTGCACTTTTACAGTCAAGCAAGATTCCAACCACACAATAGGGGTGGAATTTGGATCAAAGGTTGTGAACGTTGGTGGCAAAACGGTCAAGCTCCAGATCTGGGACACGGCTGGGCAAGAGCGCTTTAGGTAAGCAGCAGGATCCTCCGTGTCCATATTTCTGGGAATTTATTTGAAATACCCAAGTGTGCATCGCAGGGTTTTCACCCCCATTGCTCATGAAGCTGCATGATCACCAATTTGCCAAAGACTGGTGGTATTGCTCTCTTTGCTACACTGCTAATAGTAATAGTAATGATTTTTTTTATTTATATACCACCCATCTGACTGGGTTGCTCCAGCCACTCTGGGCAGCTTCCAACAAAATATTAAAATGCAAAAAACATCTGGCCGTTGCATTTTGGACCTGCTGAAGTTTTGTAGTCTTCAAGGGCAGCCCCATATAGAGTGCTCTGCAGTGATCCAGCCTGCAAGTTGCTGGAGCAAGGTGTCCAGGGTTCAAGCCACCTTTGTCAAAAGGGGCTGCAGCTGGCGAACCCTGAGTGCAGGATACGAAGCCCACCCGCTTTGAATAGAAGCTCAAGACCTGTATGGATGAGCAGCGGTCGGGGGTGGGCAGGGGGAGCCCCTGTGTCTTGAGAGGGGGCTTCTGTCGGCACAGCCCTGTGCGTTTTTGCTCAGAAGCAAGAGTCGCCTCGCCTCCCTGGAAGTCCCTACAGCATCACTGCCTAAAAAGTGCGTGTCTGCATCCTGTCGCTTTTAGCCCCATCTGAGACCTTCAACTGCTTTCTCTCTAGGTCAGTAACGAGAAGCTATTACCGGGGCGCAGCCGGGGCGCTCCTGGTCTACGACATCACCAGGTATGTCTCTGCAGTGGCCTTCCTTCCTGACTGCCCCCCACCCTCCGCAGCCATTCAGGGAGTTCCACAGCCGAGTGGGGATTCGAACCCTGGTCTCTCCCAGCTCCTAGGTAAAGGTAAAGGGACCCCTGACCATTAGGTCCAGTCGTGGCTGACTCTGGGGTTGCGGCGCTCATCTCGCTTTATTGGTTGAGGGAGCCGGCGTACAGCTTCCGGATCATGTGGCCAGCAGGACTAAGCCACTTCTGGCGAACCAGAGCAGCGCACGGAAACGCCGTTTACCTTTCCACTGGAGTGGTACCTATTTATCTACTTGCACTTTGAAGTGCTTTTGAACTGCTAGGTTGGCAGGAGCTGGGACCGGTAGCAACGGGAGCTCACCCCATTGCGGGGATTCGAACTGCTGACTTTCTGATTGGCAAGCCCTAGGCTCTGTGGTTTAACCCACAGCACCACCCGTGTCCCTCTCCTAGGACCTAGTCCTCATTTAATCCCCAGAGCAACCCTATGCATTGGTAGGAGATGCTGAGAGCGGCAGTGGCTGGCCCACGGTCTCCCCCCGTATAACAACAACAACAACTTTTTATTTATACCCCGCCCTTCCCAGTTTAGAAAACCTGGCTCAGGGCGGCTAACAACAAATTTAAAACACTTAACTGATGCAACAAAAAAACCCAAACATAAAATACAGTAAAAAACGTGAATAAAAAATAAATTCAGAATTCAAAAATCGATTTAGGGGGGAAATCCATCCAATAAACATTAGATGACCACCAGGGCTAGCTAGCTGAATTAGTCCTATTTGGGCCAGTGAGGAGGCCTGGGGAGAATTAGCTGTGGGATCCCAGAGCGGGTAATCTTCATAAGAAGAGGAGGGGGAAGGGAAGGAAGGGGAATAAAAGATCAGGCTAAGTTCAAATTGGAAGCCAGGGGGAATAGCTCTCTCTTACAGGCCCTAGTCTGATGCACTAACTACTCGGCGCTCTCTTTTTTCTTCTGCCTGCCTGATGGGTGCACTCCTGTCTTCCCCCAACCCAATTTTGGTCCCGTATTGCAGCAGAGAGACGTACAATGCCTTGACCAACTGGCTGACGGACGCCCGGACTCTGGCCAGCCCCAACATAGTCATTATTCTCTGCGGCAACAAGAAGGACCTGGATGCCGACCGGGAAGTCACTTTTCTGGAAGCATCTCGTTTTGCTCAGGAGAACGGTAACATATGCAAGGGGGGGGGTTGCTGGGGAGGGGTATAATCAACACACCCATGGAGGGAGAAGCCTGTCAATGCCTCTGCTCTCTCCTCCGTGCGCAGAGGCAGCCATGCTCCTGAATCCCAGTTTCTGGAAACCGCAGGAGAGGGCTTGTGTTCGAATCCTGATTGCGGGCTTCCCATTGGAACAGTCTCTCAAAGGACCTGCTAATGGCATTTTCCAATTGTACTGTTGAAAGTGTATTAACCTATGGTCCATGTGTGTGGTTTGGGGGCTGCACGGTGAGGGAAAAAACAATGCTGTCCAGGGTTGTAAAGACTGCGGAGAGAATAATTGGGTGCACTCTTCCCACCTTGGATCAAATCTACGCTTCCAGGTGCCATAAGAAAGCTGCAGAGATAGCGCAGGATAGTGTGCACCCCGGAAATGATCTCTTTCAGCTTCTACCTTCTGGAAGAAGGTCCAGGGTTATAAAGACCAGGACTAGCCGCCTAAGAAACAGTTACTATCCAAATGTGATTTTGGTTTTAAACGCAGTAAAAGGAGTCTCTATGGGGGTATATTGTATTTTAAAAACGGGGTATCAAGAGTTTATAGGGAGCTAACCAGGTTGGGATAGCTGGGGTAGCAGGCTTGTTGGTTTTGAATGTCTTATGTAGATTTCTTTTTTCAATTTCGTTGTTCTGTATGGGACAATGACAATAAAGAGTATCATATCGTATTATTACGTCAGTGCGAGAAAAGGATGCCGGACTAGATGATGTTACAGGAAAGTCCGAGGGCTCTCTCTTGGACAAATGAAGACACCGACCAGAGCAATTCAGAGCAAAACAGCAGCCAGTAGGCTCGGTCTTTATTTAAGAAAAGACTGTCGCGACAGGACTCCCACCGCCCACGAAGTGAAGCAAGATGGAAGTCCCGAACAAAGGAAGACCCTAACTTTTATTAGTTGCTAATCCCCAAAGCTACACCCCCAGAATTACATCATATTTACATCATGATTACATTAAAGTTAGGAGGAGTCGAGGAGGGGCTTCACAGGTAATCTGAGTGCCCTGACACCTGGCCGGAGTCTCCTCTCCCCTCCCCACATGAGTCATTTTAAAGACAAAAGAGAAGGGCGAAGTTTCCTGCCCCCTGAGGGGAATCCGGTCAGAGTCCTTTGTGAAAGTCCGTGCGGAATACACTAAAAGATGCAAGTTATTGTGTCACTGATAGCCTTCTGTCTGAGCCCATCACGATGGTAATCAAGGTTGTCACGTCCGCCACAGAGTACGTGACCGCTCGGTCGAAGGATTATGGTTGCCATGTGTCAGGTTACCCCCCTTTGATAGTCCTTGTAATATGTAGTCAAATAAAAGTGGTCCGATGAAAATCCGATGTACGGCTGATTTTTGGTGAATTTATAAAGAGTATGGTCCTTGAAGTTCAAAGTACTTTCACTTTTCGGAAGCAACTTGCTACATTTTGATTAGATCAGTCACGGTCAATTGAACTCGGAAACATTGTATTGAGAGCTGTCAAAAGGAGAGGGAACAGACGCTTGCGGCTTGCAGTACCAGCGTGGCCGCCGCAAGGGGCGCTGTTTGATAATGGTGATTGGCTGAGGCTGCCGCTGTTTGACCTAAAGTTCAGGCGCCCGGTCTACTCACAGTAAAAATAGAGCGAAGCGGAGCGCTATGGCGAAAGACTGTCAGTCGAGCGCTTCCTTATCTACGGAAGGCTTTTAAGAGATGACCCTCTAAAAGGGCATCTCTAGGGTCAGGGAGGGGGATGCGTGTATGTGTGTGGTGCTTGTGCAGTACACGTGTAAATGAGGGGGGGGTGTGATTTCCGGCGACAGTTCCCCCCTTCGGAGATAAGATTGCGAAGGTAGGAAAACCGCGCAATCCTTCTCTCCGTACAATCAATAAAAGTCTGACATGTCATACCTAGAATCCAGATTTTGGAAGTTCTTCAGAGGTCCCATTTCGATGGGAGTCGCCTGGGTTCCTGGTACCGGCAGTCTGTGGGCAGTAGCTGATAGTGGGCGAAGAGTCGGAAGGCAAGAGCCGCAGGTCTGACAGCACATCGGGAAGCAGTGGATTGCGCAGCAGAAGACAGCAATGCAGATGGTCACAGTGATGAGGATCAGGAGTCCGTTCCCTAGGAGTTGTTTTATCCAACCTGACCCAGGCAGCCAGCTCCACAGCTGAGTATCTGACAGTCCTTCATGTTGGATGTCTTTAAGCTCATCCGTTAGTTTATGGATGTTGTTAAGGTGTCCAGTGATATTAAGGGTTTGATCGGACACGTGTGTGCAGCACTCGGTTCCGACGAGGGCACAAACGCCTCCAGTCGAGGCAAGAACGTAGTCCAAAGCAAGGCGGTTCTGTATCGCGGTCTGCCTGACTTCCGTCAATTCTGTCAGGATAGATTGAGTAGCCGCATTGGACTCTTCCATGAAAGTTAGTAGGATGTCCGTTAATTTAAGGATATCGACGTGATTGGAGCCGGCTCCATACGCAGGAAAGAGAGCCCGGCCATAAGTTTCACTATTGGCTGCTACGTCGGAGAGTTGCGATAAGTCCTTTGCCCTCTTATTGCGTTTTCTCCCGGGGGGTAGGTTTTGTGTGACCCGGACCCCAGGTAGGATGAGGCCAAGGTAACAAGTGCCGCGGGAGTGGGGACTGGCCCATACATAGCCGCGGTGGCCACAAACCCAGAACAGCCCTTGTAAACACGAGTCTATGCGGCCAGTGAGGAAAGCACGGAAGAAACATTGGGAGACCGGGGAAGGGCTCCAGGGGTCAGGTAAGCTCATTACGCGTTTCCATGCAGACATTAAACTGGGGTGGATAGAGGGGTTGTTCTGGTGCCATAGGGTAATCCTTCCGTTTAAAGTAATGTCAATGGTGTACTTACAAGTACTATCGCCGATAACTTTGTCATTCCCGCTGAACTTCCGGCAAAGGTCACCTGTTGTGGGCCCAGTTAGATAGATGTATTGGTAAGTCAAGTTCACGGCAGTCAGGTTCCAGGATTGTACGTCAGCGGAGAGATGTTGTTGCAGGGTGAGGGGTACTCCAAGAAATGGTATGCCGCTGTGGAGGTGTGCAGGAGCATTGGCACAAATCCAACACTCATTGGTTGTCGTCTGTTTAGCAATTTGAGAGATCAGTTTCACATAGGTGTTGGAATGCCAAGTGGACAAAAAGTCATTATTGTTGGGGTTTTCAGATATTGACAGTTCCCCCCTTTGTCGAGGTGCGGTACCGGCGGGGTGAAGGGGGTCTTGGCGGAGCAGGTATGTGAGGTTTGTGGTGAGACCCCCACATCTTTGGGGTCCAGTAGTGTCCCATTCTGCTGGAGGTGTAACGGAGTGATGCCAGCCTTCAAGGTACGCTTTCCCGTCCCAACCGGAAGCGAATCCGATGTCCCAGACGCAGCAGTACCTTCGGAGGCAAACTCCTTGCAGGATGGTTTGGCGTGGGGTGGTATCCACTCTTTGACAGTAAAACCCATGAATTAGGCGGTCTGTGGGGTGATTCCGGTCAGTATAAACTGATTCAGTACCACCGTTGTCTAGAAGTGTCCAGTTCAGAGTTTGTTTGGGTGTACCATCAGAAAAGAGTACGTAAGAACCATTGAGGCAGCGGGCTCGGTTCCAAGGGCCATCTTTGGTGAGGATGAGTTTGCCCAGTGGCATGTAAGAGGGGGAGCGAATAAAAAGTTCCCAAGTTTGGTGAGCAGCGAGGGTCGGTAATATGGCATGTCGAAGGAGAACGCGGGTTTCGGGTAGGCAGAACTCAAAATCCCCCAGGCGGTCCGGTGTCCCTCTTTTCACCATGTCAACAATTCCGAAGTCCAGATATTTGTATTCCATTTGTAATCCTGGGCAGGAGCCGTGTGTGGTTATGGGGTGTTGGGAGAGAGTAGAAGTAAGAGAAAGGACGAGCAGAGTGGGTATGGTATTTGCCATTGCGAATAGAGGGTGTCGTTAGGCTGTGGAGCTGTCAAACGGAGCTGTCAGACTGCAGAGCTGTCAAATGCGGAGCTGTCAAATGGAGCTGTCAAACTGCAGAGCTGTCAAATGCGGAGCTGTCAAATGGAGCTGTCAAACTGCAGAGCTGTCAAATGCGGAGCTGTCAAATGGAGCTGTCAAACTGCAGAGCTGTCAAATGCGGACGTCTGTTCTACGGAGTTTGAGGCGAATAGGGGGTCGGTTGTTCCGGTCGGCTGATGTGATTAGTTCGGAGGTCCAATGGGCTGATGTGTCAGGTCCGGTCTGTTGGGCCCGGTTCGTACCCCGATCTGGTCCGGTCTGTTGGGCTCGATTCGTGCCCCGATCTGGTCCGGTCTGTTGGGCTCGATTCGTGCCCCGATCTGGTCCGGTCTGTTGGGCTCGATTCGTGCCCCGATCTGGTCCGGTCTGTTGGTCCTCCTCGGTGCCGGTGTCGTCGTCTGTTGGGCGCGCTGGTGTGTCGTAGGGCGAGTCGTCTGCTGTGGGTTCGGGTGGTGATGCGGGTTTGCAGCGGGTGTGGTGCAACCAGGCTGTTTTTTCTGCTACCTTAACAGAAGTTGGAGTGGTTAAAAGTACCTGGTAGGGGCCCTCCCAATTGGGCTGCAAGGGTACCTTATGGTAAGTCTTCACTAGTATCCAATCCCCTGGTTGATACGAGTGAATGTTTTCATCAAGGGGAATATTTTGGCTGGAGGCAGCGTATCGGTGTAAAAGAGTGAGTTGTTTCTGGAGTTGTATTACATAGCTAGTTAACTCTGTCTCTCCAACCTCTAGTTCTGATGTTGGAAATTGGGTATTATATACTGGGGATGGTCTTCCGAATAGTAATTCATAGGGAGATAATTTGAGGTTTCCACGAGGGCATGCTCTTAAATTGTGGAGGACTAGTGGAATGGCATTAACCCATTTGATACCAGAGTCCTTACAAAGTTTTCCTAGCTGAGATTTAAGCTGTTGGTTCATTCTTTCTACTTGCCCGGAGGAGGGCGGATGGTATGGAGTATGTAGCTTCCATTTAATTCCGAGGGCGTTTGCAACCTGTTGGATTATTTCTGATGTGAAGTGGGAACCCCTGTCGCTGTCTATGTGTCGGGGAACTCCGAAGCGGGGTATGATTTCTTGTAATAGGATCTTTGCAACAATGTGGGCAGTAGCTCTACGAGTAGGGAAGCACTCTACCCACCCAGTCAACTGGTCGATAATTACGAGAGCATGTTTGTTGCCGAGACAAGGGGGTAAGTCTATGAAATCTACCTGAAGACTTTCAAATGGGACAAAAGCCCATGGTCTTGCCCCTGGTGGGCATCTGGCAGTATGTTTCGGATTAAAGCTCTGGCAAGTATGGCAATTCTTTACGGCAGCTTTAGCGGCTAGAGCAAGCCCTGGGGCGTACCAACAGCGTTGTATGGTGTCTATAAGTTTGTGTCTGCCCCAGTGGGTACGTTGGTGCAGGATTCTCAAGTGTTTGGGTACCCATAGTCTGGGCATTATGAGTCTTTTATCCGGGAAATACCAAACGTCATTTTCCAAGTGGGCTCCTTGTTCTATCCATCCTTTAATCTCCTCTGGGGTTGCAGTTTTGTACATTTCTGCGAAATCCACGTCTGATAAGACTTGTGATCCTTGTAACTCATTATCTGCCGGGGGGGGGTTGGAGGGCTGCCTCCTGGGCTGCGCTGTCAGCCCGTTGGTTCCCTCTAGAGACTGGGTCCCTGCCTTTCGTATGTGCTTTGCAATGTACCACTGCAATAGCTGCCGGAAGGTGTATTGAGTTCATGAGGCGCTGTACTAGGGAGGCGTGTGCAATTTGCGTTCCTGCTGTAGTCAAAAAACCTCTCTGTAACCAGATTTGCCCGGTAGCATGCACCAACCCGAAACAATATTTCGAATCGGTGTAGATAGTGATCCTTCGTCCTGCTCCTAATTCACAAGCTCTGATCAGGGCGATAAGTTCTGCCGCTTGTGCACTATATTTTGCATTGATCGGTCGAGCCTCCAGGGTCTCACTATCGGTGACTATGGCATATCCACTTTTCCGTACCCCTCCTATAACCTTGGAGCTCCCGTCAGTATACATGATGAGATCTGGTTCAGGTAAAGGGAGGTAATCAAGATCCTCTCGTGGTTTCTCTACATGGCGGACTATTTGAGAGCAGTCGTGATGTGGGGTGCCATCGTCAGGGAGGGGCAGAAGGGTTGCGGGGTTGAGCGAATTTACTCTTTTTATGGTGACGTTTGAAGGACTGAGAAGGATGGCCTCGTATCTGTTTAATCGTTGTATCGTAAAACGTTGGCATCCTTGTAGGCTAAGGAGAGTAGCAACAGCATGGGGGACGTTGACAGTTAGGTCGTGTCCCAGGACAGTTTCTTGTGCCTTCTCTAGGAGCAGGGCTGCGGCTGCCACGGCTCTAAGGCATCCTACATTTCCTAGTACAGTGGTGTCTAGTTGAAGGCTGTAATAAGCGACAGGCCTATTCTTCCCTTGGAAGGGTTGTGTTAGGACGCCTGAAGCTACTCCCTTATTCTCATGCACAAATAGAGAAAAAGGTAGTCTATAATCTGGGAGTCCGAGTGCAGGGGAGGACCGCAGTTCTTTCTTAATAGATTCGAAGGCTTCAAGTGCCTCTGCTGACCACTGCAGCTGGTCTGGGGCATTGTCGTGTGTCATTGCTGTAAGGGGGCGGGTGAATTCCCCGTAGCGCGGAATCCATGCTCGGCAGAATCCACTCATTCCGATGAAACCCCGGAGTTGCCTTTTAGTTTTTGGTAGGGGTAATTTGGTTATTGCCTCAATTCTGTCTGTGGTCAGCGCACGGGTGCCCTCTCCTAGCATGTGGCCAAGATATTTCACCTCTTTCTTACAATATTGTATCTTTTTCGGGGATACCTTGTGTCCCTTCTGTGCTAGTAGGTTTAGGAGAGTTATAGTGTCCTTTTTGCAGGATTCTAGATCCTTACCACAGAGTAAAATGTCATCAACGTAGAGTCTCAGGGCTGAGCCTCCTGGCAGAGTCACGTCTGATAGATCTTGGTGTAATATAGATGAGAAAATTGCTGGAGACTCTACATATCCTTGGGGCAGTCGAGTCCAGGTTAACTGCCCTGTTTGCCAGGTGAAAGCAAAGAGGAATTGGCTTTCTGGGTCTACGGGGATGCTGAAGAAGGCAGAACATAGATCTATGACAGAGTAGACCACAGTTCCTTCTGGGATGGTGCTTAGGAGGTGGTGTGGGTTGGCGACTACCGCGTGTCGGGGTATAACAAAAGAATTGACGAGCCTGAGATCCTGGACGAGGCGCCATTTGACAGGATTTGTATTGGGCTTTTTGACGGGAAGTAGAGGGGTGTTGCAGGGAGAGGCGCATGGGACTAAAACTCCCATCCTCAGGAATTCATCGATCATCGGGGCCAGTCCGTCTATTGCGTCTGGAGGAAGGGGGTATTGCTTAGTACATGGGAAGGGTAGATCCTTTCTGTAGTTAATCTTGACTGGCACCGCGGACTTTAAGAGTCCGACAGAGGTTGATTCGGTTCCCCATAAGGAGGGGGAGACACCTTCTAACAATTCGGGCGGAAGATCAATTGTGGTGGTATGGGCTTCCTGTAGGACTCCTTGGAAATTGAAGATGGATTCATTTGGCATATGTAAGAAAATGCCTTCTTGGCCACATTGTATGGTGGCGTTTAATTTACAGAGCAGATCCCTCCCCAAGAGATTGACGGGGCTAGATGTCAATAAGAAGGTATGTTTAACAGATAGCGGTCCGACAGAAACTTTTGCAGGTCTGGAGAGAGGGCAGTTCCGAGGGATTCCATCCAGTCCCATTACGGTTCTGGTTTCTTCCCCGGGGGTTAAATGGCTATTGGTGAGGGTGGAGTAGGTGGCACCCGTGTCCAAAAGGCAATCGTAGGACTGTCCGTCGATTTGCATTGTGCAGATTGGGTCGGAAGAGGATAGTTGTAGAACGGGACAAAGAAAAGAGAAAGAGGCGGGATCTGCATCTAATTGTCAATGTTCTTGGTATTCCTCCATCACCATTTCATGAGTTGGGTTCGTGGGACGGTTACCGTGTTTGAAGGGATTTGTGACGTCGTGAGGTGGGTTCCGAGGCCGTGGCTGTGAGGGTGCTGAGTAGGGTTGTGTTTGCGCTTGGGGTCGGTTTGGTTCGTGTGGAGAGGAAGGTTCCCTAGGTCTGGGATAGGTGGTTTCCCTGTACTCTGACCTGTATGGCTTCGGATTTCTAAACTCTGCCCTCCTGGCTCCTATCAGAAGAGGGCAGTATCTTTTTATGTGCCCTACTTCATCACAGTGGAAGCAGACACGGTCGTCAGGTAAATCTGATTTTCCTAGCTTAAATTTCTCTTTGGGTGTAGGGATCCCGGCTGCATAGGCTAACACCCGGGGAGAGTCGGATTTTAGATCCTTCTTCTTCCGTTCATCTCTTGAGTTGAATACAGACTTCGCGATGGAAAGGATTTCGTTTATGGTTTTTCCATCATACCCAAGATGAGAGTTTAATGCCTTTCGGATGTCGGCATTGGCCTGATCCTTGAAGAATCCTTTGACTATTACCTCATGCTGTGGGCTTTCTGGGTCTATTCCACCCCAGGTCTTAATAGCAGAAACTAGTCTTGAGTAATAGTCGGAGGGATGTTCATCAGGTCCTTGAAGGACGGCTTGGACTTTGGTCCAATTTACGGTTCGCTGTCCCGCAGCTTTAATACCATCTAGGATGGCCTTCTTAAAAATTTTTAGACCCCATATGCCATTGTCTGTGTTATAGTCCCAGTCAGGATCATTAATTAACGTCTGAGCGGTCAGTGGGGACATCGAGGCGGGACGATTTGGTTGGTAATCTTCTCGGGTTAAAGCTTCCCCCGCCTTTGCTAGTATTTCTCTCTTTTCTGCCTCATTGAATAGGGCCCCAAGCAACATATGCACATCTGCCCAGGTGGGGTTGTGAGTGGAGAAAATGGTGGCCACCTGGCGGTGGCATTTGTCAGGGTCGTCACGTAGGGAGGGCATCTTGTCGGACCAATTCATTAAGTCCGAAGTAAGGAAGGGTTGATGAGTAAATACCATGCGGGGTGGGTCTCCTACTCTGGCCGGGGGTATAGGTAATGCTCGCAGAGGGAAGGCACCTTCTATTTCTCCGATTTGCAAATTATCCCTGTTTCTAGTTCTACTGGAGACGGGTCCCTCTCTTCCTTCGTTTAGAAGTTGCCCATTGAGTAAGGGTCCAAGATCCAAGCTTACTTGGTCTCCTTCTAGGTTTGATGTGCTTGAAGAAGGGTGGGGCGGCGATGTATTGGATATACTTTGGGAAAGGGCAGCAGCGGTGGCGGGCTGGTTTGCTACGCCTTCTCTCAGTCCTGCGCCTCCCCCGCTAGTTCCTGTTCTGTCCCCTGCCCCGGGTCCTGGCGGTCGGGGGGCTCGTGGTTCCGGGTAGTAGAAAGGAACAAGGGTCCTATCCAATTGCTCCTCCTGGGCTCTAATCTCATCATATGGGGGAGGTCCGGTTGGTTTTAGAACAGGCATTTGATGGGCAACTTGAGCTTGCAGCCGTTGAAACACTACGCGGGCTTCTATGAAAATGTTTAAATAGTATAGTTGTTGGGGCCTCTCGTCAGCTAGATAGGATTTAAGAGCTTGTATCTTTACGAGATTAAAAGAGCCGTGGGGTGGCCACCTGGAGGTTGGTTCTAGGTGGTGGGTAAAAGCGACCCAGAAGATGTTGCAAAGGTCCTTTAGCTTGGACTTTGAGAGTCCCTTCCTTCCCCTCAATCCTTTCCAGTTTTGGAGGACGAATTGAAGAGGGGTATCAGAGTCCTCCCTGGAGTGGAAAGGCTCCGCGGAAGCCTTGTCACTGGGAGGAGTCAGGTCTGAATGCTTGGTAGCCTGAGCTCCCATCTCTCCTTCTTATTTATCTATTTCTGTTAACAGAGTTCGTTAAAGACAGTGGGGTTGAACACACACACACACAAGGAGGACGGACAATGGGGGAAAAGAAAGAGAAAACGGAAGAGAAGATTCCTTCAGTAACCAAAGTATCCTGAACCAACACAAATTTCTCTCATTCATAAATCACGAACTAATCCCTGAAGATCTCAAACTTGAACGGAAAACCTAAACCACGGGTCTCTCTGCCCGGAAAACCTAAACCACGGGTCTCTCTGCCCGGAAAACCTAAACCACGGGTCTCTCTGCCCGGAAAACCTAAACCACGGGTCTCTCTGCCCGGAAAACCTAAACCACGGGTCTCTCTGCCCGGAAAACCTAAACCACGGGTCTCTCTGCCCGGAAAACCTAAACCACAGCACTGTTTACAAGACTAATCCTAGTGTGGGGCCCCAATTGTGAACCTCCCCTCTACCCTCCACAACAGCCTCCTGCCTAGCCTTTGGATTAAGTTCGGATTCCTTACTGAACGCCTGCGCAGTGCAGTGCCAGATCAGGACCCGAGAAAACAAAGTTTTGAAAGGAAGCAAATGACCTTGCGTTCTCACGTACACGGGTCATCCCTAACAAAGGTCGCCGTGCAGGAGGGGCGGCTTCATTTGCATAAATAGGGACAGTAAGAAAGGGTTTGTACGGACGCCTCTAGACGACTCCGAGAGAGGACGTCAGGGAAACAATAAGTACCACGTTTTTTCCCGGCCACGCTCCGAGGGGAAAAACGGGGGAGAAAAGGATAGAGAGATTCGTAGGGGACGCCTCTGGCCGACTCCGAAAGAGGGCATCAGAAAACAATAAGCACCACGTTTTCCCTGGCCACACTCCGAAAGGGAAAACGGAGAGAGAAAGAGAAAGAGAGATTCAAGATTTAGGTGTGACGTTGGAAATAAAGAGAAAGATTTGGCTGTTGTGGAGATGTTACCTTCCACCCTCCTCCCAATGTATCTTATTCAGAACCATACTCACGTCCGTTGATGTCCCTCGTAGATCCCGGGATCCTTTTCCTTGGCCGGCTTTACCTCGCCTTTGCTCTCTCTGGTTGGGCTTCTGGTGACGGTTGATTACCGCCCACAAAGAGGATGCAGGGAGAGGAAAAAGGATCCCCGGGCAAATGTTGCCCAGTGGCGCCCGATCCCCTCTATCTCCCCTCTCACCTTTGCAGGAGAACCAAGTGTCCCTGAGCACGGTCGCCAAAACTGTTACAGGAAAGTCCGAGGGCTCTCTCTTGGACAAATGAAGACACCGACCAGAGCAATTCAGAGCAAAACAGCAGCCAGTAGGCTCGGTCTTTATTTAAGAAAAGACTGTCGCGACAGGACTCCCACCGCCCACGAAGTGAAGCAAGATGGAAGTCCCGAACAAAGGAAGACCCTAACTTTTATTAGTTGCTAATCCCCAAAGCTACACCCCCAGAATTACATCATATTTACATCATGATTACATTAAAGTTAGGAGGAGTCGAGGAGGGGCTTCACAGGTAATCTGAGTGCCCTGACACCTGGCCGGAGTCTCCTCTCCCCTCCCCACATGAGTCATTTTAAAGACAAAAGAGAAGGGCGAAGTTTCCTGCCCCCTGAGGGGAATCCGGTCAGAGTCCTTTGTGAAAGTCCGTGCGGAATACACTAAAAGATGCAAGTTATTGTGTCACTGATAGCCTTCTGTCTGAGCCCATCACGATGGTAATCAAGGTTGTCACATCCGCCGCAGAGTACGTGACCGCTCGGTCGAAGGATTATGGTTGCCATGTGTCAGGTTACCCCCCTTTGATAGTCCTTGTAATATGTAGTCAAATAAAAGTGGTCCGATGAAAATCCGATGTACGGCTGATTTTTGGTGAATTTATAAAGAGTATGGTCCTTGAAGTTCAAAGTACTTTCACTTTTCGGAAGCAACTTGCTACATTTTGATTAGATCAGTCACGGTCAATTGAACTCGGAAACATTGTATTGAGAGCTGTCAAAAGGAGAGGGAACAGACGCTTGCGGCTTGCAGTACCAGCGTGGCCGCCGCAAGGGGCGCTGTTTGATAATGGTGATTGGCTGAGGCTGCCGCTGTTTGACCTAAAGTTCAGGCGCCCGGTCTACTCACAGTAAAAATAGAGCGAAGCGGAGCGCTATGGCGAAAGACTGTCAGTCGAGCGCTTCCTTATCTACGGAAGGCTTTTAAGAGATGACCCTCTAAAAGGGCATCTCTAGGGTCAGGGAGGGGGATGCGTGTATGTGTGTGGTGCTTGTGCAGTACACGTGTAAATGAGGGGGGGGGTGTGATTTCCGGCGACAATGAGCCCTTGGCCCGATACAGCAGCCAGGCTCTTGTTCGGTTCTTATGGAACCTCCAGGTCCAGAGGCAGTCTATCTGGATTCTTTAGGGATATTTGACCACCGTGAGAGCAGGGTGCCGGACCAGATGAGCCATTAGCCTGATCCAGCAGACTCTTCTCTTGCTCTTAGCTCCTTCCCTTCCTCCCCCCGCCTTCCCCTCCTCACCGCTTGATCAGGGCGTACCTTGCTGAGGTGCTGCTGCTGCGCTTCCTTCCTGTGCCGCCTTTGTGGTGGCACCACCAAGGACGGCTGAGCTGTGCCTGGCAAGGGGCTGCTGAAGTGCCTTCGCAGGGTGGTTTTGGGGCGGCCCCTCTCTGGGCTTGCAGAAGGCAGCTCAGCTTAGGTTCCTGCACCCTCTCAGCTTGTTAATGAGTAACGGCATTTTGTGACTCCTCCTGCAGTGGCTAACTCTTGAGACATGGAGGCAAAGGGTGGGGGAAGACTTGAGTCCGGGAGACCTGGAGTTTTTAATGCAGTTTTTTTTTTAAAAAAAGCCCTGTTTTTTTGCTCTCATTCTCCCTGGGAAATGCCCCCCTCCCCCCAGATTTGGGAGGAGGAGGGGCTGCTTCCTCACACCCTCTTTGCTTCATCTTCCAAGGCTGGCCCAAATTTATAATCTTTATCCTGTGTCTGTTTTTCTTTAACCTGGCAGAGTTAATGTTTCTCGAGACCAGCGCCTTGACCGGGGAGAATGTGGAGGAAGCTTTCTTGAAATGTGCAAGGACCATACTGAACAAAATTGAATCAGGTACCTGGGCTGATTTCCTTTCCCCGCCCGACTCCAAATGAAAATGAACGTTGGGTGAAAATGGCCGTGACTTCCAAGGGGTTCATTTTCTCTCTCTCTCTCCCCCTTCGGTTATTTTTAAAATTATTATTAGCGTGTATTTTATTTATAACATAGAATCATAGAGTTGGAAGAGACCCCAAGGGCCATCGAGTCCAACCCCCTGCCAAGCAGGAAACACCATCAGAGCACTCCTGACATATGGTTGTCAAGCCTCTGCTTAAAGACCTCCAAAGGAGGAGACTCCACCACACTCCTTGGCAGCAAATTCCACTGTCGAACAGCTCTTACTGTCAGGAAGTTCTTCCTAATGTTTAGGTGGAATCTTCTTTCTTGTAGTTTGGATCCATTGCTCCGTGTCCGCTTCTCTGGAGCAGCAGAAAACAACCTTTCTCCCTCCTCTCTGTGACATAACAAAGTATGATAGCCAATGTCACATAAAAGAAAAATAGAAAGTGTTACGCAAAAATTCTAGGGTGAGAGCATATTCAACAGGCCTGCTCATCGAGGTGCAAGTACCCCGCAGGTCTTACGTGGTTAGTAAAAGAAGGAAGTTCCAACCAAGTAATTTGAAGCAAAACAGCAGTCAGTAGACCACCATCTTTATTGCTGTGCAGCAGGTTCCCACACAGAGTAAGAACCCCGAACATAGGTTACAAGCTCTTTTAAGACCTTTCCCCCCTTCCTGTAATACTTTTCCAGAAGCAGCATTGATACATCACTGATATATCATCAACATTTCGCAAAGAGGGAGGTTGATACTGAGGTTACCCAAGTTCATCAACTTGCTCCGCTTATCAGATTTAGTCCCAGGCACCGTAAGGGACGCGGGTGGTACTGTGGTCTAAACCACAGAGCCTAGGGCTTGCCGAGCAGAAGGTCGGCGGTTCGAATACCCGCGACGGGGTGAGCTCCCGTTGCTCAGTCCCTGCTCCTGCCAACTTAGCAGTTCGAAAGCACGTCAAAGTGCAAGTAGATAAATAGGTACCACTCCAGTGGGAAGGTTAACGGCGTTTCCGTGCGCTGCTCTGGTTTGCCAGAAGCGGCTTAGTCCTTCTGGCCACATGACCTAGAAGTTGTATGCCGGCTCCCTCGGCTAGTAAAGCGAGATGAGCGCCACAACCCCAGAGTCGGCCACGACTGGACCTAATGGTCAGGGGTCCATTTACCTTTAAGTTTTACTCTTAAGTACCCGCCACCCAAAGAACAATAAAACTATGCATACCCTTGCCCTTCACCCTTCCCGAGGATGGGTTTTGGGAACACCTGGCCTCAGCAAACCTGTGTATGGTGCCTGTGTCAATGGTCATTATCCTGGCCTTAGTTAGAGGCTGTGGTGGGGACTTGGGGTTTTGAGGAAGTCGTTTAACTGCCCCCCCCAATTCCTTGCTTTAACAGAAAGGCATATCTATCGAGAGCTAAACATATAGGACAGAATTTCCCTACCAAAATTGAACACAATAAAATAATATTGCAAGGTTCTAAGAAACACAAATTCTTAAGTGCATCATGAAAAGGCTCCATTTCTTAATTAAGAAATCATCTTTTTTCCTGCCCTCTCTGCTTCTCACCATCTGTGTGAGCTTCACAGTGCATGCTGTGTCCCAGATTTTAGTTCCCCTGTTCTCTCATGGCTGGTGTTGACATATCCTCCCCAATTCTGTCAAATAATAATTCTGACAGACCTTGGGTTAGTTCCCTGTCCTCTTCCTGCACAGTTCCTTTAATATACTGAAATAGGAAAATTCAAGCATCCATGTCGAGCATAGCCAGTTATTGCTTCCATTTCCACTGCTACATATTCCCAGAATTTCCTGATTTTGGGGATACATCCAGAATGTACGTTGTATCTCAGAATTTGCCATTTCACACCTCCGGCAAGGCTTTACTGTTTCATATATCCAGTTAAGACATTTAGGCACCATGTTAGGCTCCAAATTTTATTTCAGGGTTGTACTAGCTGTTTGTTTGCAGAACTGCCTGCCAAATTCAATTCCAGCTATCTGACGGAATGTCCAAAATCCCTTTCCCTGCTACGTTGGTACTGATATCTTGCAAGATCTGCCATAGATGCAAAAGAATTTCACTGGGGTTCACCTTGGATGGAACATCAAGGGCGGCGTTAGAGCGCCACTGTAGCTTGTATTCATTTTTTTTTTTTAAAGCTTTTATTTTCAATGCAAAATCGTAACAAAAATTACAAACATTGAGTCCAAAATAGTACTATACAGACAAAAATCCCTGGCACATAAAAAACAAAACAAACCAAACAAACAAACAAAAGAAAAAAAACAGAAAAAAAGGAAAAAAAGGGGGGCAAAGGAAACAAGACTAAACAAAAACGAAAAAACACACATCTACAAAGCAAAACCATATCATAACATACATAAACACAAATTGACTTCCTTCCTTTGTTCTAAGACCTCCAAAAATATTTACTCTTACTGTATTGTTGTGTCTAATTAGATTACTTCCATCTTTATGCTTTTTTACATCATTTTTCTTGTTCTTTAACCCTGTAAAGCATCATTCATTACATACCAATATACTGACTCCAGAACAATGTTTTTTCAAATACTCTTTAGCACAACCCCATTCTTTTAATAGTTTCTGGTCCGATTGTCCCCTTATGTAAGCTGTAAGTCTTGCCAGATTTATGTATTCACAAAATTTAATTTGCCAATCTTTCACTGATGGAATTTTTCTTGTAGCTTGTATTCATAAGGGGGCCCCTGGAGATGGGGCTGGGGGCCTGATGCTTCCAGGCTGCCTTTCAGGGTCCCCACAAGTGCATAGTTGGGAATTCCTTCGAGAGGAGGGGAAGGAGGACTGCTCGGTCGCTCTTGACAGGTCTTCTCCTGCAGCTGCAGGGAGAGTTGGGTGCCAGAAGGCACAGAGAAGGCTGGCCTCTCTCTGCCTGTGCTGCCGAAGAAGAGGAGGAGGAGTTTGGATTTGATATCCTGCTTTGTCACTACCCGACGGAGTCTCAAAGCGGCTAACATTCTCCTTTCCCTTCCTCCCCCACAACAAACACCCTGTTAGGTGAGTGGGGCCGAGAAACTTCAGAGAAGTGTGACCAGCCCAAGGTCACCCAGCAGCTGCATGTGGAGGAGCAGGGAAGCGAACCCGGATCCCCAGATTACGAGTCCACCGCTCTGAACCACCACACCATGCTGGCTCTCCGGCCAAGTGTGCAGGGATCCTGCCCAACACAGACATGGAAAGTGCTTCCTTGAGGCACATAGAGCCGAGAACCGGTGATGCCGTAGGAGGAGTTTTATCAGGCCCGAACTGTGTCAGACTGGAAGCAAAGCAGCTCCGCTGCAGGGCTTCCAGGCTGCTTAGAATCAGAGAATGGGAGCATTGGAAGGGACCCCAGGGGTCATCTAGTCCAGCCCCCTGGATTGCAGGAATCGCCGCTTTACTAAAGCAGACTTTGTTGGCACACAACCAAGGAAACGGGGGCAATTGACAGGCCCCCAGCTGACACCAGCCCACCGGCCGGTGTGCCGGGCAAACTCCAGTCCTTTGTGCAGCATGAATCTGTGACCTGAGCTTCAGAAGTGGCAAGAGAGGCTGTGTGGGCATATTTACAAGCAGTTTATTCAGCGTACATCGGGGGAAAAGGAAACATGTCTGCTCTCCTTCATGTCCAAAGCAAAACGGCTAAAGCAAAAGCTATACACAAATGGAAGTTCCCAGCAAGCTGTGCTGGAGTGTAAACAGGCATGTGACACAACAACAATCGTGCCGGTTCCTTAAGGTGGAACGGAATATCCCAACAGACTTTTGGGGGGTTTTTTTGAGCTTCAGGAGTGGCCCTGCAGAGCCAGGGCTTGGATTCTGTTTGCCAGCCACGGCACAGACGGGGCATGCCTGGCTTTCCTTCGTCCCGTCTCTGCCGGGCAACCAGGGCCTTTGGTGGGCAGCCTTTCAGTTCGGAGAGAAGCCCGTCCTTCGGCTTCCTGCCTGCCCTGGAAGTGCAAAAAAAGCATTGTCTGGGGAAGGCTGGGGAGAAGCGCTTGGGAATCAGGAATGGTCTGGCTGCGGAAGGGCAGCCGCTACAACCTGCCCCCGAATTGCCCCGGCGGTGACTCTTGCCTTTTTCTCCCCCCCCCCCCGCCAGGTGAACTTGACCCGGAGAGGATGGGCTCTGGAATCCAGTACGGGGACGCCTCCCTGCGACAGCTGCGGCAACCGCGAGGGACCCAAACACAGACCCGGCAGCAATGCAACTGTTAGAGTCAGCGCCAGAGCATGCCTGGAAACTGCCTTGCAAGGTCAGCTGGGGGGGGGGCACTGGAGGAAGCCCCACTGCAGAGACTCCTGTCCAGGGTGTGTGTGGGGGGGAGTGCTCTGGAGCTGAGCGCAAGGGTGGCAGAATTGGGCCTGGACCCTTAAGGTCGGGGTAGGATGTGGGGAGCCCCTCCCTCCGATGTCCCTGCTTCTCCGCAATTGTGCATGGCCTAGGGAAAGCAGACAGAAAAGTTTCTCCCTGCCACTCACGGACATTGGATGAAGGCGAATGCGGGAAGGTTCAGGACCGATAAAAGTTGTCATTCACAGGGTTCATCGCTGAACTGTGGAACTCACTCCCACAGGAGGAAATAAAGGTCAGCTTGCCTCGATGGCTTAAAAAGAGGAGGCAAGTTCCTGGAGCAGGGCTCTGCTGTTCCTCCATAGTTGGAGGTAGCTATGCTTCTGAATGCCAGTAGCTGGAAACCGCAAGAGAAGGGAGAGGCCGCTTGTGCTCAGATCCTGCTTGCGGGATTGGGAGCAACTGGTTAGCCTCTCTGAGAACTGGATGCCGGACTAGACGGGCCACTGGCCTGATCCTGCATTCCGACTCTTGTTCGGTCCTTGTGGAACCTCCAGGCCCAGAGGCAGTCTATCGCCATTCCTAGGCTCTTGGGGGTCTTTGGCCACAGAGAGCAGGACGCTAGACTACGTGGCACCCCTTTGGCCTGATCCAGCGGGGCTCTTCTTGTGTCCCTATATAATAATAATAATTAATAATAATTTATTATTTATACCCCGCCCATCTGGCTGGGTTTCCCCAGCCACTCTGGGCGGCTTCCAACAAAACACTAAAATACAATAACCTATTAAACATTACAAGCTTCCCTAAAGAGGGCTGCCCTCAGATGTCTTCTAAAAGTTTGGTAGTTGTTTTTCTCTTTGACACCTGGTGGGAGGGCGTTCCACAGGGTGGGCGCCACCACCGAGAAGGCCCTCTGCCTGGTTCCCTGTAACTTGGCTTCTTGCAGCGAGGGAACCCCCAGAAGGCCCTCGGAGCTGGACCTCGGTGTCCGGGCAAAACGTTGGGGGTGGAGACGCTCCTCCAGGTATTAACTATGTTAACGAGGCACCTGTTACCTGCAGAGAGGAAACTGAAGCAGGCGACTTAGCAGCCAGGCCCTGGAGTGAATCACGGGAAGAGGAGTTGCCTTCCTGGCAGCTGCCGTTCCTTGAGCTGCTTCTTCTTCCCTCCCCTCCTTTCTTGTCTCTCAGTGCTGGGACTCTGCCTGCTTTGGACCCAGGGCCGTACAAATCACTGCCGCCACCGTTGCCGCCGCCTCCTCTTCTTCCCGGGACAACCTGCCCCGTTGGCCTCCTCGCTCTCCCAAGCCTTCGCCCTCCGTCTCTGCGCTGCTGCTGCTGCTGCTGCCTCCTTCCTCCTCGTCTCCCTCTCCGGAAAGAAGCTTTGCAGGAGCTCCGCTGCCAGGCGGGCAACGTACAGGAGGAGACTCTGGCGCCGGTCGGTTGCTTCTCCCTGGCACCGGCCGAGAGCCCCTAACTCCTCCTGGCCACCCTGTGACTCTTGGTGGCTTTGAGGTCAGTGGGCTCTGTGCTGGCAGCGGCGACAGGAGGAGGAGGAGGAGGAGGAGATCCACAAAAGAGTCTGAGAAGGGGGCTGTTGGTGTCACTATGGAGATATTTAACTTGTCTTTCCCCCAATTACCTCCCCCTCCCTTCAAGCGAATCTTAACCCCCTCCACCCTTTTGAGGAGAATTTGGCCCGGCTGGAGGCGTTTTGACAGGGCAGAGCGGGGGCCGCCCGCTCTGCGATTCCCTCATAGGAATATTCTGCCTGGGGAGCCAACCCAGGCAGACCCTCTTCCTGAGCAGCCTCTCTAGGGCTCCCATTCCGAGGTGGGACCCATCTAGAATTTGCACGTGCGTGAGTGTGTATTCCTCTCGCTGCTTTGTGCCCCTTGGAAGGGGCGCCTTCTTTTTCTCCCAAAGCCATGGATTCCTTTGCAGGCCCTCCCCTCGCCCGCTCTCCTCCCTCTGGGGCAAGGGGGGGGCAGGCTTGACTGCACAACCTCCCGTGTCCCCATCACTTTGCGTGTGAGAAATGTCCTTCCTTGGGGATGTGTGTTTGTGTGTGTGTTTTGCACAAGCGCCGCTCTCTCCGCTGGACGCCCTCCATCGGTCTGAGCGAAGAGTCCACATCTGCAGAGAATGAGCCATAGCTTATGTGTTCATGAACGTGCCCCCCACCCCGCTGCGATGGGAGGCCGGTCGTGTGTGTGTGTGTGTGTGTGTGTGTGTGCGCGCCCCTTCCCCTTGCTGCTGGGTTGTCGCCTGAGAGTGTCGCCAGAGGCTCCCGTGCTTCAAAACCGGTGACCAGGCCCCGCTGCGAAATGCTTGCGAGATTTTCTGGCCCGGGAGCTTAAGGCGAGCCCCATTCCTCTCTAGCAGCCCTCCCTGCTTTGACTCTTGAGTTATTTGGGTCACCCCTCCAGCAGAGCCCCCTTCCTGCAGAAATAAATCCACTTTCCAACCCAGCAGAACTTCCCATCCGGGTCTCAGGTGGGAATGGCTCTGGAAAAAGTGCTTTGGGTTGGGCGGGTGTCTGTTGTCTTTTGCAAGAAGGTCTAGGAGCCGGGTATCTCCGCCCCCCACCCCAATCCCCTCTCCTTTGTAGTGTCTTGTCTTCAAGGGGGATCCCTTCTCAAAAGACCTTTTCTTATGACTTCCCACCTCTCCTCTGCTCCAGAGAATCTTTCTCTGGATTTCTCTTAACACCCTGGGGTGTTCTGAGTGTCATGGCATCCCCCAGACACCAGTGCGACCAGCTTTCAACCAAACCAAGCCAAACCCAGCATGATAACGGGGGAGCTGGGTCTGGGGCCCGTGCACAGGCCTTGCCTCTGAGCATGCCTGGAGTTCCGTCCCCCCTCCCTCTGCCTTGCCTTGCTTTACAGATACCTGATATGGCTGGGGGAGTCGTTGCTGGAGTATCAGAGGCACTTTGAGATAACACCCCCCTTTCCACATCCCCTCCATCAGCTGAGCAACTCCTTCAAAAAATTCCCAAGAGGGGAGAAGGCGGGCAGGGGGGAGGGTGTGCCAGTGAGAGAGAACTGGTTAGAATTTTCTTTTGCCTTTTTAAAATACCTGCCCCCAAAAGGTATAATGCTTAACTCTGTTATTTATTACTTCTGTGTCGGGGGGGGGGGGAGTCCCCACCCCGTTGCCTCCTGGGGGTCCCGTCCTCTTTCTGCCCCCGTCCCAAAATGCTTCCACACACTCACTCTCGCTCTGTCTTCGATTCCAGGTAGCCCTCCCTCGCGATTTGCCCCGAGGTGGGCAGGGAAGGGGGCGCTGGGAGTCGAGGGGCTCCTTTTATCAATCAACGGTTACGAAAAAGAGTTAATGGCTGGTTGATTTCTCTCTCTCCGGTTGCAAACATTCCCTCCAGTTTTAAGGCTGTGAAACTTGATTTCTCCTACATAAAATGTTCTTTCGTTTTGTTTTCTTTTTCCAAAGTTGGAGACTGGTGGTGCCTTTCTTTCTTTCATTCATTTATTCATTCATTCATTCATTCATTCATGAATGCGTGGGTTTGTTTGTGTGTGCATTTGCTAGTCAAGCGGCAATAGAGCCAGACAGAGTTAAGGAGCAAAGAATTCCCACAATGTACAAAGTAAAAGCAGGAAACATGGGTGGCCAGGCAAAAACCTAAGAACCCAGCCAGATGGGTAGGGCATAAATATATTACTATGATTATTACTGAGAACTGCAGCTACCCAAGGCTGCATCTTAGGAGACAAGGTTGTCTGGGAGGGATTAAGCTCCCAGTTACAGTGGTGCCCTGCAAGACGAATGCCTCGCAAGACGGAAAACCCGCTAGACGAAAGGGTTTTCCATTTTGGAGGTGCTTCGCAAAACTAATGTCCTATGGGCTTGCTTCGCAAGACGAAAATGTCTTGCGAGTTCCTGCGGGGTTTTTTCCCTTCCCCCCCTTTTCCCCAAGCCGCTAAGCCGCTTATCAGCTGATCCGCTAAGCCACAAAGCCGCTTATCAGCTGATCCGCTAAGACGCTAATAGCGCTAATCCACTAAGCTGCTAATGGGCTTGCTTCGCAAGACGAAAAAACCGCAAGACGAAGAGACTCGTGGAACGGATTTTTTTCCGTCTTGCGAGGCACCACTGTACATCCCTCCACCCCTTTCCAGGCTCATACACTCCCCAGCCCAGAGCATCCTGATATTTGCACAGCGGTTTTCCTGCCACGGCTCTAAGCTCTTTGCGTAGGCTGGTGGCGAAAGGCCAACGGAGCCGGCCATCGAGTTGATACAGCCCAAAGTTAAAGCTGGAAGAATAAGAGAGCATCTTCAATTTGGGAACGCTCTCCTGCCTCCCTCCTAAAACCTCCAGGAAAGAGTGGGCAAGACTTTCCCTGACTTAAATGACTTGGTTTTCTCTGAGCCTCAGAAGGTCCTAGGAAGGTTTGTTTGTTTGTTTGGGGGGGGGGAGAGAATGAAGTGGTTTCCATGGTGACGGGATGCAGGCACCACTGAGAGAAGCATCCCGCCCCCCCAATAGCAGCCATGCCTCCCCAGTCCAGTCTGATTAGACACCCGTCTCCCATTGCATTCCTTCTGATCAGAGAGGAAATGTGAGAGATTTAGTTACATTCTGAAGATTATATATAATAATAATTTTTATTTATACCCCGCCCTCCCCAGCCATGGCCGGGCTCAGGGCGGCTAACAAGCAATAATAAAAACAAGTTGAATGAATACAACTTAAAAACAAGATTAAAATACAACATTAAAATATTGAAACATTAAAATATTAAAACGCAGCCTCATCACAGGAGGAGAAAGGAAAAAGAAAAAAGAAAAGAGAGGGAGGGAGGGAATCAAATTGGCTCCAAGCCAAAGGCCAGGCGGAACAACTCTGTCTTATCTTACAGGCCCTGCGGAAAGAAATCAGATCCTGCAGGGCCCTGGTCTCATGAGACGGAGCGTTCCACCAGGCCGGATCCATCACTGAAAAGGCCCTGGCTCTGGTTGAGGCTAATCTGACTTCCTTAGGGCCCGTGACCACTAGGGTGTTGCTATTTATGGACCTTGAGGCTCTCCGTAGGGCATACCAGGAGAGGCGGTCCCGTAGGTACGAGGGTCCTAGGCCACCCTACTTATACAATCTATATATGTAGATTGTAATTGCATCTCTGCATGTGATATTATAAAGCTTGGCAGCTTGGAAATCATCAGAACTGTAGAACCGGCAGAGTTGGGTGGGACCCCTGAGGATCATCCAGTCCAGCCCCTGGCAATTTAGCAGTCATTGGATCATTGAGAGACGGCCACCCAACCTCTGCTTGGAAACCTCCAACGAAGGACCTTCCGAGGGAGTCTGCTCATCTGTGCCAAGGATGGGGGTCCTGTGACTCTCCATGTGTTGCCAACTGGCAGCCCCACTGAATTCCAACGTTTGGGGCCACAGGTTCTTGGAACCCCACTGCCATTGGCCTGGTTTCTGACCGGTTGTGTGTGTGTGTTTGTGCATTAGACACTGGGATCTCGGTTGGGAGGGGGCAATGTGGGCAATAAACCAACTGTATTCACAATGTTTTTCCAAATTCAGGGATGATGTACTGCCCCCCCCCCCCCATGTTGCTGGAGTCTGATGCCAGTCAGCCCAGCCAGAGGTCTGGGAAGGGGGTGTGTGTGTGCAGTCCAGCAACATCCCCAAGGGCAGCTGATGTTGCCCAACCTGCGCTCACGGTCTGGCTTCAGCTGTGAGAGGGATGGACTGAAATGGGGGGGCACGCAGGTGGGTAACCGAGATGATGCCCCCCTTGATGTTCTTGGCTCCTGACTCCCATCAGCCCTGAAGATCCGGCCTCATGGGAGTGGTAAAGGTAAAGTTCCAGTCGTGACCAACTCTGGGGTTGCGGCACTCATCTCCCTTTGCTGGCCGAGGGAGCTGGCGTACAGCTTCCGGGTCATGTGATCAGCAGGACTAAGCCGCTTCTGGCGAACCAGAGCAGCGCATGGAAACACTGTTTACCTTCCCGCCGGAGCGGTACCTATTTATCTACTTGGTAGATAAATTTTGGTAGGGGAATTCTGTTCTATATGTTTAGCTCTCAATAGATATGCCTTTCTATTAAAGCAAGGAATTGGGGGGGGGGGGCAGTTAAACGACTTCCTCAAAACCCCAAGTCCCCACCACAGCCTCTAACTAAGGCCAGGATAATGACCATTGACACAGGCACCATACACAGGTTTGCTGAGGCCAGGTGTTCCCAAAACCCATCCTCGGGAAGGGTGAAGGGCAATGGTATGCATAGTTTTATTGTTCTTTGGGTGGCGGGTACTTAAGAGTAAAACTTAAAGGTAAAGGGACCCCTGACCATTATGTCCAGTCGTGCCCGACTCTGGGGTTGCGGCGCTCATCTCGCTTTATTGGCTGAGGGAGCCGGCGTACAGCTTCCAGGTCATGTGACCAGCATGACTAAGCCGCTTCTGGTGAACCAGAGCAGCGCACGGAAACGCCGTTTACCTTCCCTCCGGAGTGGTACCTATTTATCTACTTGCACTTGACATGCTTTTGAACTGCTAGCTTGGCAGGAGCAGGGACCGAGCAACGGGAGCTCACCCCGTCGCGGGGATTCGAACCGCCGACCTTCCGATCAGCAAGCCCTAGGCTCTGTGGTTTAGACCACAGCGCCACTCGCGTCCCTTCATGGGAGTTGTAGCCTGCCACAAAATAACGTTTCCCTGCTTCATCCTAACCCGGGGATGAGACGTCTCGTAATGCCGTTTTACAGATTTACTGCGGCCGCATTTGGAAGACTGTGTCCAGTTCTGGTTGCCTTGTCTGAAAAAGGATATTGCAGAGTGGCAAATGCTCAGAAAAGCGCGGGCAAAGCCTAGCAAGGGGATAGAGAGACGACCCTTTGAATCCCAGGTGCTGGAAAGCACCGGGGGTGGGGAATGTTGCTTTCGCACTCAGATCCTGCTTGTGGGGTTCCATTTGGGACCACTGATTAGCCGCTGTGAGAACTGGAGGATGTACCTGATGGGCCCTGGGCCTGCGTGTGAGAGACAGAAACCGAGAGAATGAGCGCCAGCTTAGAGAGTCACACAGAGCCACTGGCTTCATCTTGGCTCAAGGGTGAGGAATAACAGGAGCCGCAGCCCAGCCCCACTCTGCTTAGGCCCAGATGCTGCCTATTCCTTCCCTTACTGCATTTCTATCCCCCCCTGTTCTGCCAAGGAGCTGGAGGCAGGGGCATGGCTACCCCCCTCCCCATTTAATCTCCAACAGCAGCCCTGTGAGGCAGGTTTGTCTGAGGCGGGCAGTGACAGCCCCACGGCTGAGTGAGGATTCGAACCCAGGTCTGTCCCGCACACTTAACTGCAGTGCCACACTGGCCCTCCTATTCAGACAGTAAGCTCTAGATTACAAGGGTCAGCAAACTTTTTCAGCAGGGGGCTGGTCCACTGTCGCTCAGATCTTGTGGGGGGCCAGACTATATCTATCTGTCTGTCTGTCTGTCTGTCTGTCTGTCTGTCTGTCCGTCCTCTATCTATATGGGGGGGGGGGAATGAACGAATTCCTATGCCCCACAAATAACCCAGAGATGCATTTTAAATAAAAGGACACATTCTACTCATGTAAAAACACGAGTACTTACCACCAAGGCTGCTTGAACCCCCCGAAACAGCCTGCCTCTTCCCCCCCTTCCTTCCCACTGCAATGACACCGTGCTGAGGACAGCAGACCCCTGCATTGCAGCGGGTTGCGCTAGATGACCCGGTGGGGTCCCTTCCAACGCCGCGATCCTATGGCCGGGCGCTGCTGCACTGCTCCGAAGGCGTAAAGAGAAGAAAGGCGGCGCGGAGCCCGGTAGAAGGAACCCCAGGTTGCCCCCCGAGGGATGGGGAGAGCTGGGGGGGGGGGTCCCTCCCAGGTATTGGCGAACTGCAACTCCCATACTCCTGGGAGTTGTAGTCCGGGAGCTCCCCTGCCCTTCTCCCATAGGCGCGCCTCTTTGGCCCGCCTCGCAGGGCCGGCGGTGGCGTGTCTCCGCGCGCGCCGCGCTCTGCACATGTTCAGAGAAGCGCCGCCACGCCTCCCCAGCCGAGCCTTTGGTCGGCGGCCGAGGCTCCTCCTCCCCGCGCAGCCGAGCTCGGGCTCGTCGGGCCGGCGAACAAAAGCGGAGGGCGGCGGAGGAGGAGGAGCGACGGAAGAAGGAGAAGGAGGAGAGGAGGAAGAAGAAGAGGAGGCCTCGCGGCAGCCGGGGGCGCATTGAGGACTAGCCGCTTGCGGGGCGACACCGCATCCCTCCCGGCGAGCCGAGGTACGAGGGACGGAATGGGGGACCCCCGGGTCAACACGGGGAGCAGGCTGGACCCCCTGAATCCCTGGACCCCTCTTCCCGGGGGGGGGGGTTACCGCAATGGCTCCCCTGATCCCCCCCGCGGTCCTGGACGCCTCCTCCCGGGGAGCCCCCCCCCGAAATGGGCGCCCCCTTTTTCAACCCCCCCAAAACAATCGCGCCGGTTCTCCGGCCAAGTTGGGAAACTCGTGCTTTTTGGGTGGCCCCGAGGCTGCTCTGTGTGTGTGTGGTTTTTTTTTGGGGGGGGGGTCCAGTCCCTCTCTGCCTCTCCTAGTCGCCCCCCTTTCCCTCTTTTTATTTCATCTCTACCATTCCCACCCCATCCCTTTACCCAAGGATCTGGGAGGGGGGGCGCCGTCCTGCTTCTCCCTTTCCTCCTTTAACCCCCCCCCCTGCAAGGTGGGATCGGCTCGGAGAGGCAGCGGCTGGCCCTCCAGGTGAAGTCCGGGAGGGGGGGGTGAGATTTGAACCCATGTCCCCCAGCTTTGATCTCCACCGCAACCCTGTGAGGTAGGTCTGGCCGTGAAAGGCAGCAAACTGAGCCAAGTGGGATGATTTGAACCCGTGCCCAGAGCAGCCTGGGTGGGGAGGGGGGATGCTGGTCTGGTGCGGATCTTTGCCTTGACCATACCTGCCTTTCTCCCCACCCCCCCATATTAGGCAAGGGGGCTGAGCACCCCCAACGGCAACATGGCACCCCCCAGAGTTTCTTCTCCGTGACTTGCCTTCCTGCCCCCACCTGAATCCGCCCCGGCCGCAAGATGGCGCCGGCCCTCGCCTGCTCCCGGGACATGCCATGGAGGAGTCGCACCCCCCGGACGCCGCGCTAGGGTTCCCCCCCTGCCAGAGGATGGGTCGGGGCAGCCAGGGCAGAGAGGGCTGCCCGCTGGAGGGCGAAGGGGCAGCTGTGGGGGGCCTCCTCCTGTTGGCACTCAACGGGCATCCAAAACGCCGTAGGGCAGAGCCCGGCAGCGACAACAACGACCCTGCAGGCGAAGGGGCGGCCAAGCGTCACCGACAAGCCCCCCCGGACCCCCGGGCACCCGCCTCGGGGCACCTGGCGTTGGACTACGTGGTGCCCTGCATGAACTTTTACGGGATCTGCGTCAAGGACTCGTTCCTCGGGGAGGTTCTGGGCGCCCGGATTCTGGCGGAGGTGGAGGGGCTCCACCGCAGCGGCAAGTTCCGCGAGGGGCAGCTGGTCAGCCAGAGGGCGGTGGCCCCCCACACCATCCGGGGGGACCAGATCGCCTGGGTGGAGGGCTGGGAGCCCGGGTGCCGCGCCATCGGAGAACTCATGGCGCATGTTGACCGGCTCATGCTTCAGTGCGCCGGCAAGCTGGGCACCTATGACATCCGCGGACGGACCAAGGTGAGTTCTGGAGGGGCCCCCAGGGCTCATCTAGTCCAACCCCTGCAATGCAGGACGCCCAGCTCTCTCTGTGCATGTGCAGAGTGCATTTCCCTCGCTGCGTAAAGTAGGTTCCTGCAAAATGCTCTGCTTTCTTGTCCCTGCGCTGGCCTAGAGGGGGCACATCTTGCTTCTGGCGGGTGGGTGTCCGCGTTGGCCGTTTGGAACTCTGCACGGGAGCAGAGGACTCTTATTTTTCTGCTTTGCCCTGGTGTGAGGTGGCAGCGGGTTTGGGTTGTGTTGCGTCTGTGCTTCTGAATGCGCAGTTTGTGCAGACGTTTAGGTTGGGAAAGCCATCGTATCGCCCTGGAATTGTGTATTTGGAAGGGACCGCCAGAGGTCATCCATTCCAACCCACTGCAATGCAACGATTGCGACTGAAGAATCCTTGAGAGACGGCCGTCTGACCCCTGCTTAGAAACCTCTGCTGCTCCACCATTGAGCGATTCCTTGGTGAATCCTTCCTCGTAATAATATTGATCTTACCCCTTGAAACAGCAGAAAACAAGCTTGCCCCATCTTTATTCCTGCCTTGCAGCGGGTTGGACTGGATGACCTTGGGGGGTCCCTTCCAGATGTACGATTCTAGAATCACAGAACTGCAGCGTTGGAAGGGACCCTGAGGGTCATCCAGTCCAACCCGCTGCAAGGCAGGAATATTTTGCCCCTTTTGGGGCCCGAACCCACAACCCTCAGATTAATTGTCTCAAGCTTTACCGACAGGCCTTCTACCCCTGCAACCTGCGATGCAGGAACCACAGCAGGATCTGGGGGTCTTCCTGGTGCCCCCTGCTTTGCCGTGCGCCTGAAATGTCGGGGGCTTTTCCCTGCTCTGTGCGCCCCCCCCAGCAACAGCTGGACCTTTGGTGGAAACGCTCAGTTGCTTCGGCCGTCGGTGACCTCTGGGCCAGGCAGGGCAGGTCCTGGGGGGTCCTGGGCCCTCCTGCATTTGGGGTGGGGGTCTGTGGAGGAGGAGGAGGGGGCTCCCAGGACCCCTGGAGGTGTTGCATTGCAAGGGCAACCTTCCACAACCCGTGTTGCCTCTTTTGGGTGCGTGTTAGGGGTCGCTAACTCATCCCACCTGCCAGAGGGAGGTGGGAGCCTTTTCCTGTCTATGGGGGTGGCTGGGGGGGGGGGTTCCTTTTCCTGGAAAGACAAAAGCAGGCAGAGGCAGTGTTGGCCGGACGACAACTGTACCTGTTGTGTAACGAGCGCACGGATAGTTGTAGGGTCCCTGGAGAAGGTGGATTTTGGATTCACTGTGGAATGTGCAGCAAGGAAAGAGTGTCTCTGAGGACGTCTAGGGTGCATTTCTAGGAAACAGCAGCCAACTCACCCTCCTGCGTTCCTGGAACTGGGGGAGGAGCTGAGCCGCTTGGTGTTTGTGTGCTCTGTGGGGCAGGGAAGGGGGCTAGACGGTCTTGTGATTCTTCACCTATCATTTCCGCACAGAACTTTGCCCCTCTCTCCTGTCGCAACCGGCGCCTTCGTTCTGACCTTCTCCTGCCCGCCTTTGCCTAAATCGTAGAATCGTTGAGTCGAAGGGCACCCCCAGTGGTCATCTAGCCCAACCCCCTTCAAGGCAGGAATCCCAGCTGAAGGGTCCCTGACAGGAGCCCCTTCAAATTCTGCTTCTTACTCTGATTCAAACATCCCTTCTTACTGTCAGAAAGTTGTTCCGTGTATTGAATCGGAATCTGCTTTCTTGCAAGTTGAAGCCATGGGTTTGGGTCCTGCCTTCCGGAGCAATTTAGGGACTGGCTGGGTTGCTCTAATCAAAGGGGAAAGGGCTCTGTGTATGCTCAGAGGGCCCCTCACTTGCAAGTTATTTTTATTCTCATTTTATTTATTAAATTTGTATACCACCATTTTATCTGAAGATCACAGGGCAGTTGACAACATAAAAACACAAACAAACAAACAAACAAACAAACAAACAAACAAACAATTCCCCCCCTCGACTCATTTAGTTTAACAGTCCAAGGCCTGGTTAAATGGGAATGTTTTTGCCTGGTGCCAGAAGATGCTCAGTGAAGTCTCCAGGCTAACCTCCCTGTGGAGAGTATTCCACGAACGGGGAGCCACCCCAGTAAAGGCCCTGCTCTCGTGCTGCCAGACCTCTCCTTCAGACGGGCACCGGATGATAACCAGAGGATCTGGGTGGGTTCATATGGGGAGAGTTGGCCCTTGAGATACTGCGGTTCCTCGGCAAAACCGGCACTCTGGAGGGGGTCCAGAAACTGATTGGCAGCCGGCGCAGTCAGACTCCGTCCGTCTTGGCCCAATGAGCAGCCAGGCTGTCCAGTTCTGCTCCCGCTGGAGTTTCTGAGCCGTCCTTGGCGGAAGCTCAATGCCGAAGACCTTGCAGTAATCCAGAATAAAGGCCGATAGCAGTTTCCCTGCTGGGACCCTCTGCCTCAAACGAGTACCGGGGCTGAGCTGCAAAGACTGCTTGGCTCAGAGCCATCCCAGAGAGCTCTTTGCGCCCGGATCGGTGTCAGGAGCCACCCAGGCTGACCCTGCGGCTTTTTTGGCAACCCCGGCTGCCCCCTTTTGTCAAGGTCCCCGGCTGACCCCCGGCTCCCTCCCTCCCAGTGGGTAAAATTGCTGATGGAAGCTGATTTGCTGGACCAGCGCAGAGCTCTTCCCCTCTCCCCTCTCCGCTCTGTTTTTGCTTTTTCCAGCAACGTTGGCAGGATCTTTTCTTTTTGGGGGGTGGGTTGCAGGGGGCTGGGACGGGGGATGCAGCATTCGCCCCTGCAGGCAGCCCTGACTCTTTGCTCCCAGTAGGGAGAGGGATCTGTGAATTCTAGGAAAGGCCCTGGCTGCCTCCATCTCTTTCCTGGAATCAGAGAAATTTGCAGCCCTCCAGCTGTTACTGATCTGCAATGCCTGCCATTCTCCCTGCCTTCTGGGAGTTGGAATTTGATCGTATCTTGGGGGGGGGTGTGTTTGCTGCGGGCGGCATAATATATTTTTTTTGGGGGGTGGGCAGAAGGTGGGGTAGAGGCAGTGTTAGAAACTCAGATTTATAAGCGAATTGGAATGCCTGGATGCCATTTTTTTTTGGGTGATGGAATTTATTTATTATTCATTTCATTCTATGCCGCTTCGTATTTTAAAGGGAAAAAAACCACCTCAAAGTGGTTTACAACACATTAAAATATCAAATAAAACAATCCGGAATAAACCAGGAAAATATTTCAGATCCTTCTCTAAGTGACGTTTGGCTTTCTCCATATTTATTTACCTACTTAATTTCCTGAGCTGCCTTAGGAAGCCATTGCGGTGTAGTGGTTCGAGTGTCGGACCTGGGAGATCAGGGTTCGAATCGTCACTCTGTCATGAAGCTCGCTGGGTGTCCTTGGAATCATTCGCAGCCTTCTTAACCTCCCTCGCAGGGTCGTTGTAGTTAGCAGCTAGACTGGGGACTGGGAGCAGCCGCCAAGACCACATAACACCAGTCTTGAAAGACCTACACTGGCTCCCAGTACGTTTCCGAGCACAATTCAAAGTCTTGGTGCTGACCTTGAAAGCCCTAAACGGCCTCAAAGGCCCAGCATACCTGAAGGAGCGTCTCCACCCCCATCATTCAGCCCGGACACTGAGGTCCAGCGCCGAGGGCCTTCTGGCGGTTCCCTCACTGCGAGAAGCAAAGCTACAGGGAACCAGGCAGAGGGCCTTCTCGGTGGTGGCGCCCGCCCTGTGGAACGCCCTCTCACCAGATGTCAAAGAGATAAACAACTACCTGACATTTAGAAGACATCTGAAGGCAGCCCTATTCAGGGAAGTTTTTAATGTGTGACATTAAAGTATAACAACAACAACAACAACAACAACAACAACAACAACAACAACAACAATAATAATAATAATAATACAGCGGTATCTCAGGTTAAGTACTTAATTCATTCTGGAGGTCCGTACTTAACCAGAAACTGTTCTTAACCTCAAGCACCACTTTAGCTAATGGGGTCTCCTGCTACCGCCGGAGCACGATTTCTGTTCTCATCCTGAAGCAAAGTTCTTAACCCAAGGTACTATTTCTGGGTTAGCTGAGTCTGTAACCTGAAGCGTATGTAACCCGAGGTACCATTGTAATAATAATAATTAATAATAATGAACGGAGGAGGGGGTGAGCCATCTGCCAACTTGGCGCTCAGAGATTTCCACTGGGTTGCAATCGGGGCCAGGGCAGTTGCAAAACGTGCCTGGCGAATTTCGAACTCCGGACTGAGCAACCCTGAAGCGTCCCTGTGCTCTAGTAGCTGCACCACTGCATTGCCCAAATTCCTGGATTCCAGCCCCATCTCCGCAAAAAAGCCGGTCCGATTTTATATTTTTATTCTGCTTTCCAGCAAACCCTGATCTCCCTGTGATTCGCAACAGCCTTTCAGAAAGCCACAGAGATCAAACGCAGCTGCAGATTCGCCGCAGCAATTAAAGCCGTTCGGTCAAGTCGCAGCCGCTCCGAGCGTTGCCAGGATACTTCCTCCAGAACGGCGGGAAATGGTCCAGAGGCTGCTTATCGCATCCTTTGTTCCCCTGCACCCCCACTGCGGAGGGTGCACAAAATTGGGGCCCTGCCAGCCTGCCAGAGAGCTGATTCTTGGCTTGACTCAGTGTGGGTTTGTGTGGGGTCTCCCTCCATGTCCTGGCACGACCCCTGCAGCCGCCTAGCGAAGGGGAAACCGAGGCACAGCAGGCCACCCCCCCTTCCCGCCGCCTCCTGGAGCGCGAAGGGGCTCATTATCTCGAGGCGTCTAAGGGCAGAGCTGAGCCGTGTCCTCGGCTGACCCCGCCGGCAGCCTTCCACGCTTTGGTCCGAGAGCAGATCCTGCGTCACGAGGACTTAATGTCCTTGGTGCTACCGGGAATGTGAGGGAACAGGACGCACCAGCCTTTTGCCCCCTGGGGGGGGAGAAGAGAGATTACAGCCTCTCTCGCCTCCTTCTCTGCCCCCCCTTCTGCTGTTGACTTTCTTGCAGGGTTGGGAAGCGGTGGGACTTTGGCCACTGGCTTTGCTTGCAACCCCACTTTATTTTTGTTTGTTTGTTGGGGGGCAGAGATCTGTTGGGAAATCATTTGGCCTCCCCCAGCTCAGCGTCTCCTTCCTGGCCAGGCAGCAAACGGTGACCCTTTCTTGTCTCTCTCTCCACGCCCCCCCTCCAAAATCTCAGGTGTCAGTCCTTTAATAATAATAATAATAATAATAATAATAATAATACCCATTCATAGCCCAACCACCCTCCAATCTTCACTGCCATAATAATAATAATAATAATAATAATAATAGTAATAATTTTTTTTATTTATATCCCACCCTCCCCATCTGAAGCCGGGTTCAGAGCGGCTAACAACAGTAAAATGATAAAACATTATACAATCATTTCATTATAAAATTAATTCCAATCAGATTTCATTTCTCAAGCTTTCCCCCCTCCAGAATTTCCTCTCCAGGGCTTTGACTTTGGAAGTAGTTTTGCTATTTCCCCGCTTTCTGTTTTAGCAGCGGAGAGGGGCCTCTGGGCATACGCAGAATTCTTTTTGCTCGGGGTCGAGGGACCCTAAAAAGGTGTCGCGTGTTTTGGATTTGCACGTTTGTGGGAGCGCATCCCATCTTAGGGGCTCGCAGGGACGAGGGGCTCGCAGTTCGGGGAAGAAGTACCCCAAGGAAGTTGTGGGCGGAGGGAGCAAGCTCTTGGGGTCAGGATCCCCCTGGCGGCCTTGGGGACCCCTCCTCAAACTGTTCTCAGGATGGAGGCTTGGCTTCTGCTGTGCTCAAAGGCAGGGGAGTTTTGTTCTCATTTTTCATAAATTACAGTCACACCTCGGGTTGAAGTTGCTTCAGGTTGAGCGCTTTCGGGTTGTGTTCTGCGGTGACCCGGAAGTAATGGAACGTGTTACTTCCGGCTTTCGCCGCTCGCGCATGCGCAGATGCTAAAAAATGATGTCATGCGCATGCATGGAAGCTGAGAATCGCAACATGCGCAGACGCGGGTTGCGTTTACTTCAGGACGCAAACAAGGCTCTGGAACGGATCCCGTTCGTATCCAGAGGTACCACTGTATATTGAATTGTTTTTAATGTTGTGTTTTGATGCAGTAACCTACCCGGGGTCCCTTATGAGGACGGGTTATTCATATATAATCAGTTATCATTTTTAACTATAGTTACCCTTGCTAACTATTTTAATTACTATCAATTATTTTTATTACCAATTGTTAATTGTGGTTAATTATTTAAAAAATTATATTCTAATGAATAATAATAATAATAATAATAATAATAATAATAATAATAATAAACAACTGAATCCTGAAAAGGCAGAGATGTGCTGTATCCCAAGTTCTCAAGTCTAGGCTGGGGGGCTGTGCTCCCCTGCACTTTGGGGGAGGGCTCCTGGATTCCCCCCTGTTCCTGGGGGGCTCAGGTGGCCTCAGTATTGGGGACACGCACATCTACAGCCCCTTTTGGACAGAGACGACTTGGCCGCTACAACTCCACGCTCTGGCAATTTTCAGGCTGGATTACTGCAATGTGCTCCTCCTGGGGTTGCCCTTGAAGACTGCCGGGAAACTTTGGTCGGTCCCAAACATGGCAGCCCGATTCCTGTCTGGATCTCTTTAGATCTCCTATGAGCCCCAATTTAAAGCAGCTGGTTGCCGGTTCTTTTCCGGACCTAATTCAAGGTTCTCTCCCCCATGCTTTTCAACATGCAACTGCTGGGAGAGATCATCAGGGGGTTTGGGCTGGGTGTTCATCAGTATGCAGATGACACCCAGCTCTACCTCTCTTTCAAATCAGAACCAGTGAAGGCGGTGAAGGTCCTGTGTGAGTGTCTGGAGGCGGTTGGAGGATGGGTGGCGGCTAACAGATTGAATCCTGACAAGACAGAAATACTGTTTTGAGGGGACAGGAGATGGGCAGGTGTGGAGGACTCCCTGGTCCTGAATGGGGTAACTCTGCCCCTGAAGGACCAGGGGCGCAGCCTGGGAGTCATTTTGGACTCACAGCTGTTCATGGAGGCCCAGGTCAATTCTGTGTCCAGGTCAATTCTGTGTCCATCAACTCCATCTGGTACACAGGATGAGACCCTCCCTGCCCGCAGACTTGTCTCACCAGAGTGGTGCATGCTCTAGTTATCTCTCGCTTGGACTACTGCAATGCGCTCTACGTGGGGCTACCTTTGAAGGTGACCCAGAAACTACAACTAATCCAGAAACTACAACTAATCTTGAAAGACCTACACTGGCTCCCAGTACATTTCCGAGCACAATTCTCAAAGTGTTGGTGCTGACCTTTAAAGCCCTAAATAGCCTCGGTCCAGTATACCTGAAGGAGCGTCTCCACCCCGATCGTTCAGCCCAGACACTGAGGTCCAGTGCCAAGGGCCTTCTGGCGGTTCCCTCGCTACGAGAAGCCAAGTTACAAGGAACCAGGCAGAGGGCCTTCTCAGTAGTGGCACCCGCCCTGTGGAACGCCCTCCCACCAGATGTCAAAGAGAAAAACAACTACCAGACTTTTAGAAGACATCTGAAGGCAGCCCTGTTTAGGGAAGCTTTTAATGTTTAATAGGTTATTGTATTTTAGTGTTTTGTTGGAGGCTGCCCAGAGTGGCTAGGGAGGCCCAGCCAGATGGGTGGGGTATAAATAATAATAAATAATAATAATAATAATAATAATAATAATAATAATAATTATTATTATTATTATTAAAACACCTCCTCACGGGTGTTTAAAGCCCTGGGCGACTCGGGACCCCAAAACCTGAACGTCTGGCTTCCTTTGCCGCAGACTCTTCTGGGTGCTGAGACAGGCACCTTGCTGGTTCCTCCGACTGTAGGGGCTCCAGGAGGGTGGGTGGCAGCCCAGGGGGAGGAGAGGGTCTTCTGTTGAGGCCCCTTGGCTTGGGGACCCCCTCCCCACTAAGATATGCCTTCCTTGCACTGCTTTCATCTTTTGCTGAAGACTCACCTGTTTGCTCTGTCTCTCGAGGTGCATGTTTCTAGGGACCCGCCTTACAACGGGAAGTTATCCTAAAGTGCTTTTAACAATGCGCTTTAATTCTTGCATGTTAGGATGTCGGGGAGAAGGGCAGGCAAGGAATAGGTGGACAAAAAGGTAAAGGGACCCCTGACCATTAGGTCCAGTCGTGGCCGACTCTGGGGTTGTGGCACTCATCTCGCTTTACTGGCTGAGGGAGCCGGCGTACAGCTCCCGGGTCGTGTGCCCTGCATGACTAAGCCGCTTCTGGCAAACCAGGGCAGCGCACGGAAATGCCATTTACCTTCCCGCCGGAGCGGTACCTATTTATCTATTTGCACTGGTATGCTTTTGAACTGCTAGGTTGGCAGGAGCAGGGACCGAGCAACGGGAGCTCACCCCGCCGCGGGGATTCGAACCGCCGACCTTCTGATCAGCAAATCCTAGGCTCTGTGGTTTAACCCACAGCGCCACCCGCTGGTAGACAAAGAAGCCAGCAAATTCCTGCCTTCCTCGGGGTTGGGCTAGATCACCCCCGGGTTCCCTTCCGACTCGACCGTTCCAGGATTCCAAGAAAGGATTTGGTCTTCCTGCCCAAGTGGCTTCCGGACTCAACTTGGGTTGTTTTAACAATTGGACACCCCCAAATTCCTTGCGTCTGCCTGCCTGCCTCTCCCCCTTCCTTCCCTGCTCGCCCCCGATGCATGCTGCCCCCTAGGAAAAGCTACAGACTGGCCTCCTCCGCTGTTGCCCACCTGGCCCCAGAGCGGGGGTTCTAGGGGGTGGGCGCTTTGCAAATTAATCTCCCCATCTGCCCCATGCAGACCGCTTTCCAAAAGGGAGAATACGGGCTTTGGGTCCTTGTTTTTTCCTTCCTGGAGCTCCTGGCAGGGGGGGCGGAGCTGGGAAGAGGCGGTCCTGGAGCTGTGTTTGGTCCGACCCCTGGCATTGACCCCTCCCTCCTCTCCCTTCCCCCCTCCCCTCCAGGCCATGGTGGCATGTTACCCTGGCAATGGCAGGGGGTACCTGCGCCATGTGGACAACCCTCACGGAGACGGGCGCTGCGTCACTTGCATCTATTACCTAAACCGGCACTGGGACAGCAAGGTACGTGGGGGAGGGGGGGCTCTGCACCTGCCACCTGCCCCTCTGTCCACCCCCCCGGTCTCATGCATGGCACACATTTCCTCTTCTCCGACGCCCTGCCCTCCGTTCTGTGCCCCTTCCTCTGCCCCCTCCAACAGGCGAAACTCCTGTGCTCAGGGGGCCGACCTTGTGGAGTAGGACGCCTGGGTTCCTTCAGCAGCCTAGGACTCCGGGGCCCTGCTCTCGGCTTGCGGAAGAAGAAAGTTTGGAGGCGAAGAGCGCAGGGCTCAGTGCTGGGGCCACGAGAAGCACCGATAGAAAGCGTGTGCATCTGAGCATATGCAGAGTGCCTGCCCAGTGTCGGCGGATTGCAGGGACTGGGCTTCGACTCCCTGGTGCGCACGGAAAGTCCCAGCCAAAGTCTTTTGGCCGCGGGTCTTTCCGCCAGGACTCCTGGGGTCTTTCTGTTGTGGAGGCTTGGCGGGGAGCTTATGAAAGGAGAGAGTGGGCCTGATCCGTGAAGCTTCTGATCCAACCTCCTGTTCTTAGAGTGGCCAAAGAGCCCATAGAACCTAGGAATCGTGATAGACTGCTCCTGTAGCTGGAGGCTCCATAAGAGCAAAAGAAGAGCCTGGCTGCTGGATCAGGCCAAAGGGGGCCCATCGAGTCTGGAATCCTGTCTTCACAGTGGCCCACCAGATGCCCATTATGCAAAACCAGCCAGCAGGATCCGAACACAAGAGCAACTCTCCCTTTCCTGGGGTTTCCAGACACTGGGATTCAGAGGCTGAGCAGAGCCTTTGCGGCCAGTAGCCACCGAGAGCCTTACTGATTTCCATGAATTTCTCTGATATTTTGAAGCTGTGGCCCTCACACCCTCCAGTGGTAGAGAGTTCCACAGTCCGACGCTGTGGCACACGAAGGAGGATTTCCCTTCAACTGTCCTGAATATTCCGACTTGGCGTTATGAGAGAAGGAGAAAAACGTCCGTCACATCACATCTTAACTCGGCTTTTCCCTAAACAGAGGAGTCCCAAATGCTGCAACCCTTTTCCGTAGGGGAAATTCCCTGGCTCTGTTCTGGGGTTGCAAGACAGATGCAAACCCTCAAGCTACCTAGTCCAACATTGTGAACTCCCCCCAATTTGGCCAACCAGAGACTCCTGGGGAAAACCCCTCAGGCAGTCGCCCTTCTCTCTAAATGAGTATTCATGTGGTAGACTGCTTTTAAGCCTGGAGGTTCCATTTTCGCCATCCTGGATAAAAGTCCTGGAGAGAGGGAAGCTCCTCATCCGTTTTGCACCAGGTAATTTCACAGGTCAATTCTTCCTGGGTTTGGAGAGCGGAGGGGTGTGCGTGTGTAGGGGGGGGGGAGAGACTCTGTCGCCCCCCCACCCCCTTTCAGTATTCCTGATTTCCCGTCATCCCTGATCCATGGTCATGCCAGCTGAGGCTGATGGGAGTTGGAGGCCCATATTTCTAGGAAAGAGACTGAGAATAAAAACGCCCAAATCACAAGGCCGTTTTGCAAAATCTGTGGTGCAACCGGATTGGGGGTTCAGTGTCCTGTTCTGGTTGCCTCGTCTCCAAATGGATATTGCAGAAAAGGTTGCAGCGTTTGGGACTTTTCAGGCTATAGGAAAGGCGACCGAGAGGCAGGGATGCTTTAGCTGAGATTCCTGCATTGCAGGGGGTTGGACTAGAGGACCTTTGGGGTCCCTTCCAACCTGACAAGTTTTTGCCCCCCCCCCCAATAACACTAGAACTGATTGAATTTATATACCGCTCTATACCTGAAGGTCTCAGGGCAAGTTCCCATAAAAGAACTCAAGGGCATATGATGAAGATTCAGGACGGATAAGTCGTTCTTCACGCAGCAGGGAGTTAAACTGCGGAACTCCCTTCCACTAGACGCAGCATCGGCCAGCAACTTGGATGTCTTTCAGAGAGGACTGGACCAATTCCCAGAGGAGGAGGAGGAGAGGGCTTTGGGTGACTCCCAGCTGGGATAGTTGTGCTCATCCCTGGAGGCAGGGAACCCCAGGAGTGGAGAAGGGTCTTGTGTTCGAATCCTGATTGCGGGTTTCCCCACGCATCTGTTCAGCCGCTGTGAGAACAGGATGCTGGCCTGATCCATCCTCTGGACTCCTGTTCTAGTCCTACTTGCATTGGGTGGGGTGGAGGCCACCGGTGCCGCCCCCCCCTAACCTGGATCTCCAGGCAGCCCTGTTTAAGGAAGCTTTTAACATTTGATGGATTTTAATATTTTGTTGGAAGCTGCCAAGAGTGGCTGGGGAAACCCAGCCTGATGGGCGGGGTATAAATAATAAATTATTATTATTATTCCACATCCAAGGTGTTCCCGCTTGCACCCCAGGGCAACCTGGGCCTCAGTGCCTGGCTAGAGCATCGCCCCAACTTCCTGCCCCCCTAGCCCCCGTCCTTGAGTTGTCGCGCTTGTCCTTCTGTGCCCCAGATGCACCCATAGGAGCCCCTCTTTGAGGACCCTGAATGCCCAGCTAGGAAGTCCTCTTCCAGAGGGGCACTCAGTATTCTCACGCTCCCACCCAAGGGTGCCTGGGAGGGGCAGGAGGCGAACGAATGACTTGGGTGTCGGTTTCGTGCTACCTTGGGGTCCGTCTGCGAAGGGACCCTTTGACGTCTCCCCGTCTGTGCCAGGTTCACGGTGGGATCCTGCAGATCTACCCTGAGGGACGCTCGGTGGTGGCCAACATTGAGCCCATCTTTGACCGGCTGCTCATCTTCTGGTCCGACCGGCGTAACCCCCACGAAGTGAAGCCAGCCTACGCCACCAGGTAATGGGGAGGGGTGGGCCCAATAGATTGATAGATAGTTTATTACGGCCATAGGCCCATATTCAATAGATCATACAGCAAAAGAGGTATAACAAAGTAAAATTAATAAATTAAAATACGTTTAAATCAAGTACATCTCAAACCATAAATTTCTAAATTCCATTAAAATAAGAACAATATAGTGCTTAAAATATCAAATTATCAATATAAATCAGTATTATTTAGGCAAAATCAATAATCATAGAGTAATCCATTTTTCCTCTTATAAGCTAATACTGTTAACAGAAATCTGGCAACAGAAAGAGACCTACTGGGATCAGAATCTTGCAGTAAATGTATTAGCTGTGTTTCCAAGGAGTCACCCGAGATTTCCAATAATAAAGGGGACAAAAATCTGATCCGAGAAACTGAATGTAGTGAACAACAGAATAGTATATGTTGTAAGGATTCTATAGATCTATTATCACATACACACACCGCTGAGATCTGACCATTGGAAAATCTATTATTCAAGACATTGGAAGGAAAGGCGTTAAATCTTGCCTTAATAAAGACATATCTGTGGACCGCTACAGACAAAGAAGTCAAATAAGATGGTATCTGCTGAGAGGGCACTATGCCAAGATTTAATGGTCAGCAAGTGCCACTACCCAAAATGGTGTTTTGTTGTAGGTCAATCTCCTCAAGTTTTTGACAAAAAGAATTCCTTCCAGTAGCACCTTAAAGACCAACTAAGTCAGTTCTTGGTATGAGCTTTCGTGTGCATGCACACTTCTTCAGATACACTGAAACAGAAGTTTCCAGACTCTTCTATATAGTGAGAAGGTGGGGAGGGGTATTACTCAGAAGGGGAGGGGTATTACTCAGAAGGGTGTCCTTCAGCTCTCTATATTGGACAAACAGGCCAGACCTTACGCCAAAGAATAAACGGACATAAATCGGACATCAGGAATCACAAGACAGAGAAACCAGTAGGAGAACACTTCGATCTCCCAGGACATTCTATACAAGATCTCAAAGTAGCTGTTTTACTACAAAGGAATTTCAGAAATAGACTGGAAAGAGAAGCTGCTGAATTACAACTTATCACCAAACTTAAAACCATGGAGAAACCTGGCCTGAACAAAGACCTTGGATTCTTATCTCATTATACATGACAAAGCCATTTTTCACCTTTTCACCCCTTGCTTCTCCCTGTAAGACCTATTGCAGTCGTTAAGAGTCGTCAACAGGCTCATCACAGCTATCTGCCAACCACCCATTCCCACCACCCTTCTGAGTAATACCCCTCCCCACCTTCTCACTATATAGAAGGGTCTGGAAACTTCTGTTTCAGTGTATCTGAAGAAGTGTGCATGCACACGAAAGCTCATACCAAGAACTGACTTAGTTGGTCTTTAAGGTGCTACTGGAAGGAATTTTTTTTGTTTTGACTATGGCAGACCAACACGGCTACCTATCTGTAACTCAAGTTTTTGAGTGAGGATTTTTTTTTGCTGTGGCTAGGTCCAGTTCCACGGGACGCGGGTGGCGCTGTGGGTAAAAGCCTCAGCGCCTAGGGCTTGCCGATCGAAAGGTCGGCGGTTCGAATCCCCGCGGCGGGGTGCGCTCCCGCTGCTCGGTCCCAGCGCCTGCCAACCTAGCAGTTCGAAAGCACCCCCGGGTGCAAGTAGATAAATAGGGACCGCTTACTGGCGGGAAGGTAAACGGCGTTTCCGTGTGCTGTATAATTTCTTTATACCCCGCCCTCCCCAGCCAAGACCTGGCTCAGGGCGGCTAACACCAGGTATAAAAACAATTGATTAAAATTCAACTTAAAAACAAGATTAAGTACAACGTTAAAATGCAGCCTCGTTTCAGTAGAAACTCAAATCAAAAACTTTTTGGGGATCAAAATGTCAAGTCTTCATCAGGCCAACTATCCAGACTGGTCCTACGTGGGCCAGAAAAAAGCCAGGGAAGTCCCCAAATAGGAGTTCCATCACAGAAGGAGAAAAGATAGAGGGGAAGGGGATCAAGTTGATTCCAAGCCAAAGGTCAGGTGGAGCAACTTTGAACTCTGTCTTAAAGGCCCTGCGGAAAGAAAGCAGATCCTGCAGAAGGGAGATGTGTCCCTGTGCGCAGAAATCTCTGTGCTTTTGGCTCTGGCTTTCCAAATTGCATTTTCTTTTTTTCCCTTTTTTTTTTTAAAAAATAGATTTTTATTAGGATTTTTTTTTAAAAGGTTACAGAAAAAAAAAGAAAAAATATAAATAACAATCAAAAAAGGTAAAGAAAGAACAATACATATAAAACAAACATCATCCAAAAACAGAAAAGAAAAGAAAAACAACAACAAATCAAACCTTTACATCACTTATTTTCATTCACTTACTTCCTTGACCTCCTCACACCTCCCATTTTTGTATTCTAGTTCAAATAGATATTTCAGCAAATCCTTCCCAACTTTGTTTTTATCTTAGTAATTTATCTTAATATATTGTAGTTTTGCATTCTCTTCTTTCACCAATTCATTTTTACTTAATCCTTTATATCTTTTCTGCTAAAACCACATACTTTTATTCCAATCTCTTTCTAACATTCCTTAATTTTACAATATTTCTGAAGATATACTTTAATTTTCTTCCAATCTTCTTCCACCGACTCTTCTCCCTGGTCTCGGATTCTGCCAGTCATTTCCGCCAGTTCCATATAGTCCATCACCTTCTATCCTCTATCCTCTTTTAGCACCAATTGTCCGACCATGCCCAAGAGAAAGGCCTCTGGTTTCTTCTGGAAGGTATATTTAAATACCTTTTTCATTTCATTATAGATCATCTCCCAAAAGGTCTTAATCTTTGGGCACGTCCACCAAAGGTGAAAGAATGTACCTTCAGTCTCTTTACATTTCCAACATTTATTATCGGGCAGATGATAAATTTTTGCAAGCTTGACTGGTGTCATGTACCACCTGTATATCATTTTCATTATATTCTCTCTTAAGGCATTACATGCCGTAAACTTCATACCTGTGGTCCATAACTGTTCCCAGTCAGCCATCATAATGTTATGTCCAACATCTTGTGCCCATTTGATCATAACAGATTTCACCGTTTCATCCTCTGTATTCCATTTCAACAGCAAGTTGTACAATTGCATTTTAGTGGAGGGGATGGGGAACTGGGACTGCCCCCCCGGTTCCTCCCCAGTTCTTCCCATTGGGGCTGGGGGTGGTTGTCCTGCGCAAGCCCCACCGAGCCAAGCATGAGCCGTGCGAGAGCTCAGCTCCTCGGCACCGCACTGGATCCTTGCAAAACTGTCGCTTTCCCTCCGCACAGCTCAGGAACCTTGCAAAACTGTCACCGCTCTGCTTTCCCCCTAGGTATGCCATCACCATCTGGTATTTTGATGCCAAGGAGCGGGCAGAAGCCAAAGGGAGGCACCAGCTGGGTATGTGGACGGGCAACTAGGTGCTGGGGCTCACTGGCACCGGGAAGTGGGGTGGGGGCAGCTGGGGCACGGAGGGCAGGCCCACAGACCGACTGCTAGCGCTTGGGGCTCCATTGGCGCTGGGTTGGGGAAATAACCTCTGAGCGCGTGCAGAGTTCCTCCCCTCTGCACAGCCTCCTGGAACTGGGTGAGAGTGGCAGGGCCCCCTAAAAAGCCCCTTTTGCAGAAAAGCTGACCTCTTTGGGGTCACCTTTGTTCTTTCCCCCCCTCTAAAGCTCAGAAGAAGGGGGCAGAGTCCTCTCCCGGCGGGGCGCAGGAAAACGGACCGACCTGACGGACAGTCGTGTGTTGCCGCCGTGGGATCCTGACCGCCAAAGACCCTGCGCTCTCTTTGGCCATTTCAAGCTGCCTGTTGCCGCCTTTGCTGCCGCCTGTGTCCGCTGCCGCTGCCCCCCCCCAACTCCGGCCGGCTGCAGCTGGAAGGCCTTTGACCACAGCCCAGGAGGAGAGGAAGATGACGATGATAAAGAAGAGGAAGAAAAAGGGGACTGTTGAGAGGCAGCTGGACCTTGAGAAGAAAGGGGGGTTGTTTGTGTGTGTGTGTGTTTGTGTGAATGGGCCCGGCATCTGTAGGTGCAGCCCCCCCAGGGAGAGGGTGGCTTTTGTGTCCCCCTTCTGCCGCATCAGAAGGGACCCCTGGGTGTCGAGAAACCCTTGTCCAGCAGAACCCTCCCGGTCCACTCCTGCCTGCCCACAGCGCTTGGTCCTGCTCATTCTAATCCATCTGCGAAGTGAGAGAGAACGAGGGAGCAGGAAACGAGGGAGTGCGGAAGAGCAGAAAAAGAGAGGGGTGGTGAGAGAACCAGCCGCCCCGTGGATGAGACGGAATAAACATCAGCTCATGGAAACGATCTCAGACTTGTTTGTTTTTTGGGAATAGGGGTGGGGGGCAGAAGAGGGAGCCAGGGCTCCTGGACCACCCCTCTTCTGCTCTGGGAAAGGGGTGGGGGGCATTTGAGCGGTTCACTTGTCACACTGGCGGGTCTAAAGGAGGCACCCCCAAACTCGGCCCTCCAGCTGTTTTGGGACTACAACTCCCATCGTCCCTAGCTAGCAGGACCCAGTGGTCAGGGATGATGGGAATTGTAGTCTCAAAATATCTGATTTAGAGTTGTCCCCATCTTGTCCTCTGAAGTCCCTGCGCCCCCATTTCTCGGTGGAACGTGGATTTAATTATCTGCCTTTGTATCCAACTTTTTCTCCAAGTTGCTCAAGTTACGTAGTACTCCTTCCTGCTTTAATTCCCACAAGCCTGTGAGTTCTAGGGTAAGGAGAGATAGAAATTCTCTCTCTCTGTAGAATCGCGGAATTGGAAGGGATCCCCAGGGATCATCTAGTCTGACCCCCTGCAATCCATGACAGATGGACAGACACCGAACCTTTGCTCAAAAACTTCCAAGGAAGGAGAGTCCACTGCCGTCCGAGAGAATCCGTTCCACCGTCAAACAGCTCTTACTGATGTCAAAGAGTTCCTCCTGATGTTTAGTCAGAATATCCTTTCTCATAATTTGAAGCCATTGGTTTGGGTTTGAGTCATGCCCTTCAGAGCAGGAGAAAAAAAGTTTGCTCTGTCTTCTGTGTGACAGCCCTTGACAGCCTTGGGCACCACAGTTTAAGAAGGACACTGACAAACTGGAACGGGTCCAGAGGAGGGCAACCAAAATGGTCAAAGGCCTGGAAACCATGCCTTATGAGGAACGGCTAAGGGAGCTGGGCATGTTTAGCCTGGAGAAGAGGAGGTTAAGGGGTGATATGATAGCCATGTTCAAATATATAAAAGGATGTCACATAGAGGAGGGAGAAAGGTTGTTTTCTGCTGCTCCAGAGAAGCGGGCACGGAGCAATGGTTCCAAACTACTGTACAAGAAAGAAGATTCCACCTAAACATTAGGAAGAACCTCTGACAGTAAGAGCTGTTCGGCAGTGGAATTTGCTGCCAAGGAGTGTGGTGGAGTCTCCTTTGGAGGTCTTTAAGCAGAGGCTTGACAACCATATGTCAGGAGTGCTCTGATGGCGTTTCCTGCTTGGCAGGGGGTTGGACTCGATGGCCCTTGTGGTCTCTTCCAACTCTATGATTCTATGATTCTAAGATATCAGAAGATGGCTCTCCTATCTCCTCTCAGTCTCCTCTTTTCCAGGCTAAACATACCCAGCTCCTTCAACCGTTCCTCATCAGGCTCAGTTTCCAGACCTTTGATCAGGGGTCAGCAAACTTTTTCAACAGGGGGCCGGTCCACTGTCCCTCAGACCTTGTGGGGGGCCGGACTGTATTTTGGAGGGGGGGGGGAAATGAACGGATTCCTGTGCCCCACAAATAACCCAGAGATGCATTTTAAATACAGCCATACCTCGGGTTGAAGTTGCTTCAGGTGGAGCGTTTTCAGGTTAGGCTCTGCGGCGACCCGGAAGTAACGGAACGCGTTTCGCCGCTCGCGCATGCGCAGAAGTGGCGAATCGTGACCTGCACGCGCAGGTTGCGTTCTCTTCAGGATGCGAACGGGGCTCCGGAACGGAATCCCGTTCGTATCCAGAGGTACCACTGTATAAGGACACATTCTACTCATGTAAAAACACACTGATTCCCAGACCTTCCACGGGCCGGATTTAGAAGGTGATTGGGCTGGATCCGGGTCTTAGTTTCCCTACTCATGCCCTTGATCATCTTGGTCACCCTCCCCTGCACACCTTCCGGCAAAGACTCCAGGTGGGTTCTGGCCAAGGCAATACAACATTTCCAAAATTGCCGCTGCACATTTAAACTGGCATGTGCAAGTTTGCTGTACTAAATGGCCCTGCTCAATGATTGCTGGATGCTCCCAGGACAGTATAAATCCCGGTTTAGGAAAAGGGTCCGTAGAGGAAGAGGGTTCAGGCAGGAAAAGCGCCTTTGAGCTGACTTGGGAAGGTGTGAGGAAGAAGATTGCCAGCATGTCAAGAGATCCTGGGCTGTATTTTTTTTTTTAAAAAAGATATTTATTGAAGTTTCAAAAAGGTTACAAAATAAGAAAAAAAGAGAAAAAAGAGAAAAAAATACAAAGTAAAAACAATTAAAAACAAATCAATCTTTTCATGTCTTGTCTTTCATTTGCTTGTTTCTCTGACCTCCTCACACCTCCCTTTTTTGTATTCCAATTCAGTTAGTTAATTCAGCAAATCCTTTCCCTCCTTGTTTTTATCTTAATCCTTTACCTTGATGTATTATAACTTTGTATTCTCACCTAGTAACAATCCATTTTTACATATTCCTTTATAACATTTCTGCTAAAACCACTTAACTTCATTCCGAGATCCTGGGCTGTAGAAAGGAGAGTAAAATCGAATTTTGGCCAGCCCCAGAGCTGCATTTTAACGTTGGCCCAAGACAACTTGGCAAACATTGAAACCCTGAAGAGTTCTCCTGACCATGTAAAGAGAGCGTTTCCCTCGGCGGGGAGCAATCGCTCAGCTGGGCTTTGGGGAAGCGACTTTGAGGGTGGCAAACATCACTTTCAGATAGGTCTGAAGAGGAACCAGCGAGTGGGGCTGTGGGGCCAGAGTCCATAGGGCTGGGGGCTGGATTTTTTGGCACCACAAAGAGCTGCCCTCAAGAAGGGGACCTACTGGGACCTCACTGGCAATGGGAGGCATCCGGCTGATTTGGGGCCCAAACCACACCAAACCAGGTATGTCAGGACAGAGAAAAGGAACTATGGAACTCCCTGCCACCAACTTGGATGGCTTAAAAAAAAAAAAGGATTTGACAGATTCATGGAGAAGACTATTGAGGTCTCCATTTACACCCTCACAATTTGTGTGGCTCACCATAAAGTAACCTTTTGAGTCGTTTAAAAAGGTGCCCCTAATGGGAAAGAAGCAAATTTTTTATTAAATATTTTTGTTTGTGCGTGAGCGAGTGCAATTGATTGCATCAGCACTAGGTGGCAGCAAATCCTCATGTCACTGACTTCCAACGAGCGCCAGACTTTGAGAATTAAAGCAATTAAAGCGATTCCTGCCCAAATGCAGAATCCTAGAAATATCCCGGACATTGCAGACGTAAGCCAACCCTAAGTTACGCTGGTATCCCTGGATCCAAGTTCATTCATGCGGCTGAATTCATGAAACCTCCAACTGGATTTTGAATAGATGTGCTATTTGTTGTTATTGCTTTGAAATTTATTTTTCGGCAGGTCGTGCTGAGAGCAGCTAGTCGGAACAATGTTTTTAATAGGGCAGGGGGCGCTGGGGATGAGTTTACGGAGCCGGGGTGCGGGTGGCCCAAAAATATTTGGGAACGGGCTGCTTTAAAGCATCTGAGCAACACCTGTGGAAACTGCAAAAAGGTTGAGGACAAGAGAGCTGAGAAATGCAGACCAAGTTTGGAGCAATTTCTGCAAAGCAAGAGGGATCATGCACGCATGTTAATAATATGTACAGGTGAAACTCGAAAAATTAGAATATCGTGGAAAAGTTCATTTATTTCAGTAATTCAACTTAAAAGGTGAAACTAAATATGCTAGCTTAAAATTCTACAAGGCAGGCTTAAGCAGTATGTGGACCGAGAACTCCCAGAAGTGCAAGCTGGATTTAGAAGAGGCAGAGGACGCAGAGACCAAATTGCAAACATGCGCTGGATTATGGAGAAAGCTAGAGAGTTCCAGAAAGACATCTACTTCTGCTTCATTGACTATGCAAAAGCCTTTGACTGTGTCGACCACGGCAAACTATGGCAAGTTCTTAAAGAAATGGGAGTGCCAGATCACCTCATCTGTCTCCTGAGAAATCTCTATGTGGGACAAGAAGCTACAGTTAGAACTGGATATGGAACAACTGATTGGTTCAAAATTGGGAAAGGAGTACGACAAGGCTGTATTTTGTCTCCCTGCTTATTTAACTTATATGCAGAATTCATCATGCGAAAGGCTGGGCTGGATGAATCCCTAGCCGGAATTAAGATTGCCGGAAGAAATATCAACAACCTCAGATATGCAGATGACACAACCTTGATGGCAGAAAGTGAGGAGGAATTAAAGAACCTTTTAATGAGGGTGAAAGAGGAGAGCGCAAAATATGGTCTGAAGCTCAACATCAAAAAAACAAAGATCATGGCCACTGGTCCCATCACCTCCTGGCAAATAGAAGGGGAAGAAATGGAGGTAGTGAGAGATTTTACTTTCTTGGGCTCAATGATCACTGCAGATGGTGACAGCAGCCACGAAATTAAAAGACGCCTGCTTCTTGGGAGAAGGGCAATGACAGGCCTAGACAGCATCTTGAGAAGTAGAGACATCACCTTGCCAACAAAGGTTCGTATAGTTAAAGCTATGGTTTTCCCAGTAGTTATGTATGGAAGTGAGAGCTGGACCATAAAGAAGGCTGATCGCCGAAGAATTGATGCTTTTGAATTATGGTGCTGGAGGAGACTCTTGAGAGTCCCATGGACTGCAAGAAGATCAAACCTCTCCATTCTGAAGGAAACCAGCCCTGAGTGCTCACTGGAAGGACAGATTGTGAAGCTGAGGCTCCAGTACTTTGGCCACCTCATGAGAAGAGAAGACTCCCTGGAGAAGACCCTGATGTTGGGAAAGATGGAGGGCACAAGGAGAAGGGGACGGCAGAGGACGAGATGGTTGGATAGTGTTTTCAAGGTTACCAGCATGAGTTTGACCAAACTGCGGGAGGCAGTGGAGGACAGAGGTGCCTGGCGTTCTCTGGTCCATGGGGTCACGAAGAGTCGGACACGACTAAACGACTAAACAACAACAACAACAACAAAATATATGAGATAGACTCATGACATGCAAAGCGAGATATGTCAAGCCTTTATTTGTTATAATTGTGATGATGATGGTGTACAGCCGATGAAAACCCCAAATTAACAATCTCAGAAATATTAAATGAAATCAGCAAAACAAAGATTAGAAATAGACCAGTATTGGACCTCTGAGAAGTAGAAGCATGCATATGTACTCAGTACTTGGTTTGGGCCCCTTTTGCATCAATTACTGCCTCAATGTGGCGTGGCATGGATGCTATCGGCCTGTGGCCCTGCTGAGGTGTTATGGAAGACCAGGATGCTTCAATAGCAGCCTTCAGCTCTTCTGCATTGCTCGGTCTCATGTCTCTCATCTTTCTCTTGGCAACGCCCCATGGATTCTCTATGGGGTTCAGGTCAGACGAGTTTGCTGGTCAATCAAGCACAGTAATCCCATGGGCATTGAACCAGTTTTTGGTACTTTTGGCAATGTGGGCAGGTGCCAAAGTCCTGCTGGAAAATGAAGTCAGCATCCCCATAAAGCTCATCTGCAGAAGGAAGCATGAAGTGCTCCAAAATCTCCTGGTAGACGGCTGCGTTGACCCTGGACTCAATGAAGCACAGTGGACCAACACAAGCTGATGACATGGCTCCCCAAATCAACACAGACTGTGGAAACCTCACACTGGACTTCAAGCATCTGGCATTGTGTGCCTCCCTGTTCTTCCTCCAGACTCTGGGTTGTTGGTTTCCAAATGCAAAAGCTGCTCTCATCAAAAAAGAAATTTGGGGAGCCATGTCATCAGCTCATATATTAGTTTCACCTTTTAAGTTGAATTACTGAAATAAATGAACTTTCCCACGATATTCTAATTTTCCTGTTTCACCTGTAGAAGGTGCAGAATAGGGATGCGTGGCGACTCAGCTGTTTGTTGGGGGGGTGCAGTGCAGACCCATGCCTGGTTGTGGGTCCAGCGCCAGTGCTGAGCATCTCTCTCTGGTCTTGTGGCAGGTGAAGGAAGCTATCTCTGTTTGTGTCCCGCCTCCAGCTAGCGAGGGAGGAGCCTGAATTCGAAGGGGCGGGGCACGTTGCCCAGGCCGGTGCATTGGGGTGTCAGGTCGATCTTCGCAGGGGGGACCGTGGGGTGGAGGCTGAAGTGCTGGAGGATAGTGGTGAGGAAGAGGAAGATCTCCATTCGGGCCAGGCCAGCCCCCAGGCAAATGCGCTTCCCTGCAGATGAGGAGCAAAGAACAGGGTTTAGAATCCGCACAATACTGGGGATTGTAGGAAGCAATATAAATAGAAAAGAATGTAAGTTGTTTTTATATGCAACAACAGCAGCAAGAATATTATTGGCACAAAAATGGAAATAAGAATTACCGACGAAAGAAGAATGGAGGATGAAACTAATGGACTATGCAGAATTAGACAAACTAACAGGAAGGATTTGAAATTTGCAGGACCAGAAATTCACAGAAGACTGGCATAAGTTTACAGACTATCTGAAAAGTAATTGTGATGATCAGACTACGTTTGCGAGTTTTGTGAGGAGAATTATTTGAACTATTGCAAAAATGGATAAAGGGGAGGATAATTAGTTATGATAATTAAAGGCAGTATGAATTTAAGAAATGCATAAGAAGCGGTTAAAACGGCGGATCATCAGAGGTGCTGATGGAAGTCCAAAAAAGATTGTATAAGTGGTGAAGGTTTGTGGTATGTATTATAATTTATATGTTAAAATTAATAAAAATTATTGTATATATAAAAAATAGAATCTGCACAACCGATTCCCAGATGGAAGTGTGGAAAGGGGTCATAGAATCATAGAATCATAGAATCATAGAGTTGGAAGAGACCACAAGGGCCACCGAGTCCAACCCCCTGCCAAGCAGGAAACACCATCAGAGCACTCCTGACATATGGTTGTCAAGCCTCTGCTTAAAGACCTCCAAAGAAGGAGACTCCACCACACTCCTTGGCAGCAAATTCCACTGCCGAACAGCTCTTACTGTCAGGAAGTTCTTCCTAATGTTTAGATGGAATCTTCTTTCTTGTAGTTTGGAACCATTGCTCCGTGTCCGCTTCTCTGGAGCAGCTCCTCTGTGAGACATCCTTCTCCCTCCTCTGTGAGACATCCTTTTATATATTTGAACGTGGCTATCATATCACCCCTTAACCTCCTCTTCTCCAGGCTAACTATACCCAGCTCCCTTAGCCGTTCCTCATAAGGCATCGTTTCCAGGCCTTTGACCATTTTGGTTGCCCTCCTCTGGACACGTTCCAGTTTGTCAGTGTCCTTCTTGAACTGTGGTGCCCAGAACTGGACACAGTACTCCAGGTGAGGTCTGACCAGAGCAGAATACAGTGGCACTATTACTTCCCTTGATCTAGATGCTATACTCCTATTGATGCAGCCCAGAATTGCATTGGCTTTTTTAGCTGCCGCGTCACACTGTTGGCTCCTGTCAAGTTTGTGGTCAACCAAGACTCCTAGATCCTTTTCACATGTACTGCTCTCAAGCCAGGTGTCACCCATCTTGTATTTGTGCCTCTCATTTTTTTTGCCCAAGTGCAATACTTTACATTTCTCCCTGTTAAAATTCATCTTGTTTGTTTTGGCCCAGTTCTCTAATCTGTCAAGGTCGTTTTGCAGTGTGATCCTGTCCTCTGGGGTGTTAGCCACCCCTCCCAGTTTGGTGTCATCTGCAAATTTGATCAGGATGCCCTTGAGTCCATCATCCAAGTCGTTGATAAAGATGTTGAATAAGACCGGGCCCAAGACAGAACCCTGTGGCACCCCACTAGTCACTCTTCTCCAGGATGAAGAGGAACCATTGATGAGCACCCTTTGGGTTCGGTCAGTCAGCCAGTTACAAATCCACTGAGTGATAGCATAGTCAAGACCGCATTTTACAATGGTCAAGGGTGGGCTAGAGAGTGTGAAGAATCCCAGACTCCAGGAATTGCAGAGTTGGGAAGGTCATCTGGAGGCAGGAATCTTGCCCAACGTGGGTCTCAAACCCACAACCCTGCGATTAGGAGTCTCATGCTCTACCGACGGAGCTAATCCAGAATGCGGCATCTGGACTGGTGACTGGGAGTGGCAGCCAAGACCATGTAACACCGGTCCTGAAAGACCTACGTTGGCTCCCAGTACGTTTCCGGGCACAATTCAAAGAGTTGGTGCTGACCTTTAAAGCCCTAAATGGCCTCAAAGACCCAGTATACCTGAAGGAGCGTCTCCACCTCCATTGTTCTGCCTGGACACAGAGGTCCAGCGCCGAGGGCCTTCTGGTGGTTCCCTCACTGTGAAAAGTGAAGCTACAGGGAACCAGGCAGAGGGCCTTCTCGGTAGTGGCGCCCGTCCCGTGGAACGCCCTCCCACCAGATGTCAAAGAAATAAATAACTATCTGATGTTTAGAAGACATCTGAAGGCATCCTTGTTTAGGGAAGTTTTTAATGACTGAAGTTTGAATGTATTTTTAATCACTTGTTGGAAGCCGCCCAGAGTGGCTGGGAAAACCCAGCCAGATGGGCAGGGTAGAAATAATAAATTATTATTACAGTGGTACCTCAGGTTACAGACACTTCAGGTTACAGACTCTGCTAACCCAGAAGTAGTACCTTGGGTTAAGAACTTTGCTTCAGGATGAGAACAGAAATCGTGCGGCGGTGGCGGGAGGCCCCATTATCTAAAGTGGTACCTCAGGTTAAGAACAGTTTCAGGTTAAGAATGGACCTCCAGAACGAATTAAGTTCTTAACCCGAGGTACCACTGGTTTATTTGTTTGTTTGTTTGTTTGCTATTCAAGCAGATGGGATGTGTGCAAATGTGGTCTACTGGCCTTCCCCAATTCTATAAAAATTATGCTTAATCTCTCGTAATACTCTGACTCGGGGACCTCCAATGCGGTTTAGCGTTGGAAGGGTCAGGACCAATCAAAGCACATTGTTGAACCATGGAACTCCCTGCCACAAGAGACCCGGATGGCCACCGACCTGGGTGGCTTGAAAAGAGGATTGGGCAAATTCGTGAAGGGAGGAGAGGGCTCTTGATGGTTACCAGCCAAGTTGGCTATGCCCAGAGGCAGCGAGGTTTCTGAATCCCAGCTCTGCTTTCTCCTCACCTGAGCACAAGGCAGACATGTCTCAGAGACTCTGGCAGCTGCATGTTGTGCAGTAGTTTTTTCAAAATCTTTCATCGCTATTGTGCAAACTTTGTTTAGCTAAGGACCACTGTTGCGCAAGGCTTCAATAACACACACACGTATATTTAAATCCATACTGCTCCTTAGGAACACAGCGGCTTTTCTTGTGCACTTCCTGCGGCACCAGTGGAAGGAAAAGGCATTGGAGGAATGAACATAAAATAAGAAGTGCTTGCAGGATCAGGCCCATGGCCTATCAAGTCCCAACCAGACAGGGAAACCCGCAAGCTGGACTGGCAACTGTTCCTCAGAAGCATTTCCTTCCACATCAGCTTTATGGATGCTGTCCATGATTAAATGGGCGCAGGGTATTGGGGAAAATATTATGCTTGAACAATGGGGGAAATTGTGGAAAGAAACTACGTGCTATATTTTGAAAGAAAATTACCTTAAAATACAACATAGATGGTATTTAACACCTGAAAGAATAGCCAAAATGAATAAAAACTGTGGCAAAGTCTGCTGGCGATACAGCACAGAAAAAGGTACTATGATGCATATATGGTGGAACTGTTTAAATATCAAACAATTTTGGGAAACAATATATAATGAAATGAAAAAAAATGCTCAGATGCTCATTTAGGAAAACACCAGAAGGCTTTCTATTGGGAATAGTACCAGGAAGTTTAAAGGAAGAGGATAAGACATTATATTTATACGCAAAAGTAGCCACAAGGCTATTGATTGTGAAAAATTGGAAAAGTGGTATAATACTGACAAAAACAGAGTGGCTTGCCAAATTATTGGAGTATTACAATATGTCCAAAACAATGGGAGAAATTGGAAGGATCTCAAAAGAGAAGATAGACAAGGATTGGAAGGTGTTTAAGGAATATTTGCAAAATAATATTGAAAAACCGGAACTCCTATTAGAATAAACAAGTTCCGCTATAAATACTGAAATATCAAATAATATGGATAATAATGTGTAATAGAAAAAGAAGTAGAAAGTTGGTTTAATAGTGTGTGAAAGAAAGTAATAGAAATGGAAAGAAATTGCAATTGAGTAGATTGGAAGTCTAGCCCAGGGTGGGGTGAGGGGTGGGAAAAGGAAGTATGTGTGGGATTAAAATGGGTATGTATGAATATTTTAAAGGATTGTATGAAATGTGTGTTTGTTTGTATATCCGTAATATGTATTATAAATGTATTAATGTTGAATTATCTCAATAAAATTTTTAAATATTAAAAAAACTTAAAAAACAACTTTATGGATGCTGTATTTATGTAACACAAACACAACAGACCAACTGACTGTTCTGTTTCTCGAGCATCGTGACACCTCCCTTGTCTTACAGTTGATTAAGGAAGCAACTGTGTCGATCCAAGCTGCACGTTTTAAAAATTTTTGCAAACCACCCTGGGAGTTTTCTAGGTACCAAACCTCCTCCGAACGGCCTTCCCTCCCTCTTCGGCTTCCCTACCTGGGGCGAAAGGCATGAAGGCATCACTGCTTTTGAAAGCGCCGTTTTCATCCAGGAAGTTGGCTGGGTTGAAGGCTGTGGGGTCCTTGAAGTGGGTTGGGTCATAGTGCACTGAGCTCAGGAGAGGAATCACGTTGGTGCCCTGCAGTGAGATTTGGCAGGGAGAGAGAACGGGAGTTGTTAGAGTTGCGGAAGGAAGAGGGAAAGAGACACGGGAAATGCTGAGAGCCGCTGGAGAAACAACAGTCTTGACATTTTGGAGGTGGAAGGGGCTTCCAGCCAGGTCATGGGCAAGTTTTTGTTTTACTGACTAGGTTTTCCTCATAAAGGGTAGATCCAAACTACCATATTTTTCGCCCCATAAGATGCACCTGACCATAAGACGCACCTAGTTTTTAGAGGAGGAAAACAAGAAAGAAAATATTCGGAACGAAACAGTGGATGTATGATTTTTGTGGTTCATGCTGTGGCCACAGACATGTGATTTGACGGTGAGTTTGGGGTGGTCCAATGCAAAAATCCTGAGGATCCATGTGGATCTGTGCTTTGTAACCATGTTTTCGTGCCATTGCGGCCCCAGGCAACAGTGGGTGTGTGATTTTTTTGGTGCAAGCTGTAGCCATGGACATGGTATGTGATCTGGTGGTGAGTTTGGGGTGACCCAATGTAAAAATCCTGAGGATCCATGGACTTTTACCTCCCCCCTCCCAGGCAGCCTCCTTTATTGCTAGCGATCGCATGCCCATTAGCGGCTTTGTTTCAACACCCCCTTCCCTCTTTCCAAAAAAAGAGAGCATGATCTGCTTTTTGCCCCTGGGCAATTCGGCTCCAGGGACCACGCATTTACTCCATAAGACGCACAGACATTTCCCCTTACTTTTTAGGAAGAAAAAAGTGCGTCTTATGGAGCGAAAAATATGGGCAAATGGGTGGTGAGAAAGTAAGAACATAAGGAGAGCCTGCTGGATCAGGCCAGGGCCCCACCTAGTCCAAAGTCCTCTTTCCACAGTGGCCAAATACCCCCAAGAACTTAGGAATGCAGATAGACTGCCTCTGCAGATGGAGGTCCTATAAGAGCATAAGAAGAGCCTGGCTGCTGGATCAGGCCAGAGGGGGCCTATGTAACTCAGCATCCTGTTCTCACAGTGGCCGACAAGATTCCCATGGGAAACCCGCAAGCAGGATTTGCTGCTGCCTCCGACTGTGGAGGGCAGAGCAGAGCCATTGACATGCTCGGAGTCAGAGTCTGCATGTTGGGCATTTGGTACTCTCCAGATGTTTCTGAAATCCAGTGGCTGGGAGTCCCCACAGCCAGCATGTCCAATGGTCACAGCATCACAGAACTGGAGAGCTGCAAGGGACCCCAATGTTGAATGGTTTCTTTGAATTTTAGATTCCTTTCTGTTTCACAAGATGTGTATGTCTTTAAGGGCCAGAGCAAATAGAGTGGTGCCTCGCAAGACGGAATTAATCCGTTCCGTGAGGCTCTTCGTCTAGCGGTTTTTTCATCTTGCGAAGCAAGCGCATTGACAGCTTAGCGGTTTAGCGCTATTAGCGGTTTAGCGGCTTTCAGCGGATCAGATGATAAGCGGCTTAGCGGCTTAGGAAAAGGGGGGGGAAAGGGGAAAACCCCCGCAGGAACTCGCAAGACATTTTCGTCTTGCGAAGCAAGCCCATAGGGAAATTCATTTTGCGAAGCGCCTCCAAAACGGAAAACCCTTTCGTCTAGCAGGTTTTCCGTCTTGCGAGGTGTTCGTCTTGCGGGGCACCACTGTAACATGACCTAGTTTTAGAGCTGTGAAGCAGTATAGCAGGTGCTGTTAAAAGTAAAGGTAAAGGGACCCCTGACCATTAGGTCCAGTTGCAGACGACTCTGGGGTTCGGCGCTCATTTCGGTGTACAGCTTCCAGGTCATGTGGCCAGCATGAGTAAGCCACTTCTGGCGAACCAGAGCAGCGCACGGAAACGCCGTTTACCTTCCCGCCGGAGCGGTACCTATTTATCTACTTGCACTTTGATGTGCTTTCAAACTGCTAGGTGGGCAGGAGCTCACCCTGTTGCGGGGATTCGAACCTCAGACCTTCTGATCGGCAGGTCCAGCGCCAGCCGCGTCCAACAACAGATGCTGTTAAGTTATGTTAATTAAGCTGTTGGGTATAGTATATAAAGAGCAGCATGTAGCTCTCTCAGTACCCTGGTGGATGGCTTGGTGAATGGGTCACACTTATTGATATAATGTAATTTAGTGGAAAAAAGAGTTTTTGTTTTTGTTATTAAACCAAGCAAAAGTTACTTTTGTGTTTCTTGAATGTGTGGTCTCCCCAGCACGCCTTCTACAGCCCAACTCATCTGTGAAATAGCCAAGACCCAAGGGTCCTCTAGCCCAACCCTGTGAGCTGGGGTGGGAGGGGGAAGTTTGACAGCCAGCACATAGCTGTCAACTTACAGATTTGAAAATAAGGGACCAGCAGCCTCGAAAATAAGGGATCAGCAGCCAAAATAAGGATTTTAGTCAACCAGCAGCCAAACGAAGCCTCAAGCGGTGGTTCCCACAGCGCAGCAACCCGGCAAAGGGGATGCGGCAAGGAAAACCACCGTCACCTCTCCGCTGGGAAGCGCTGAGCAAAGGCGAGTCCCCAGGGAATGCGGCCAATTTGATTGGCACAAGGCATGCAAGCTCCACCCCCCAGTTGTTCTGAGACTCCTTATTGGGTGAGCAACCCAGCCAAGCAACACAGTTGGAGCCTCCCTCCTCCCTGGCCGGCAGGGAGGGAGGGAGGGAGAGGAGCTGCTTCCTTTGAAACCCGGGTAATTGAAGGGACATCATCAATAAGGAACAGCAGCGGGACACGGCGCTGGGATAAGGGACTTTCCCGCCAAATAAGGGACGCTTGACAGCTATGATCCAGCAACATCAGGAGGGCCTCTTTGCAGTGAAGGGAACTGGGCTGGGGTTCTTCTTCTTCTGACCTTGGGCAGCAGGAAGCCCCTGAAGGGGGTGTCGCGGGTGACGGCGCGAGGGAGCCCCATGGGCAGGATGCTGATGTAGCGCTGGATCTCGTAGAGGACGGCCTCTGTGTAGGGCATGTGCTTGCGGTCAGCCAGGCAGGGGGGGCGGTCCGGCCCGATCACGTGGTCAATCTCCTGGTGGACTCGAGCTGCGGGGAGATGGACAGGAGGAAGAGGAGGAGGCGATGGTTCTTGAACCCAGTGCTTGAACTCACAATCACAGCAATGCAGGAAACTCCCTTTGCCCCTAACCGCTAACCCCACTGGGAACTGTAGTCCTGCAACATTAGGAGGGCACCTGGTTCTCCCATCCCTCCTCGGAGATGCTGCCAGGTACTGCAGCCGCCGGGACATTCTGCATGCCAAGCAGGTGTCCTGTGTGCCCAGCCGCCTAGCGCTTGCCTTCTGCCAGCTTTCCTTTTGAAACATATAATAATAATTGTCAGAGCCGCCCCTAGGTCCCAGCTCACAAAGGACCAACACCCGGCTGTAGTTATGTACAAAAGTCTTTATTGAAGTTCAGTTTCCATTTCAAAGCCGCAGCGTGCAGCTCTACGTCTCAAAGTCTAGACCGGCGAAGTTCTGTCTGAATCTCCTCCCCTTCCACACCAGTTTAAGACTCTAGCCTTGCTCCACCTCTTGTTTAGCTCCTTCCTCTTCTGGGCCCTCCTGCCCGCTGGGGTTTCATCCTTTCTGGACTCTTCTGACGCTGACCCCCCTGATTCTTGCCCCTCCTTCCGGCGGGCTTTAGGACCTGGTTCCCTATCCGGGCTACCTGCTGTGCCGCTCGCCTGTACATTTGAACTTGGCGCGCGCGCCCAGCCGTCAACCTTCCTCTTGACCGTTCCCTCGCTCTCCGCTGGAGGCGTGGTCAGCCCTGACTCATCTTCTCTCGCTGGTGGTGAATACGCTGGCCCTGATACCTGGGACTCTTCCCCCCCACTACGCTCTGGTGGGGAAGCTGGTCCTGATTTCCAACTGCTGCTCTGGGAGTCCCCGCTGGCCCCTTGCTTCTGGGGTGTCCCCCTTGGGACCCCCCTTGCCCTGGCCATCGGCGCCCCCTTCTGTGAATCTTCCGATTCGCTGGAGAGGCTCATGGAATCTCTCGGGCTACTGTCATCTTCTCCTACGCTGCCCTCGGATTGCTCCCCCTCGCTCTCCATCTCCTCCCCTCCCTGTGCTCCCGCTGCGTCCCTGACAATAATAGTAATAATAATAATAATAGTAATAATAATAATAATAATAATAATAATAATAATTTATTTATACCCCGCCCTCCCCAGCCAGAGCCGGGCTCAGGGCGGCTAACACCAATAAAATCACAGTAAAAACATAATAGGGGGTGGGGAACCAGTTTAAAACACAGTTTAAAATGCCATTTAAAATGCAGCCTCATTTTAAAAGTAGCCGATAAATCAAGACCGTAAGGGGAGGGTCAGACTGAGTCCAAACCAAAGGCCAGGCGGAACAGCTTTATCTTGCAGGTCCTGCGGAAAGATATCAGGTCCTGCAGGGCCCTGGTCTCTTGTGACAGAGCATTCCACCAAGTCGGGGCCAGTACTGAAAAGGCCCTGGCCCTAGTTGAGACCAATCTAACCACCTTGCGACCTGGGACCTCCAAAATGTTGTCATTGGTGGACCTTAAGTTTGGGCTGCAGGGAACCAGTCTAGGCCACGTGTTGACCAGATACTTAATGGACACGAGAAGTGGAGAGTAGTACAATTACTGTCTATCTGCAAGAGGCCACACTGTGGGCCTGTTGGCGAGCGAGACAGGCAATGAGCCGCAATGGCAACTGTTCCCTTCCTCCCAGGTTGCACTTCTACATGATCATGACAAGCCAACGGGAGTTGCCTCCACGACCAACAGCTGACATGCGCCGCTCCAAAAAGCCGCCATGCCTGCAACGGGACATGCTGGAGCCAGCCCTGGGACGCGCCGCCCAGGAGACGGCAGAGGGGGGCCGGCAGCAGAAGGAAGCGCCAGAGCCCCGGGAGGAGGCGGAGGACAGCAGGGAGCTCCATGCAGGAGGTCCGTAGGTCAAGGTGGGCCCCGGTCCCCTCCACACATCTCCGCTGTTCCCACCTCCTGCCTCTGAGGTTTCTGCCGCCCAGAAGCAGCCCAGCAGCATGGCACGTTGGGACGGCCCCAAACGGTCATCCGGTCCGCCCCCCCCCACAATGTGGGGGTCGCAGCTCCCCCCACTCACCTGCAACTTCGGGGTGCTTCATGAGGATGAGGAAGCTGTAGCGCAGGGTGGTGCTGGTGGTTTCGGTGCCCCCGAAAAACAGGTTGTGGGTGGTCATCACCAGCGTCTCCGTGTGGAAGTAGCTCAGAGGGTCTTGCTTTTCCTGAAAGAGAGCAGAGGGGAGGCCGCATGCGCAAGGATGGATTGCGGATTGTGTTCTCCTGCGGGGGAAAGCTTGGCTCCCCCCTTCTTTGTGATATTGCAGCGCTGGGGTGCCCTCCAATTCTGCAGTTCTCTGATTCTATATGCCCACTCGACCACGTTGATTGGCGGAACTGGCGTGACTACGGGTGCCACGTAACTCTTGTTCCGCATCTGCAAGAAATCGGTCTTTTAGTGTGGCAGCACCTGAACTTTGGAACTCCCTGCCAATTGACACCAGGCAGGCACCTTCTCTGCACTTGTTTAGGCAAACCCAGGTGTTTAGAGGGATGCAGGTGGCGCTGTGGGTTGAACCACAGAGCCTAGGACTTGCCGATCAGAAGGTTGGCGGTTCGAATCCCCGCGACGGGGTGAGCTCCCGTTGCTCGGTTCCAGCTCCTGCCAACCCAGCAGTTTGAAAGCACGTCAGAGTGCAAGTAGATACATAGGTACCACTCGGGTGGGAAGGTAAACGACGTTTCTGTGCGCTGCTCTGGTTCGCCAGAAGCGGCTTAGTCATGCTGGCCACATGAGCCGGAAGTTGTACGCTGGCTCCCTCGGCCAATAAAGCGAGATGAGCGCCGCAACCCCAGAGTCGGCCATGACTGGACCTAATGGTCCCTTTACCTTTTACCCAAATGTTTAGAAATCCAATCCATTGCTATTTTAACTTTTACAATGTCTTAAACTATTGCTGTTGATTTTTTAAAACTACCGTATTTTTCCGTGTATAAGACTAGGTTTCCCCCCCTAAAAAAACAATGTCCAAAATTTGGGGGCGTCTTATACACAGATAGACCCCCCCATTTCTTAAATGGGGGCGTCTTATAGATGGAACAGTACGGTAATAATTCTATTGTTTCTTTTCTTTTCTTTTGTAAACTACTTGGAAGTTTGCTTGGTTCCTGTTTCAAAACAAGGTGTGCCTAAATTTTATGAATCAAACAAATGAATAGTAGACAAGGCGCTGATAGCCTACTGGAGACCTCAGGGCAGGGGTTTTACCCCAAACAAATTGAACAGCAGGGGTGATGGCTGGTGGCGGCTGAAGGCTTTTGGGTGCTGGGGTGGGTGGGTGTCCTGGGGGCAGCTGGACCCCCCTCCTTGGAGGTACCTGCTCCATGCGGATGAGGAAGCAGTCGATGAAGTCCCGAGGGGTGTTGGGGTCCAAATCCTTTTGGTGGCACCGAATGCGCTCTGCGATAAACTGACGCAGTTTCTCAAAGTTGCGGAAGATTTGGTGATGGGGCCCCGGCAGGACGTCCATGAGTCTGGGGAAGATGTTGTAGAGCTGGGGAAACGGGGAGAAGGAGAGGTAATAATAATAAAATTATTATTATTATTATTATTATTATTATTATTATTATTATTATTACAGTGGTACCTTGGGTTACATACGCTTCAGGTTACATACGCTTCAGGTTACACACTCCGCTAACCCAGAAATAGTGCTTCAGGTTAAGAACTTTGCTTCAGGATGAGACCAGAAATTGTGCTCCGGCAGCACGGCGGCAGCAGGAGGCCCCATTAGCTAAAGTGGTGCTTCAGGTTAAGAACAGTTTCAGGTTAATAACGGACCTCCAGAGCGAATTAAGTACTTAACCCGAGGTACCACTGTATTATTATTATTTATGCCCTGCCTCTCAATTTTATGATTCTATGATCCTACTTTTATTTGATGTGACATTTGTTATCATACTGTGTCATCTTATAAATAAAAAGGTAAAGGGACCCCGACCATTAGGTCCAGTCGTGGCCGACTCTGGGGTTGCGGCGCTCATTTCGCTTTATTGGGTGAGGGAGCCGGCGTACAGCTTCCGGGTCATGTGGCCGGCATGACTAAGCCGCTTCTGGCGAACCAGAGCAGGGCATGGAAATGCCGTTTACCTTCCCGCCGGAGTGGTACCTATTTATCTACTTGCACTTTGGTGTGCTTTCGAACTGCTAGGTTGGCAGGAGCAGGGACTGAGCAACGGGACCTCACTCCGTCGTGGGGATTCGAACCGCCGACCTTCTGATCGGCAAGCCCTAGGCTCTGTGGTTTAACCCACAGTGCCACCCGTGTCCCTTTCATGTTATAAATAAATATAGGTAAATAATAATAACCCCAATGGGAGCTGCCTCACTCTCACAGAGGCAATTTGTTGGAACCTTGGAAGTGACAGCCATTTTCCCCCAACATCAATTTTCCTTTGGAGTCAGGTGGGGAGAAGAGACCCTGAATGACCTGATTCAAATTTGTTCAGTGTGGGGGTTTTTAAGCAGACGATATTCCCTAGTTGTGTTTCCTGGCTTGCAGAGGGTTGGACTAGATGACTCTTATTGTCCCTTCCAGCTCCACGTTTCTGTGAGTTTTAGCCCCAAAGGGGTGGAGAGCAGCCAGTGGGTCTCCTCCGATGCTGGTACCCACCCTCTTCCCAGGCCCCTCCTCACCTCTCCCCAGATGGAGCTCATGATCTTGAAGTTCTCATTGAAGTGGTCCAGGAGGGTGAGGAAGTTGGCGTCTTGGTATTCGTAGCGCTGGCCAAACACCACGGCGCAGATGACGTTGGAGACGGCTCGGCAAACGGGGTTGATGGGGTCGAAGGGAGCCCCTGTGCGTAGAGAGGAAGAGGAGTCCTTATATTTACAAAATATAAGCAAAATATTGCGAATATATATATATATATATATATGCAGGTTTTGGTGTCCTCGGGTGTCTTCCCGTGTAAAAGTTGGGGTGTCTAGGCGACGTTTCGACGAGGTCTCACTCGTCATCTTCAGGCTGGTGCTTTCGGCTTCTTGTTACTGGAACAGAGCGGGATCTCAATGTTTGAGTTCCTATAAATACTGTAGAGGGGGTGTGGTGTCTAGCCTCCAATGTTCTGGGCAGAGAGGAAGTTCCCAGGCTAGTGTGCCTTTTCTTCTTTTGTTCCTTAATTACTTGAGAGATACCTTGAGTGATTTCTTGAGTGATATCCTGAGTACCACTTAGGTGGGTCATTAGGTGTGGATTAGTTGCTAAAGTCTTTGTGTCTTGACCTCTTGAACTTTGTGAAGAGTTTTCCTGAGAAGATGGCTGTATTGCACTTAGTTGTGCTTTGGCTTGGCTTCGTGTATAGGGGCGAGCTGTGGTTTTGTGGCTTGTGTCAGCCAGATCTGTGTAGGGATTGCAGGGGGGTGCAGCATCCGGAGGTGCCACCATGGATTGGCTACTGGATGGTGTCAGTAATTCATCTGTGGAGAGGGTCTGGGTTTGGGTCTGGTGTGGTTGATTGGTGTTGGCGTTCTGTGTGCCTCTGGATCTGGTGTCAGTTTTTGTGGGGAGGGCTAATTTCCAGATGTCTGGCAAGCGGGATGTGTCGTCACGCTTGTTCATGTTGTGAGGGTGTTTCTCTATCTCGATGGCTTCCATGATTATTCTCTTGTGGTGATGTTCCGTGTTAAAGAGCAATTTGGAATCTGCAAAATTAATTTCGTGTCCTGTTTCTTTCATGTGTTGGAAAAGAGAGGAAGTTTTTTCTTCTTTTTTGACGGCATTCTTGTGTTCTGCGATACGTGCATTTATTCGTCTGTTTGTTTGTCCAATGTACGTGGCTGGGCAGACTTTGCAGGGTATTTCATAGATCCCTTGGTTTTCCAACTGGATTTTATCCTTGGGGTTTCTGAGGATATTGGCTATTTTTTGGTTGGTGCAAAAGGCTGTTTTGATATTGTGTTTATGGAGGATTTTGCTAATTTTATCTGTAGTGCCCTTGATATAAGGAAGGAGGGCCATGCCATTGTTTTCTTCTGTGTCTTGGTTTTTGGGGGGTGTTTCCTTTTGGATTAGCTTCGTAATCCTGTTTTGCTGGTATCCATTGGCAATTAACACATTTGAGAGATTCTGTAACTCAGTTGTCAAGTGGTCTTTGTCAGCCAGGCGTTTGGTTCTGGAGATGAGAGTCTTGGCTACGGAGTTTATTTGTGCAGGGTGGTGGTGTGATTGTGCATGTAAGTAGCGGTTGGTGTGTGTTTTTTTCTGGTAGATAGTGTGTCCTAGGGAGCCATCAGGTTTTTTGTAGATTAGGACGTCAAGGAAGGGAAGTTGGTTGTTGGCTTCTATTTCCATAGTGAATTGTATTTTGGGGTGTAAGTTGTTGAGATGTGTGAGGAAGCTATCCAGTTTTTCCTTCCCGTGTGGCCAAATTACAAAGGTGTCGTCAACATATCTGAGCCAAAGTTTGGGTTTGTGTTCTGACTTGTCTAAAGCATTGGTTTCAAAGTGTTCCATGTACAGGTTTGCGATGACCGGTGAGAGGGGTGATCCCATAGGTGCTCCTTCTATCTGTTTGTATCTTTGTCCATTGTGGATGAAGTACGTGTTGGTTAGGCAGTGGTTGGTCAGGTCCAAGATGTATTCGGGGGGATTGTATTTGTTTTGAATAGCTGTCAAGGCTTCAAAGCACCAGCCTGAAGATGACGAGTGAGACCTCGTCGAAACGTCGCCTAGACACCCCAACTTTTACACGGGAAGACACCCGAGGACACCAAAACCTGCATTCCTGTACCCGTGAAAATCTACGAAAGCAAATATCTTACCTCTACGGGGAGGAAACCTTCCAGCTGACAAGAACCTACGAGAAACTAGAAGTCCGAAGAGCCACCATCTTATGTGATCTCTTGTTCCTACGCAACTGCCGAGACAACAAATTAATTCCCACATGCTTCCAACTTAAATTCCATTCTAAAACCCCGGCCACCGAAAGGATCCTGAAACGAACTGAACTATCCCTAATCAGAAACGAACTACACAAGAAAAGATACCTACTAGACCAAACCAACAAAGATCTACTCACTCTTCACCTCAAACTCTGTAACAAAATCCACCCTGCACTCTGGGACAAATGCAAACAACTAGCCGTCTGGAGAGCTGAAACGGAGACCTCACATAAGACAGACACACACACCAACAAACTCCACAAACTAGAGAAACGCCAGAAGCCCGGCCACCCTCCACAGCAACCCATGAAACAAACAATACATAACATATCAGACAGGATCCTCACCACAACTGAAACCAAAGTACTCTCAAAAGGTTTCAACTTTGCAGTCGCCCCGAGACGCATCCCCACGGAAAACATCATATGCGGAGTCGAAGCTAGCCTAACCAAATTCAACCCAGATGAAGCCAATAAAATCAGACTTGAAGTCACCAACATCCTCTGCTCCAGCAAACCACCCAGAAGCAATTTACACAAAGAAGAACAGAAAGCACTCACCAACCTGAGGAAAGACAACAACATAATCATTCTCCCAGCAGACAAAGGTAATGCCACAGTGGTGATGAACACATCGGACTACTGCCTAACCAACACGTACTTCATCCACAATGGACAAAGATACAAACAGATAGAAGGAGCACCTATGGGATCACCCCTCTCACCGGTCATCGCAAACCTGTACATGGAACACTTTGAAACCAATGCTTTAGACAAGTCAGAACACAAACCCAAACTTTGGCTCAGATATGTTGACGACACCTTTGTAATTTGGCCACACGGGAAGGAAAAACTGGATAGCTTCCTCACACATCTCAACAACTTACACCCCAAAATACAATTCACTATGGAAATAGAAGCCAACAACCAACTTCCCTTCCTTGACGTCCTAATCTACAAAAAACCTGATGGCTCCCTAGGACACACTATCTACCAGAAAAAAACACACACCAACCGCTACTTACATGCACAATCACACCACCACCCTGCACAAATAAACTCCGTAGCCAAGACTCTCATCTCCAGAACCAAACGCCTGGCTGACAAAGACCACTTGACAACTGAGTTACAGAATCTCTCAAATGTGTTAATTGCCAATGGATACCAGCAAAACAGGATTACGAAGCTAATCCAAAAGGAAACACCCCCCAAAAACCAAGACACAGAAGAAAACAATGGCATGGCCCTCCTTCCTTATATCAAGGGCACTACAGATAAAATTAGCAAAATCCTCCATAAACACAATATCAAAACAGCCTTTTGCACCAACCAAAAAATAGCCAATATCCTCAGAAACCCCAAGGATAAAATCCAGTTGGAAAACCAAGGGATCTATGAAATACCCTGCAAAGTCTGCCCAGCCACGTACATTGGACAAACAAACAGACGAATAAATGCACGTATCGCAGAACACAAGAATGCCGTCAAAAAAGAAGAAAAAACTTCCTCTCTTTTCCAACACATGAAAGAAACAGGACACGAAATTAATTTTGCAGATTCCAAATTGCTCTTTAACACGGAACATCACCACAAGAGAATAATCATGGAAGCCATCGAGATAGAGAAACACCCTCACAACATGAACAAGCGTGACGACACATCCCGCTTGCCAGACATCTGGAAATTAGCCCTCCCCACAAAAACTGACACCAGATCCAGAGGCACACAGAACGCCAACACCAATCAACCACACCAGACCCAAACCCAGACCCTCTCCACAGATGAATTACTGACACCATCCAGTAGCCAATCCATGGTGGCACCTCCGGATGCTGCACCCCCCTGCAATCCCTACACAGATCTGGCTGACACAAGCCACAAAACCACAGCTCGCCCCTATACACGAAGCCAAGCCAAAGCACAACTAAGTGCAATACAGCCATCTTCTCAGGAAAACTCTTCACAAAGTTCAAGAGGTCAAGACACAAAGACTTTAGCAACTAATCCACACCTAATGACCCACCTAAGTGGTACTCAGGATATCACTCAAGAAATCACTCAAGGTATCTCTCAAGTAATTAAGGAACAAAAGAAGAAAAGGCACACTAGCCTGGGAACTTCCTCTCTGCCCAGAACATTGGAGGCTAGACACCACACCCCCTCTACAGTATTTATAGGAACTCAAACATTGAGATCCCGCTCTGTTCCAGTAACAAGAAGCCGAAAGCACCAGCCTGAAGATGACGAGTGAGACCTCGTCGAAACGTCGCCTAGACACCCCAACTTTTACACGGGAAGACACCCGAGGACACCAAAACCTGCATTCCTGTACCCGTGAAAATCTACGAAAGCATATATATATATATATATATATATATATATATATATATATATATACATATACATATACATACACACACATATACACACACTGTATTTTTCGCTCCATAAAACGCACCTGACCATAAGACACACCTAGTTTTTAGAGGAGGGAAACAAGAAAAAAAATATTCTGAATGAAACAGTGGATGTATGATTTTTGTGGTTCATGCTGTGGCCACAGACACGTGATCTGATGGTGAATTTGGGGTGACCCAATGCAAAAATCCTGAGGATCCTGAGGACCCGTGCTTTGTAACCACATTTTTGCGCCATTGCAGCCCCCTCCCAGGCAGCCTCCTTTATCTCTAGTGTCCCTTATCTCTCTCCTTGATTGGCAAACGATCAGCAGCTTTGTTTCAACACCCACTTCCCTCTTTCAAAAAAACACACACCAAAAAACCATGACCTGCTTTTTGCCCCATGGCAATTCAGCTCCAGGGACCATGCATTCGCTCCATAAGAGGCACAGACATTTTCTCTTACTTTTTAGGAAGAAAAAGTGCGTCTTATGGAGCAAAATATACGGTATTTCAAATAAGCACATATATATGAAAAAAGGAACAAAAGAGAAAAGAAAAAAAGAAGAAGAAATAAAGAGAAAAGAAGAAATAAAGTTGGAAGAATTTCTTCCAAATTTATTTTACAAATATCTCAATATGAAAATAATAATAAAATTTCGCTGATTGACTTCCATCGCTTACACTGCACTTCCTATATACATTTTAAGCAAGATTGTATCTGTTATTCTGTATTTCCCCCATACAATCTCACACAAATATTCTAATCAATAAGTATCTAAATCTTTCATAAATCTATTCTAAACACAACCAAAACCTTACATTTAATCCGTGTCTACATAAATAATCATTTAGACATTTCCATTGTTTCTGGATTACATTTTTTGGTTTTTGTCTTATCGAATCAGTCAACTTTGCTAATTCCAAGTATTTGCTAAATTTATTCAACCATTCTTTGGTTGGAACATAATTTCCAATTATTGGCAATCAACATTCTCGCTGCTGTGGTCGCGTACAAGAAAATATTAATTCTGTCATTCGGGATGTCTCCATTCAAAATTCCTAATAAATATGATTCTGCTCTTTTATTATGTAATGTTTTTACTAGGTTTTTAATTTCCAAGAGGACGAGGAGACCTTGAGGGTGCCAGAGGGGTTCCTTCCTTGGGGGACCTCAAAGCAAACAGATAAAGAGGTCCTCGCCCACAGCTCCACCCTCCCTCCCAAGAGCAGCTTTGGGCCATGTGGTGTGACCAATCCTGGGACCAGCCCTGCCCTTTGAGGGGGTCTCTCTGCATCTAAAAGAGGCTCAGCCCTGCCTGCACCCTTCCTGCATCTCTTGCCAGGTGAGAAGAAGAAGAAGAAGAAGAAGAGGAGGAGGAGGAGGAGTTTGGATTTGATATCCTGCTTTATCACTACCCGAAGGAGTCTCAAAGCGGCTAACAGTCTCCTTTCCCTTTCTCCCCCACAACAAACACTCTGTGAGGTGAGTGGGGCTGAGAGACTTCAAAGAAGCGTGTCTAGCCCAAGGTCACTCAGCAGCTGCATGTGGAGGAGCGGGGAAGCGAACCCGGTTCACCAGATTACGAGTCCACCGTTCTTAACCACTACACCATGCTGGCCTGCACCTCAAATCACAGCTCTGAAAAATGGGGAAAGTGGAGGAAAGTGTAGCTTCCCATGCCGTAGAGTGATCCTAAGAATACCTGAAGAGCCTGGTGGCTGGATCAGGCCAGAGGGGGCCCATCTAGGCCAGCATCCTCTTCTCATAAGGAACCTAGGGCTCAAGATAGACTGCCCCTGGAGCTGGAGGTTCCATAGGAACAGAAGAAGAGCTTGTCGCATCAGGCCAAAGGGAGCCCTTCTAGTCCGGCATCCATATCTCCAATCATGGAGGAGGCAGAGCAAAGCCGTCCTGGATAGTAGCCACCTCCTTTTCCGAAATCCTCTCCCGCCCACCAAGCAAGGACTCACCACCAGTTTTCTTGAACTCCTGGACCAGGAACTGGGCCTCCTCCTGGATCCGGCCTTCAATGCTGCTCGTTCCCATTCCAAAGTTCTTCAGGGTGTGCAGAGCGAAGCGGCGAAGGACCTTCCACTTCTCCCCATTGGAGAAGGCGATGCCTGTAGAAGTCATGGGGAGCCGTGGGTCAAGGGGGGCATGGAGGGGGGTCTGGGTGGTTGGTCTCCCTGCCCAAAGCTGATTTCCTCCCTTCCGCTCCAAGGGGACACCCCAAGACCTTCCTGAGGGGCAGCCCATCTGGAAGCCAATGTGAGGGAGGTGGCTTGGGAGGCCATGAAAGCCAGGGGTGGCTAATTATTTAATTTTTTTAAAAAAAATTCAATGCAGAATTACAACAAAAATTACAAACATAAAATCCAAAACAAAGCAGTACAAACAATAAAAGACAAAAAGCAAACACACACACAAACACAACAAAAGGAACACACATCTACAAAGAAAACTATATCATCATACTAATCATTACGTACATATACAGACATTCACTTCCTTCTTTTGTTCTGAGACCTCAAAATTTTTAATCTTTCTAAATTCTTGTGTCTAATGTAAAACACCTCTATCTTTATACTTTTTGCACCATTTTTCACTTTCTTTAACCCTGCAAAGCCTCATTTGTTACATACCGATATACTTACTCCAGAACAATGTTTTTTCATATATTCTTTAACACAGTCCCATTCTTCTAATTTTTGGTCCGATTGTCCCCTTAAGAATGCTGTGAATATTGCCAGATGTATATATTCACAAAATTTAATTTGCCATTCTTTCATTGATGGGATTTTTCTCCCTTTCCAGTTTTTTGCTATAAGCGTCCTGGCAGCTGTTGTCGCATAGAGGAATACTTTCCTTTGATTATATTGCTTGTGATTATACCTAAAAGGAATGCCTCTGTTTTTTTACTAAAAGATATTTTAAACATCTTTTTGATTTCTTTATATATTTCATTTCAAAATTATTTAATAGGTCGGCATTCCCACCACATGTGAAACATTGTTCCTATTTCTTTCTTGCGCCTCCAACAGGTATGCAGGGGTGTCTAATTGATGCCTCTTGCCCACGTTGCTGAACGACAACTCCCCTCCTCTCCCTTTACCCTTGGCTGTGCGGGTTGCTGGGAGATGTAGTTCAGCAACCTCTGGATTAGTAGAATCGTAGAGTTGGAAGGGATTCCAAGCTTCATCTACGACAAACCTCTGCAGTGCTGGAATCTCAACAAGCATCCATGGCAGATGGCCATCCAACTTCTGCTTAAAAACCTCCAAGGAAGGAGAGTCCACAACCTCCTGAGGGAGACCTTTCCACTGTCAAACAGCTCTTACTTTCAGAAAGTTTTCCCTGGTGTTTAGTCAAAATCTTCATTCCTGTAACTTGAAGCCATGGTTTGAGTCCTACCCTCCAGAGCAGAAGAAAACAAGCTTGTTCCCTCTTCCATGCGACAGCCCTTCAGATATGTGAGGATGGCTATCATCTCTCTAGACAGCATCTTAAAAAGCAGAGACATCACCTTGCCCAACAAAGGTCCCTATAGTAAAAGCTATGGTTTTCCCAGTAGTGATGTATGGAAGTGAGAGATGGACCATAAAGAAGGCTGATCGCTGAAGAATGGATGCTTTTGAATTCTGGTGCTGGAGGAGACTCTTGAGAGTCCCATGGACTGCAAGAAGATCAAACCTCTCCATTTTGAAGGAAACCAGCCCTGAGTGCTCCCTGGAAGGACAGATCCTGAAGCTGAGGCTCCAATACTTTGGCCACCTCATGAGATGAGAAGACTCCCTGGAAAAGACCATGATGTTGGGAAAGATGGAGGGCACAAGAAGGGGACAACAGAGGATGAGATGGTTGGACAGTGTTCTCGAAGCTACCAGCATGAGTTTGACCAAACTATGGGAGGCAGTGGAAGACAGAAGTGCCTGGCGTGTTCTGGTTCATGGGGTCACGAAGAGTTGGACATGACTAAACGACTAAACAACAACAACAACAACAACAACAACAACAACAACAGCAACAACAACCATCTCTCTTCTCAGTCTCTTCTTTTCCAGGCTAATCCTACCCAGCTCCCTCAACCGTTCCTCATCAGGCTTCTTTTCCAGACCCTTGACCCTCTCAATTGTCATCCTCTGCACACCTTCCAGCTCGTCGAAATCCTCCTTAAATTGTGGTGCCCAAAACTGGACACAGCATTCCAGGTGTGGTCTGACCAAGGCAGAAGAGAGCGGGACTATGACTTCCCTTGATCTGGACACTAGACTTCTGTTGATGCAGCCTAGAACAGCATTAGCTTTTTGTTGTTGCTGCATCACACGGTGGACTCATGATCAGCTTGTGGTCCACCAAGACCCTGAGATGCTTTCCACAAGCCAGGAGCCCCCCAGTCATTGATGAACACCCTGGGGCTGACCCCTCTTTCACGTCCTTCTGGTAAGAGTTGTTTGAGAGCCAGACAGAAGTCTCCTGGGGTGTGGCAGAGGTCTGGGGCTGACCCTCCCTGGAGATATTTCAGCTGAGGGTGGAGGGAGATATTTTGGAGATACTGGGATGGCCAGATCCTGCGCTGAGCTTGGTCCTAGACATCCATTTTAACTCTATCCCATTGCTGTCTTTAAATCTACCCCTCTGGCCTCCTTAGCTAGCTGACCTTTGGGGTGGGGGCCGTCTTCTTACCATTGCCCCTGGTGAAGCGATAGAAGACTGGGAAGTCGCCACGGCCGCTGAAGTCATCCGCCTGGTCCACCAAGGCCTCCTTGACCGCCTGGTATCCGCAGAGGACCACGCAAGGCAGTGAGCCCAAGTGGATGGTGTAGATGGGGCCATAGCTCTCGCTGAGCTGCAAAAGAGAAGGACAGGGCACACAAGATTTGAATCACAGAATTGTAGGAACGCAAGGGCCTGGCTCCTGGATGAGGCCAGTGGCCCACCTGGCCCAGGATCCTGTTCTCATAGTGGCCAACCGGATGCCCATTACGCAAGCAGGATTTGAGCGGCAGCCCCCTCTCCCCTCCTGTAGTTTCTGGCAACTGGGGTTCAGAAGCATCGCTGACTGAAAATGATTTACAGATGGTATTTAACTCCCAGTAGACTTGCTAAGTCTAGTGGGATGCGGGTGGCACTGTGGGTTAAACCACAGAGCCTAGGACTTGCCGATCAGAAGGTCGGCGGTTTGAATCCCCGCGATGGGGTGAGCTCCCGTTGCTCGGTCCCTGCTCCTGCCAACCTAGCAGTTTGAAAGCACGTCAAAGTGCAAGAAGATAAATAGGTACTGCTCCAGCGGGAAGTTAAATGCCGTTTCCGTGCGCTGCTCTGGTTCACCAGAAGCGGCTTAGTCATGCTGGCCACATGACCCAGAAGCTGTACGCCGATTCCCTCAGCCAGTAAAGCGAGATGAGCGCCACAACCCCAGAGTCGGTCACGACTGGACCTAATGGTCAGGGGTCCCTTTAACTTTACCTTTAGATTTGCTAAAATGTAAAAGACTGAACCAGATAAATGCTGGAGACGCAATGAGGCTGAAGGTACGTTCTATCATATGTGGCGGACTTGTAAAAGGGTAAAAGAGTATTGGGAAATAATTTATAATGAAATGAGAAAAATGTTTAAAAGCACTTTTCCAAAAAGACCAGAGTCCTTTTCTCTCTCTCCAAATCCTTTATTATTTTATTCTCATAATATACATTCTTTACAACAAACAACTCCAAAATAAACAGACAACTCCAAAATAAAATCATATGTAACAAAACCATGTCTCATGTTTTCATTTACACTGATCTCCTCTCCGATACCTTTACTTGATATTTCTTTCTGCTTTCTGCTTTCCTTATAGAATCTTTATAAAAATTTAAATCTCTTAAATCCTATACCAATCTTTAACAATTTCAATTACGTAATCCCTTCACCTTCCTCTCCCACAGCTAAGTACTTCCTTCCACCTGTATGCAATCTTCTTTACCTACTATTATTTTTGTTATCGTTGCATTATTCACTTTATTTGTTATTCCATCCTTAATATATTATTATCCTATCTACTTGCGCCTTTTAAACTTTTGCATATTAATTTTTAAGCTCCAGCACTGACTTTTTTCATGTATTCCTTAACACATTCCCACAGAGTCCTTTTCGTTGGGGATAATTCAGATGGAAATTCCCAGGTGTCAAAAAGGCTACTTATGTACAGTATGCTACTACTGCGGCCCAAAAATGGAAAACGGGTGAGGAGAAGAATGGTAACTTAAACTGATGGAATACGCGCAGCTGGCAGACTTAACTTATAGAATAAGAGAACAAGAAGAATATACATTTAAAGAAGAATGAAAAGTGTTTAATGGGTGAAAATTGTGTACATTTGAAAACGCTGGCAGCATTGAGATAAATTCAAAGGGTAAATAAGTTTTGATGGATGTTATCTTGGAATACTGAATGGCTTAGTTTATGTAAAATATGCATTTATGGCATGCAAATGGAACCATGTGGGACGCAGGTGGCGCTGTGGGTTAAAGCCTCAGCGCCTAGGACTTGCCGATCGAAAGGTCGCGGTTCGAATCCCTGCGGCGGGGTGCGCTCCCGCTGCTCGGTCCCAGTGCCTGCCAACCTAGCAGTTCGAAAGCACCTCCGGGTGCAAGTAGATAAATAGGGACCGCTTACCAGCGGGAAGGTAAACGGCGTTTCCGTGTGCGGCTCTGGCTCACCAGAGCAGCGATGTCACGCTGGCCACGTGACCCAGAAGTGTCTCCGGACAGCGCTGGCCCCTGGCCTCTTGAGTGAGATGGGCGCACAACCCCAGAGTCTGTCAAGACTGGCCCGTACGGACAGGGGTACCTTTACCTTTACCTTTTAAATGGAACCATGGAAGGAGAAGAAGGGAAGTCATTGATATTTGAAGGTTGTTGAAATGAATAGTCTAAAATGTAAAATAGAAAAACTTCATAAAAATTATATATATAAAGAAACATCACTGCCCCCAGTTGTAGAGCTGGAAGGGACCCCCCCCAACTCCAACTCTGCAATTCTGCGATTCTGTGATTCTATGATGTGATACTTGATTGCGATGGGAAATTCGATGCAACAAAATACCAACGGTGGGAATTGCAAAGGATGACATTATTAAATTCCTATGCCACCCTTCATCTGAAGATCAAAAGGCGGTTTGCACTTTAATAACAGAAAAAACACACATCATCATAACGTACGAAAACGATAATCCGACTTATCAGGTTCTTTGATCTTAATTTCATTGCTCCTACCATCTCCACAGAAGGACACTGACAGCTCCGGCTCACCTGGGATTAATCTTTAACGAAAGGCCCAGATCGCGTTTCTTGGCCCAGAAGCTTCTGTTGCTCAACCCTAATTGCTCAAGGTAATACTATTTCTCGGAATATATAGACTCACCCTTCTCTTCCAGATTTCACCCTGTTTTGGCAGGACTAGAAAGTTGTTGTGATGCCGCCCAGGGTGGTTGGGGCAACCCAGAAAGATGTGTGGGGTATAAATAGTGAGATTATAATTATGGAATGGGACATCCCTATTTTCATCAGAGAAATGTTGGGATATGGTTACCAGATGTCCCCGTTTCCAGGGGACAGTCCCCCGATTTACAAATCTGTCCCTGGACAAAATCCATCCCCGGAATGTCCCCGGATTTTATTTAATTTCCCCGGATGTATATTTGAAGTGTTGTAGATTTATTAGTAGGGAATGAATGTTGCGTGATGGGTTCAACGGCACAAGACACATCATATGGGGACTTCTGGTGAGACAAAATGGCGGGCGCCATGGCAGCGGGCAGCTCCTGAAGCCTGCCAGAGCCAACTGCGCTACCAGGCTGGCATGGGCTGATGAGACTGCTGCTGACAAGGGGGAACTGGGGACACCCAGCGCATCAACTGGGGGAACCGCTGACCCCCCCGTGACCCAAATCAAGCCAGCAGCAAGAGCGCCCGGCCACCCGGCCAACTGCCCAGTGGCGCTCCGGGTCCAGGAAAACCCCAGAGCCGACGCAGGGAGAAGGAGGAGAGGACAAGGAGAAGGAAGAGAGAGAAAGAGGAAGGAGAAAAAAGAGGGGGAGCCCCGACCTTGCTGCGCCACTGCCGCCGCTGAGGAGAGGTAAGAGAGCTCTGGGATGGCAAGGACATGTGGCTGAGCCCAGGCGGACCCGAGCCTACTCCACGGCAGCTAGCATTCCAAGAAAGCAGGCTGGGACCCAGAGGAAGGCCGCGCAACAGAGGAGACCACAGAACAGAAGATATTACTTCTTAATTTTTTTAAAAAGCAACTTTTTAAAAATAACTTTTTTGCCGCAGCGAGGCTCCTTACAGGGTCCTTGCTGTGCGATCACATTCATCCTGTGCTTTTCCAGCTGCACTGGCTCCCGATGATGCTGGTTTAAGATGCTGGTTTTGACCTTTAAAGCCCTATGCGGCCTAAGACCCACGTACCTATGGGACTGCCTCTCCTGGTATGCCACGCAGAGGACATTAAGGTCCATAAATAGCAACACCCTAGAGGTCCCGGGCCCTAAGGAGGTCAGATTAGCCTCAGTCAGGACCGAGGCCTTCTCAACACTGGCCCCAGCCTGGTGGAACACTCTGTTTCATGAAACCAGGGCCCTGCAGGATCTGATTTCTTTCTGTAGTGTCTGCAAGACAGAGCTGTTTCGCCTGGCCTTTGGCTTAGACTCAGTCTGACCATTATGTTTTCCTCCCTTTATGTGATCTATGGGCTACTTTTAAAATGAGGCTGAATTTTAAATTGCATTTTAACCTGTATTTTAAATTGGGGTTGTCCCACATTACGTTTTTACTGTAATTTTTACTGGTGTTAGCTGCCCTGAGCCCAGCTCTGGCCGGGGACAGCAGGGTATAAATAATTTATTATTATTAGTTATTATTATTATTACTACAGTGGTGCCTCGCAAGACGAAATTAATCCATTCCGTGAGGCTCTTTGTATAGCGGTTTTTTCGTCTTGCGAAGCAAGCCCATTGACAGCTTAGGGGATTAGCGCTATTAGCGGTTTAGCGGCTTTTAGCGATCAGCTGTTAAGAGGCTTATCAGCGGATCAGCTGATAAGCGGCTTAGCGGCTTAGGAAAAGGGGGGGAAGGGGGGGGGAAACCCGCAGGAACTCGCAAGACATTTTCGTCTTGCGAAGCAAGCCCATAGGGAAATTCGTTTTGCGAAGCGCCTCCAAAACGGAAAACCCTTTCGTCTAGCGGGTTTTCCGTCTTGCGAGGCATTTGTCTCTTGCGGGGCACCACTGTATTCTCTTGGGGAAAAAAAGTGTCCCCAATTCTTTGAAAAAAATCTGGTAACCTTATGTTGGAGGATATGCCATCCTGGCCAGTAGCTATCAATAGCAATCAACCGGAATGGGAAACTTGCAAAGTCAGAGGGGATGTGAGGCACACGGAGGGCTCCATGGGGCTGTTTCGCAGGTAACTCTGTCCACACAGCCAGGCACTGTCCCCCCCTCGTTGCCCTGACTGTCAAGTCCGACTGGGCAATTAATTCCACAGTTGCCCAGACTGGAACCATCAGCTAGTCAGCTGTTTAGCGAGGGTTTAAGTCATGAAAAGGAAGATTTCCCCAGCTGATTATGCTTCCCTTTTTTTTTTTTTAAAAAAAATATTTATTAAAGTTTCAACAATTACAGAAAGAAAAAATAAAAACAAAACAACACGCCACAATATAAAAAAGAGGAAAAAACAACAACAGAGAAATAAGGCCCATTAAACAAAAACAAAAACGCAAAACAGAAAATGCATCAGATCTCCTCATTACCATTCTTTCATTAGCTTATTTCCTTGACCTCCTCACACCTCCCTTTTTTGTATTCTGGGGCTACCTTTGAAGGTGACCCGGAAACTGCAATTAATCCAGAATGCGGCAGCTAGACTGGTGACTGGGAGTGGCCGCCGGGACCACATAACACCGGTTCTGAGAGATCTGCATTGGCTCCCAGTACGTTTCCGAGCACGATTCAAAGTGCTGACCTTTAAAGCCCTAAACGGCCTCGGTCCTGTATACCTGAAGGAGCGTCTCCACCCCCATCGTTCAGCCCAGACACTGAGGTCCAGTGCCGAGGGCCTTCTGGCGGTTCCCTCATTGCGAGAAGTGAGGCTACAGGGAACCAGACAGAGGGCCTTCTCAGTAGTGGCGCCCGCCCTGTGGAACGCCCTCCCATCAGATGTCAAAGAGATAAAGAATTACCTGACGTTCAGAAGACATCTTAAGGCAGCCCTGTTCAGGGAAGTTTTTAATATGTAATGCTGTACTGTTTTTAACACTGATTGGGAGCCGCCCAGAGTGGCTGGGGAAACTCAGCCAGATGGGCGGGGTATAAATAATAAATTATTATTATTATTATTATTATTATTATTATTATTATTATTACTATCTATTTCAGCAAATCCTTTCCCTCTTTTAAAATTTTTGTCCTGTAAATTGTCTTAATATAATGTAGCTTTACTTTTCCTCCTTTCACCAATTAACAGTCAGTTATTCCCAAATCCTTTATATCCTTCCTGCTAGAATCATATAATATTATTCCAACATCCTTCTAACAGATATTAATTTTACAGTGTTTCTGTAAATAGTCTTTAAATTTCCTCCAATCTTCTTCCGCCGACTCTTCTCCCTGGTCTCGGATTCTGCCAGTCATTTCCGCCAGTTCCATATAGTCCATCACCTTCATCTGCCATTCTTCCCGGGTGGGTAAATCTTGTGTCTTCCAATACTTTGCAATAAGTATTCTTGCTGCTGTTGTAGCATACATAAAGAAAGTTGTGTCCTTCTTTGGCACCAATTGGCCGACCATGCCCAGGAGAAAGGCCTCTGGTTTCTTCAGAAAGGTATATTTAAATACCTTTTTCATTTCATTATAGATCATCTCCCAGAAGGTCTTAATCCTTGGGCACGTCCACCAAAGGTGAAAGAATGTACCTTCGATCTCTTTACATTTCCAACATTTATTATTGGGCAGATGATAGATTTTTGCAAGCTTGACTGGTGTCATGTACCACCTGTATATCATTTTCATTATATTCTCTCTTAAGGCATTACATGCCATGAATTTCATACCTGTGGTCCATAACTGTTCCCAGTCAGCCATCATGATATTATGTCCAACGTCTTGTGCCCATTTCCCCAGCTGATTATGCTTCCCAAACCTCTTTTATCTAATCCCAGATGCTGACTCACTTTCCAAATGATGAGGGAAAAGGTGGGTGGGGGACAAATTGACTCCCCTTCCCCATTCTAGGGAAATTATGCCGGCCTGTCGCCTTCTGGCAATGGTAGCCAAGATGGGCCACCTCTGCCACAGTTGGAAGACCTCTGCCAACTGTGGAAGAATGGCAGATGAAGATGATGGACTTTATGGAGCTAGCTGATCTCACTGGAAGAATCCGTGACCAGAAAGAAGAGGAATATCAAGAAGATTGGAAGAAATTTAAAGACTATTTGAATAAATATTGTAATATTAAAAATTAGAAGTTACCCGAAAGTACCAAACAGGCCTAGGATTAAATTAGGAGTTAGTTAAATAAATGAAATTTAGAATGTTAAGAAAAGTTAGGAAATCTGATTATAATTGGAATATTGTCTTTGAATCATGATACTGGAAAACTGTTACATTCAGATACAAGGAAATTCAGTTGGGAGGGACTAGAGGAAGTCAAACAATATGTTTATGAGGTTGGAAGTTTAATTAATTAACTAATTCGTGTTGTTTATGTGTTTGTTGTTATATTTTCTGTTTTTATTCGTTTTATTTGCTCTATTTGTTCTTTTATTTTTGTTTTACTTGTTTGACAGTATGTGTTATATTTGTATGAAACTCAATAAAAATTATGGGGGGGGGGGGAAATGGGCCACCTCTGCCTGCCCCTGGTATTTTGAGCCATGGCTTGGCTGTTGTTACTGAATGGGGCGCAGAATCAAAGAATCGTAGCATTGTAGATTTGGGAGGGACCCAAGGGTCATCTAGTCCAACCCCCTGAAATGCAGGAATATCAGCTAACACATCCCTGACAGGGGCCACTCCAATCTATACTAAAGACCCTCCAAGGAAGGAGAGTCGACCCCCTCCCAAGGGAGTCCATCCCATGGTCGAACAGCTCTTACATTAGTCAGACTCTCCTTTCTTGTAACTTGAAGTCATTGGTTTGATCATCAGGAGGTTTGGGCTGGGTGTTCATCAGTATGCGGATGATACCCAGCTCTACCTCTCTTTTAAATCAGAACCAGTGAAGGCGGTGAAGGTCCTGTGTGAGTGTCTGGAGGCGGTTGGTGGATGGATGGCGGCTAACAGATTGAGGTTGAATCCTGACAAGACAGAAGTACTGTTTTGGGGGGACAGGAGGTGGGCAGGTGTGGAGGATTCCCTGGTCCTGAATGGGGTAACTGTGCCCCTGAAAGACCAGGTGTGCAGCCTGGGAGTCATTTTGGACTCACAGCTGTCCATGGAGGCACAGGTCAATTCTGCGTCCAGGGCAGCTGTTTACCAGCTCCATCTGGTACGCAGGATGAGACCTTATCTGCCTGCGGACTGTCTCGCCAGAGTGGTGCATGCTCTGGTTATCTCCCGCTTGGACTACTACAATCCACTCTACGTGGGGCTACCTTTGAAGGTGACTCGGAAACTACAACTAATCCGGAATGCAGCAGCTAGACTGGTGACTGGGGGCGGCCGCCGAGACCATATATCACCGGACCCAGTACGTTTCCGAGCACAATTCAAAGTTTTGGTGCTGACCTTTAAAGCCCTAAATGGCCTCGGTCCAGTATACCTGAAGGAGCGTCTCCAGCCCCATCATTCTGCCCGGACACTGAGGTCCAGCTCCGAGGGCCTTCTGGCGGTTCCCTCATTGCGAGAAGCAAAGCTACAGGGAACCAGGCAGAGGGCCTTCTCGGTAGTGGCTCCTGCCCTGTGGAACGCCCTTCCAGCAGATGTCAAAGTGATAAACAACTACCTGACATTCAGAAGACATCTTAAGGCAGCCCTGTTCAGGGAAGTTTTTAACGTGTGATATTTTACTGTATTTTTGCTTTCTATGGAAGCTGCCCAGAGTGGCTGGGGAGGCCCAGCCAGATGGGCGGGGTATAAATAATAAATTATTATTATTATTATTATTATTATTATTATTATTATTATTACCCTCCAGAGCAGGAGAAAAGGAGCTTGCTCCACCTTCCACGGGACAGCCCTTCAGATATTTGAAGATGGCTCTCCCCTATCTCCTCTCCCCCAGCCTGAGCAGCGGCCTGGCTGTGGTTACGGAAAGCAGAAGGCAGTCCTCCCACGCTGAGTGTCCCAGTCTTCATGACTTCACAACTGCTGGCTCCGAATAAAATCCATGTCTCGAATTGTACTCTGTCTGTTTTGCAGAGTCAGAGTGACCCCTTGCAAGAGGCCCTGGGCTCTATGGGGGAAACTCTGGCGGCTAAACCGGTTTCACAGGTGTTTGGGGTCGCCGGCTTGGCCGTGAATGATGACAGGTCTGGCGTTTCGCTCAAGCACAAAACTCAACCATTTAAGTTACCCCTGGAAATAGAGAGAGAGAGAGAGGTTGTCTCTTACCTTTTCCAGAGATCGGTGCATTTCTTTGGGGTCTAACTGGAAGAGGTTGCCTACAAAAGGCAGCGGGGTTGGGCCAGGGGGCATCTTCCCACTTTTCCTGCCCCCCCTTTTCCCATTCAGGTACAAAACCAGGCAGGAAAGGCACAGCAGCAGCAATGCTGGGGTGATTGCCCCGCTGAGGTCCATGGCTGCAGAGAGAGGATGAACTGGACTTTCCCCTCTGCACTAAATATATAGGTGTGTATATATTTCCCCCTGTATTTTACTCCTGAAGTTGACGGCTGTTTATGGTCCTGCTCGGGGCTGGAGCCGTCTCTCCCCCGCAAGGCTGTAGGGAAGGTCTGGCAGGGAGCCACGAAGCCCGTCCGGGTTTCCTGTCCTCCAGCAGTACGTTGTTGTAAATCAGCCAAGCCGGTGGCGAAAGGCACCCATCTCCAGCTTCAGCTCTCTCTCTCTCTCTCTCTCGACTTTGAGAAATATTCGTTTACATTCCCAGCTTCCAGCTGCCAAAGCAGGATTTTTGAGTCATGCACACTTTGCAAGTTACGGCTCGTGATGTCCTGATAGACTTCTGGTTTTCATTTCCCTTGGCTTTCCACTCCCCATTCTCCCCATTTTAGCCCCATTTCACAGGCCCCGCCCAGACCCTGGAAAGCTTAAGAACACCAGGAGAACCTGACTGCTGGTTCAGGCCAAAGAGTTATGTCCAGCATCCTATTCCTACAGTGGCCAGATGCCCCTCTCCCCCCAAGAACTGAAAAACCTAGATAGACTGCCACTGGACCTGGAGGTTCCATGAGAATGTAAGAAGATTCTGGCTGCTGGATCAGACCAATGGCCCATCCGCGTCCAGCAACCTGTTATCAAATGTGGGAACCCAGGGAGCAGAATACAAGCGCAAGGGCCTTCTCCTGTGGTTTCCAGCAACTGAGATTCAAACCTGAGATCAAATTCTGGGGCTTAAATTAAGCCCTAAGGATGTGATGGCCACCAATCTAGGTAAAGGGTAAAGGGACCCCTGACCATTAGGTCCAGTCGTGGCCGACTCTGGGGTTGCGGTGCTCATCTCGTTTATTGGCCGAGGGAGCCGGCATGCAGCTTCCAGGTCATGTAGCCAGCATGACTAAGCCGCTTCTGGTGAACCAGAGCAGCGCACAGGAACGCCGTTTACCTTCCCGCCGGAGTGGTACCTATTTATCTACTTGCACTGGTGTGCTTTCGAAATGCTAGGTTGGCAGGAGCTGGGACCGAGCAACGGGAGCTCACCCCGTTGCGGGGATTCGAACCACCGACCTTCTGATCGGCAAGTCCTAGGTTCTGTGGTTTAACCCACAGCTCCACCCGCATCCCAGCCATCAATCTAGATGGCTTTAAAAGAGGATTGGACAAAATCAAGGATGAGGAGAGGGCTGTCAGTGGAGGATATTTGTGCTCTGCCTCTATTATCAGAGCCTAGAAAAATTCAACCTGTGCTGCTGAAAGAAGTATTGCGACTCATGCAACACGTTGGCGATTAATATACACAGAATAATAAATTATACATTCTTTATCAACCTTCTGAGAAAAATGCAAACCATTAAACAAAGCCACAGAGACTTGCGAACTACCCAACCTCAGGTGAACTTATAATGTCTGGTTTTGATAGATTTTTCAAATGCTTATCTCAGTCTTTTAGATAAGTTCATGAAGATACCAACGAAAGGTAAGTTGCATGGCGAGTTCCCGCCTCGCCCTCAGAAATAAAGACCCAAGACATCAATATTTTAGGTTAATGGGTGAAATTAGGCCACAACTTTACTGATTACAAGAATTGAGCGGTATTGGCTTAGGCATTGGTCCTATCAACTAACCCGGTTCAGCCTGATTGCTTGAAGAGCAGTGAGGGTTAACCACCAGTAGGGGGAGCCCTGCTGATGCACATCAACTAGGAACTCTCCCAGGGTCACCGCTCGGGGGCGTACCGTGGGCCCACACCTCCATAGGCTTCGGACAGGGCCACGCCCCCCGGAATCCTTTACTGGACTACCCTTCGCTTTGGGGGAAGGTGATGGAGCTTCCTTCCCCCCTCTCATTTGCATAACCAATGCCTAAGCGCCAATGCCGAGGAAGTTGTGACGATTTGCTACGAGGTAGGCGAAAAACCAAATGGCTGGTGCCAATTTGCCAAGTGGAAAAAATTCCTACCAGGCCCCTTGACGGCGACCGACCAAGGTCCATAGCAAGGTCAAAGAGCCAAACCGAAAGGGTGGGAGGGTGGGAAACCGGAGCATACTGGAGCGGAGAAAGAGGGAAACCCTAAATAGCGGGGGGCCAAGCCTCCCGGGCCAGCCGATTGGCTGACAAAGGAGATGACACGTCCGAGGATTCCCCCAGTCTCGCGGGGGCTGCAAGCCAGCCCCCGCGCATGTGGGGGGAGGGCATGAAGCCCACAACCCCACCTCCTCTCCAGCTTGGAAGTGGCTTCCTGTGCTATTCGCAATACCGAGAGATGCTAGTGGAGTTGTAGATGTTAATGAAGTTGTAGACAACAGGGTGCCGGCGTTTTGCACCAAAGCCCTTTTACCGGGGCTTGCAGGTAGCACACTCCCAAGATAGTTTTCCAGGCTTCTTCAGTGGTCTAATCTCAAAGTCTTGATACGTATATTGATATTCAATCTTATAGAGAATATTCTTTCTTGGCTTAAGGGCCTCATCTGGGGCGAACAGCGGCCTCTTGGTTACTTGGACTGCCAGGGCGAAACAGGTGCAAAACGCCGGCACCCTGTCGCCTACAACTTCATTAACCTCTGTCTACAACTCTATTATCAGAGTTGGCAATGCTTCAGAAACCACAGGAAGGGAGACACAATCCTGTACCGCCTTGAGATTTTAATGGAAGGCAGCATCCAAAACACATTATGCAAGAACGTGGTGTTGCAAAGGAAGATATTCATCTCAGTTTGCCTAAGGCTTTCTGAGTTACACACATTCCTCTGAAGCGATAGTTTGCAGAGGTTGCGGCGCACAGTTAAACTGTGGAACTCCTTGCCACAGGAGGCAATGTTGACCAGCAACTTGCATGGCATTAAAAGAGGACTGGGCCAATTCATGGAGGAAGAGAGGGCTGTCTGTGGCTCCTGGCCAGGAGCTTGCACAGTTGGAGGCAGCAAAGCCACAGAATCTCAGTTGCTGGAAACCCCAGGAGGGGAGAGGCTCTTGTGGTCGGATCCTGCTTGTGGGCTCCCTTTTTGGGCAACTGCTAAAGAAGGCTGGGCTAGAGGGGCCCTTGGCCTGATCCACCAGGCTCTTCTTATGTCCTTGTTTGTTGGCTTTTTATGTTTGCAGCCGTAATACGCTTTTCACGGATCATTAAGGGTTTATTTTCTGTGGAGATTTGTATCTGTTGAATATTGCATTGATTCTACCTGTTGTTCGTCCTTCCCGAGAGAGGGATTTCAGGGCAGGTGTGGCACCTGAGCTTTGCAAATGGTGCTGCACAACACACCCACCCCTTTTTGGACATGTCCCAAATCCAGGGCTTACCTGGGACGGGGCTCAGGTTACCCCACACCTGCCCCTGTCTTGGCCTGCACCAAAAGACGGGGAGATTATCTCCAAGCTGAGCAAACAGGCAGCAAGGCGAGGCCTCCATTGTCCATGGCAGAACACAGCCTCGCCCTTGATGAGGCTACCAGGAAGCTGCCCTGATGCCCCCAGCCAGGAACGCCCCCCCTGCCCTTTCCCTGCCGGCCCCAGGTGAGAAGAAGCACGTAGACAAGGACTTAGCCCCTTCTCCACCCCCCAAAGCCCAAGGGCTCACCTCTTGCATTTTGAGCAGGAAGCTGTCAATGAAGTCGCGAGGGCAGCTGGGGTCGAAGGTTGCCTGGTGCTCCTTGACCATCTCTAGAATGAAGAGGCGCAACTTCTCAAAATTGGCGAAAAGTTGGTTGTGAGGTCCAGGCAGGTAGCGTAGGATGTGGGGGAAAGTGTTGTACAACTAGGGAGGGAGGAGAGGACGAAAGATGGAAGGCCCCCACCCTGCAAGTACTCGCTTGTGCGAGAGGGCAAGTGTTTCAGGGAGAGTCTCCCTTCCACAATCCAGCTTAAAAACAAAATCCCCAGGCATGTCAAAATGGGGAAGCAGAGATGTTTATGAGAAACAAATGAATGAATCGAGAAATGCCATTCCATCAGAAGAGACTTGCTTCCACTTTGCTGAGAAAATACACAAGGGAGGACTTTACTAGGCTCCAGGGGAAGGAAGGAAGGAAGGAAGGAAGGAAGGAAGGAAGGAAGGAAGTCCTGGATTTGTGTGGGGAATACTGCAGTTGAAAGCTCAACAACATTGCCAAAATAAGCTCAACAACCCTTCTGTCCGGGTTTTCACTTTCTGAAATATAGGTAAAGGGACCCCTGACCATTAGGTCCAGTCGTGGCCGACTCTGGGGTTGTGGCACTCATCTCGCTTTACTGGCCGAGGGAGCTTCCGGGTCACGTGGCCAGCATGACTAAGCCACTTCTGGCGAACCAGAGCAGCGCATGGAAATGCCGTTTACCTTCCCGCCAGAGCGGTACCTATTTATCTACTTGCACTTTGATGTGCTTTCAAACTGCTAGGTGGGCAGGAGCAGGGACCGAGCAACGGGAGCTCACCGCGTCACAGCGATTTGAACCGCCGATCTTCTGATTAGCAAGCCCTAGACTCTGTGGTTTAACCCACAGCACCACCTGCCTCCCTATATTCTGAAATATAGCAGCCCTAAATTTTCCAATCTTATTGACCCAAACACTGCAAGATCTGCTAACACCCAGCAGGTCCTTCCTCCTCACTTTTTTCAGCCGAGAAGAAAGTGCTGGCCACGGACGGTGGTGAAACAAAGGTCTCTTGGCAGACATTCGAGAGACTTTGTTGTGCTGAGCACGTTGCTGAAGAGAAGAATAAGCCTTGGGACAAACTTGGCTGTCCTAGTTTCTCTTGGCTGCCTCTGCAAGCCATGTAGTGGGCTCCAAAGCTTATTTCTGGGTTGCCTCCTGCCTGGTGATCCCCAGTTATTATAACTATTCTACTTTATTACATTCAAATCCCACCTCTTCTTCCAAGAAGCTCAAAGTAGTGCACATGGCTCTCTGCTCCTCATTTTATCCTTACAACAACCCTGTGAGGTCGAGAGACAATGTATGGCCCAAAATCAATGAGTTTCATGGTGTGGGGAGTGGGGAGACGAGCCCTGGTCTCCAGCCCTCTAACCATTATGCCATTGAGTGATTTGCCTTCAGCTTTGTTCGATTGTTAGAAATGGTTCATTCCTGTCCGTTTCCTTTCCTCTCCGTTTCTTGGTTTCTCTTGTTGTTGCGTAAGTTATTTGGCTGGATTGCTGCACTGCAAAGTTCAGAGGAGAGCAACTTTCCAACAAGGGCTCTGTGTTCATGGGTCGTTTGGGAAAGTGTGAATTCGGTCCTTTGCATGTGAGCTGCGTTGAATTCCCCGTCCCCAGCTCATGTCACCAGCTCTCTGATTCCCAGCAGCGTAGCGTGGGTTGTCAGCACCCGGGGCAAGGCAAGTAATTTGCGCCCCTAACCCCTAACCTGCCGCCGCTGCCAGCTTCTTCTTGCTGCTGCCTGGGCTGGTCGGGTGTGGTTCTCTCCCGCGCTGAGCGCTGCGCTGGGCGGCCGCTGCACTGTCCCTCCCCCAGATAGTCCCTCCCTCGCTCTCTCTCCGCACCGCACGCCTGGCACCCCCCCCCACAGTGGGCGGTGACCTGGCAGCTCAGATCGGATTCGCACAGCCAGCACTGTGTGAGAGAGTGAGTGAGCCAGGTAGGGGCAGAGAGCTGCGAGTGCGAGCGCGCCCCCAAATGTTGCGCCCGGTGCGGCTGGCACCCCCTGCACCCCCCACGCTACGCCACTGCTGATGCCTGGTGTTTGAAGGATTCCCGGGGCCAAAGGGCAGGGGCTTGCCAGAGGACTGAGCCCCAGCACCTCTCTGTTTAATAACGGAGTGCCCAGCTCAGCTCAGTCCATGGAAGCAGAACTCTCCGTGAGATTTGGGCCGCAGAGCTTTTAGAACAAATGCGTTGCCACGCCAGCATCTGTGACAGTCGAATCCTGATGCTCATCTTAGCCAAATGTGGGGAGGGGAGCTGTTTTTCTCAGCCATCTGTACAGAGCCACAAATTCCACCCTTTCGCCTGAAATCCTCACCTTGCAAAATGCACCCAAACTGCGGCAATGTTCGAGACTGTTTATATGATGTTGGGAAGCCAGTGTTACAAACACTTAATAAAACTTAATAACAATAGATCTAGCCTTGGGCCAAAGGGGCTGAGCATGCAGCGAGAAAATCCATTACTCTGTTGCCTAATTGCACTGGTTAATGATGAACGAATTGGGGAGTCCACTGAGGGATCACGAGGCTTGCAGGCATTTAGTCCCACATGGGACTAGGAAAGATGTCTTCTGCGCGGCAGAGAACCAACAACCAACCAACCAACCAACCAATACACGGTGGCGCTGTGGGTTAAACCACTGAGCCTAGGACTTGCTGATCAGAAGGTTGGCGGTTCGAATCCCCACGATGGGGTGAGCTCCCGTTGCTCGGTCCCTGCTCCTGCCCACCTAGCAGTTTGAAAGCACGTCAAAGTGCAAGTAGATAAATAGGTACCACTCCGGCGGGAAGGTAAACGGCGTTTCCGTGTGCTGCTCTGGTTCGCCAGAAGTGGCTTAGTCATGCTGGCCACATGACCTGGAAGCTGTACGCCGGCTCCCTCGGCCAATAAAGCGAGATGAGCGCCGCAACCCCAGAGTCTGTCACGACTGGACCTAATGGTCAAGGGTCCCTTTACCCTTTACCTTTATCCCGCCTTTGTCCCCAAGGAGCTCAAGTCTGAGTCCATGGTTCTCTGCCTCCTATTTAATCCCACAACAACCCTGTGAGGTAGGCCAGGCTGAGAGAGACAGGGCCTTCAAGGTCACCCATTGAGCTTCCTGGCCAAGCAGGGGTTTGAACCCTGGTCTCTCCTAAGTTCTAGTCCTACTCTCTAACTACTAATAAATAATAATAAATTTTTATTTATACCCCACCCTTCACGGTTCAAAAACCGGGCTCAGGGCGGCTAACAACAAATTTAAAACACTTAATTGTAAAAGCAGCATAAAATACAGTAGAAAAACATGAAGAACAATAAAATTCAAAGTTCAGAAATCAATTTGGGGGAAATCCATCTAATAAGCATTAGATAATCCATAGGGCTAGATGGCTGAATTAGTCCTACTTGGGCCAGCGAGGAGGCCAGGGGAGAATTAGCTGTGGGGTCTCAGAGCGGGTGATCTTCATAAAAGGGGAGGGGGAAGGAAGAGAAGGGAAATAAAAGATCAGGCTGAATTCAAATTAAAGGCCAGGCGGAATAGCTCTTTCTTACAGGCCCGACAGAAGGAGATTAAATCCTGCAGGGCCCTGGTCTCATGGGACAGAGCATTCCACCAGGTCAGAGCCATCACTGAGAAGGCCCTGGCCCTGGCGGAGGATAATCTGACTTCCTTATGGCCCGGGACCTCTAAACTGTGGTTATTCATGGACCTTAAGGTCCTCAGTGGGGCAGACCAGGAGAGGCGGTCCCGTAAATGCAAAGGCCCTAAGCCACAAAGGGCTTTAACCACTGCATTACACTCTCTCCCTCTGTTTGCATTCCTCCCCAGTTCACCAGAAGGGTAGAGCAAGGCACCAGAGGACGGACGCCGCTTTGGCCCGGGGCTGACCAGCAGACATTTCTGGAGGCTCTTCCTCAGCAGCCCCACCTACAGCGCCTTGCAGTAGCCAAGCCAAGAAGTTGCCTTTATCTATTTGCACTTTGACGTGCTTTTGAACTGCTAGGTTGGCAGGAGCAGGGACCGAGCAACGGGAGCTCACCCCGTCGCAGGTATTCGAACTGCCGACCTTCTGATCGGCAGGTCCTAGGCTCTGTGGTTTAACCCACAGTGCCAGTGGTCCACTAAGACCCCTAGATCCTTTTCACATGTACTGCTAGTAAGCCAGGTGTCCCCCATCCTATATTTCTGCATCTGGTTCTTCCTGCCTAAGTGCAGAACCTGACATGTTGAGCTCCTTCATGCCAGTGTATGGATTAGAGACATTCCTGGGATATAATAGAAACTCTGGGTGAGGTTTTATCCTCAGTTAACATGGGCTTAACTGGAACCTGAAGCCTTGCCCTTGTGGCAAGCCCCAGCTGCTACCCCGAGTTGCTGATCTCTAACACATACAACCAGGGCCAGCCCAAGACATTTGGGCACCTGAAGAAAACTGTGAAGTGGTGACTCCCCACTCCTGTCAGGGCCGGTTCAGCTGCAGGTCAGCGCAGAGACTCAGCGATGAGCAGCAAAGTGGATTCTCTCTATCTAAGGAAACAGAATGCAAAGAGAGAAACCTACAGATGACTGGATCCCAGTAATGAGGTTGTCAGAACTGATGATTGAAGTGGGTCTATGCTACATACTGAGTTGAATAGGATCCAAAATGCAGCAGTCTGATTGGTCCTAGAACAATAGGATTCAGAATGCAGCAGTCTGATTGGTCCTAGAACAATAGCGTCCAGAATGCAGCAGTCTGATTGGTCCACAGGAGCCACCCAATCCAGCTCCAGGTGGAAGTGAATCCGCAACCTGATTGGCCTGCAGGTGAATCCCGGAATTAGCCAATCACGTGGGGCCCATTGTGTAAATAATGTATATAAAGCAGACATTCTGGGGGAACTTCCATTCCCCATTACTATGAGCTGAATAAAGAGCATGAAATCCACACTCGACTCTGAGTATATTTAAGTCTAGAAAACCAGTTTCCTCCAAGAGCACCTGGATCTGGTCCACAAGCTCCTACTCAAGAACCTTGCCCAAGAAAGGCAATTTCCCAGGACTGGAGGAAGGTGGGATTGCTACACTTCAAGAAATAAAAATTCAGACACAAAAAGTTGTTTTCTTTGGGGAAATCACCCAAAGAAAGTTGTTGGCAACCCTACAGGAGGGACAGCCTGTGCCGTGTGGCCTTTACCCAACCTGACCCAGCCGCCTCTGCTTTTGTAGCTGGAGTCAGTCCAGGTTGTGCCCTCCCAGGTCAGGTGGAAAAGGCCTGTAAGCCAATAACAACAAGAACAAGAACAACAAGAACAAGAACAACAAGAACAAGAACAACAAGAACAACAACAACAACAAGAACAACAACAACAACAAGAACAAGAACAACAACAAGAACAACAACAACAACAATTTATTTATACCCCACCCATCTGGCTGGGTTTTCCCAGCCACTCTGGGTGGCTTCCAACAAAATATTAAAATACAGTAGTCTGTCAAACATCAAAAGCTTCCCTAAACAGGGCTGCCTTCAGATGTCTTCTAAAAGTCTGGTAGTTGTTTTTCTCTTTGACTTCTGGTGGGAGTGGAGTGGGTCATCCAGGACTCACAGCCAAGGTGGTCTACCTCCCCTCCTCCCCTCCTTCCCTCAGCTCCAACCTATTTCTCAAGAGAAGTTTGCTATTACATTACTTCATACATCAAACTCCAGGCAAAGGGGACATTTCTTGGCTTGGAAACCTGCTGTTGGTTTGGCATCACTGCCAAAGCTGATTCCAGATTTTCAAAAGATGCAAAACACAGAGGGAAGTTAAGCAAATAGATACCATTGAGAAGCAAATTCAGCTGAACAACTTATCAGGAGAGGAACAACATGCAGACCCGGCCAAATACTTAGCAGCTTCTCAGGGGCTCTGGGCCATGGGACAAGGGCCCAGCAGCGCCATGTGTCCCTCTGCCACGTGGCATTTCCCCAAACAGCCTTTTCTTTCACAAGGTGCAGTCAAAGAGGTTGCCACTCAACCCGGAGCAGAAGGCAGCCAGCTTCTGGGTTTTTCTACTAAACGTCTCCCTAGACACACATCTTTGATTTCCATTGCACAGGAGAAAACATAAGTATATTTAATTTCAGGTTCAAAAGCACGTCAAAGTGCAAGTAGATAAATAGGTACCGCTCCGGTGGGAAGGTAAACGGCGTTTCCGTCTGCTGCTCTGGTTTCTCCAGAAGCGGCTTAGTCCTGCTGGCCACATGACCCGGAAAAACTGTCTGCGGACAAATGCCAGTTCCCTCAGCCAGTAAAGTGAGATGAGCACCGCAACCCCAGAGTCATCCGCGACTGGACTTAACTGTCAGGGGTCCTTTACCTTTTTAAGGAAAAGTGGGACATTCTGGGATCAAATCAGAACCTGGGATGGCTTCTGTAAACTCAGAACTGTCCATGGAAAATAAGGACACTTGGAGGGTCTGCATGAAGTTGTTAATGTAAGTGCCGCACTTTTAGTGTGTTTTTTTGGGGGGAAGGTGCTAAGTACCCTTTTTATTTTTTATTTTGTTATTTTATTTTATTTTGTTAGAGCGTTTATTAATTTTCCAATAAAAACATCCAATTAACATTCAAATCATAATCATAATCCAATTTTTAAAAAAACAAACTAAAAAAAAATCCTATTGTCTTCCAAATTTGATTCTGGTTTTACGGCTTCCCACGGCCTGAACTTCAAAGCAACTCTGAATTCTCAGTCCTGCCTCTCATGATATTTCCGTATTTCCATATCCAATTTTATCTCTCCAAACTTCTTTGCCTCTGGCTCTGTGATCTTCAACGTGTCAAAAAACACGAATAATCTTTCCACCTCTGAGTGCAGACTTGTTTATACTATGTTCCCTTCAACTGCTTTTTTCTTCTTCCTCGTGCTGCTTCAGCTGACGGTACTAAGTACCCCTGAGTACCACCAGAAAAACACTGCAGCTGAGAGGTTATTTACTCCTTGGTGGTTTTTGTGTGTGTGTGTGTGTGGGGGGGGGGGTCTCCTCCCTTATACCTTTGCCTCCTCCTCCAGGGGGAAAATCTTCTACATGCAGAAGACATGTAGGGCATGAGGCAACCTGGCTGCAAAAGTCACAAGAGGAGGAATTCCTAACAGATTTCCTTCAAAGAGAATTTCTGTGGATTCTCTTCATGGAATCATGGAATCTTAGAGCCTCAAGGGACCCCAAGGGTCATCCAGCCCAACCCCCTGCAATGCAGGAATCTTAAGCGTCCATGACAGATGTCCACCCAACCTCTGCTTTAAAAAATCCACCCAAACTTCCTTTGAGCTCTTGCAGGGGTTTCCCTCCAGTTTGGGCCAGCAAAGGCTCACCCAAATTCTGTTTGTCTCGTGCATAGAAAACACAGGTCTGAGTTTTTCTTTTCTTCCCCCCCCCCCATCCACAAGATTGTTCTAAACCTAGTAATAAGAAGAGTTTGTTAAAAAAAATAAATCCCAAAGAAGACAGAAAAAGAAAAAAAGGAGGAAAGGCTTTCAGATAAATTCCTTTTCTTATTTTTGTATAAATCTATAAATGCCCCCAACCTAAAATAGTAATATACTGTATATTAATTTGTAAAAAATGTAAAAAAATCCCTTCCAGTAGCACCTTAAAGACCAACTAAGTTAGTTCTAGGTATGAGCTTTCGTGTGCATGCACACTTCTTCAGATACACGGCATGCACACGATAGCTCATACCTAGAACTAACTTAGTTGGTCTTTAAGGTGCTACTGGAAGGAATTTTTTTATTTTGTTTTGACTATGGCAGACCAACACGGCTACCTATCTGCAACTGTAAAAATGTGGAAAAGAAGATCGAGGCAGGAGAAGCAGAAAGGGCAAACTGACTTCTTAGATGGGTTACAGACAAATTTACCAGTTAGAAATATTATGCAGTTCCAAATTCTACGAACTCTCATTTTACATAACCAGACGAAACAAACCCTCCCCCCTCCTTATTGTTGCTACGTTTGATCTGGGGGTTTTTTGGGTTTGATTGCGTTCCAAAAGTAAAACGCTAAGAATAGTTGCGACTCTCCGCTGTGAGCTTAGCCTGCAGCCCCTTGTAGTTCGCCCGGCAAACAGCTCGAGCTTTGGACCCCCTCGGTGTGGAATTACGCAATTGCCACTCGGTTCTATTGTCGGCTGTGCCCGCCTCCTTCTCCATGGATCAGGTTTTGTGGGCACACCAGGAATGAGGCAAGCTGGCATCTGAGCCCAAGCCCGAGCAGGAGACTTCTTTTGAGTTGGGCAAGGAGGCTGGCATGGAGTTCAGCGCAGCCACGGCCGCCCTTCTGGCTATCTGCATCGCCTGCCTGCTGATGTTCTTCAAAGGGAGCAGGCAGGGGAAGAGGGGGCACCTTCCCCCAGGACCCCGGCCGCTCCCCATCGTGGGCAATCTGCTCCTCCTGGACATGAAGAACACGGCGAAGTCAATGTTGGAGGTAAGGTCAGCCCCTTGGGGTGGGGGGGTCAGCTAAATGCTGCTGCCATCCTTTAGGAAGACACCTGTTTGCAATTGAGAAGAGGCTAAGGGAGGGGCAAACCTGAGTTCGAATCCTGCTTGCTGGCCCCTGTGGGAACTGGACGCTGGACCAGCCGGGCCCCCTTGGGCCTGATCCAGCAGGCTCTTCTTACACCTGGACGTCCTTTCTGCACCCCGTGGTTCCGTCTCCCCTTTTCTCCCTCTGCCTCCAGCTCAGCCAGCGCTACGGATCTATCTACACCATCTACCTGGGCTCTCAGCCCTTTGTGGTTCTCTGCGGGTACCAAGTGGTGAAGGAGGCCCTGGTGGACCAAGCCGAGGAGTTCAGTGCCCGCGGAGACTTGCCGGTGATTTTCGACTTCACTCGAGGGGATGGTGAGCCTGTCTGCTTCCTCCGCTTGCAGGTGGGGCGGGTGTGTCTGACCGGGGAGGGGTGTGTGTGTGTGTGTGTGTGTGTGTGTTAATTCCTAAAAAGAGAGGTGCAGGGATGGAGAAGGGGCAGGAAAGGGCGATGAGAATCGAAGGAGGGTCTGAACACCTCTCTTGGAGAAAGCCTCTAATGTTTCTCAGTTTGGGCAAAAGCATAGGCGGCATGATCAGAGAGATAGAGTTGGGCATGTTCAACCTGGAGAAGAGGAGATTGACAGGTGACAGGAACAAGATAGCATCTTCACATCGAAAGGTTGTCCTGTGCAAGATGGAGGAAGTTTGTTATCTGCTGCAATTATTATTATTATTATTATTATTATTATTATTATTATTATTATTATTAATACCCTGCCCATCTGGCCGGGTCTCCCCAGCCACTCTGGGCAGCTTCCAACAGGATATTAAAAACACAATACAGCATTAAACATTAAAAACTTTCCTAAACAGGGCTGCCTTCAGATGTCTTCTTAAAGCCAGTTGTCTATCCAGCCCAATCACCTTATAAACCAGTCCTGGAATCAGCGTGTTTTTGCATGAGTAGAATGTGTCCTTTTATTTAAAATGCATCTCTGGGTTATTTGTGGGGCATAGGAAATCATTTATTATTTTTTCAAAATATAGTCCGGCCCCCCACAAGGTCTGAGGGACAGTGGACTGGCCCCCTGCTGAAAAAGTTTGCCCACCCCTGTGGTAGACTCTCCTTCCTCGGAGACTTTTAACCAAAGGTTGGATGGCCACCTGTCATGTATGATATAGTTGAGATTCCTGCATTGCAGGGGGCAGGACTAGATGTCCCCTTAGGGTCCCTTCCAACTATTGTTGTTGTTTAGTCGTTTAGTTGTGTCCGCCTCTTTGTGAACCCCTGGACCAGAGCACGCCAGGCACTCCTGTCTTCCATTGCCTCCCGCAGTTTGGTCAAACTCATTATTGTAGCTTCGAGAACACTGTCCCACCATCTCATCCTCCGTCGTCCCCTTCTCCTTGCGCCCTCCATCTTTCCCAACATCAGGGTCTTTTCCAGGGAGTCTTCTCTTCTCCTGAGGTGGCCAAAGTCTTGGAGCCTCAGCTTCAGGATCTGTCCTTCCAGTGAGCACTCAGGGCTGATTTCCTTCAGAATGGAGAGGTTTGATCTTCTTGCAGTCTATGGGACTCTCAAGAGTCTCCTCCAGCACCAGAATTCAATAGCATCAATTCTTTGGCGATCAGCCTTCTTTATGGTCCAGCTCTCACTTCCATACACCACTACTGGGAAAACCATAGCTTTAACTATATGGACCTTTGTTGGCAAGGTGATGTCTCTACTTTACTTCCAACTATAGTTCTATATAAAATGAAGGGGGAGGAGGGCAGAGTTTTTGGTTCCTCAGGACGCCCCAATATGTAGTGATGGCAAATAGCTTAGACCAGGGGCGTGCGGTCATTGGACTAAGAGGACTAGTCTATTCCCCTAAATTTCCCCCTGGTGCCTCCTTCCCAAAGCCCGGGAAGCTTCTGCCCAGTTTAGGGAGGGTGGAATGAGGCTCTGATGGGTCCAGAATCCATCCTGCCATCTTCCCAAATCCCCCCCCCCCCGGCTTTTGGACGGAGGCAGCAGGTCTCCAGCATCCTGCCAGAGCTTGGCACCTTCTTTACAAAGCCCAGGACGCTTCTGCCCAGCTTAGAGGGCGAGGCATGATGCTCAAGAGTGCGACGTCAGGACCTCACCACATCACACGCATGACATCTCACGCCCCTCGCAAGCTAGCGCTTAAATGTTCCCCTATGAAAAATTTCACCACGCGACACTGGCTTAGATGACTTCGGAAAAGGAATGGAGAAACTCAAGGTGGTGGAGTGGAGGCGTGATTGTGGGGACTCAGTGGCACCTCCATGTGTAGAGGCAGTCTACCTCTGCATGACATTTGCTTTGGAGAGCAACAGTGGGAGTGAGCTGTTGGCTTTGTGTGCTGCCTGAGGGCATCCTGGAGGTACCTACTGGGCTGGATGGGCTCACCTTGTCTTAAAATAATAATAATAATAATAATAATAATAATAATAATAATAATAATAATAATAATAATAATTGATCTGCTTCTGCCTCCCTGGTACCATACCTGTCAACCTTCCCTTTTTTTGCGGGAAATTCCCTTATTCCAGCGTCGTTTCCCGCTGCTTCCCGCTGCTATCCTGGATTGTTAGATATCCCGTAGACCAGTGTTCCCCAACCTTGGGCCTCCAGTTGTTTTTGGACTACAACTCCCATCATCCCTCGCTAGCAAGACCAGTGGTCAAGGATGATGGGAATTGTAGTCCAAAAACAGCTGGAGGCCCAAGGTTGGGGAACACTGCCGTAGACTGTCCCCAGGACAGGTGAGGCTGCTGATCCCTTATTTTCAAATCTGAAAGTTGACAGCTATGCCTGGCGCTGCCCACACTCTTAAGGGCTCCAGCCATTGCTATCTCTTTGAGCGACGTCTCTTGCCAATGTCTTCTCCCCCCCCCCAAAGGGATTTCCTTGTCTCAAGGGGAGAAATGGAAGGTCTTGCGCCGTTTTACGATACACACGCTGCGCAATTTTGGGATGGGGAAGCGCAGCATTGAGGAACGGATCCAGGAGGAGGCCCAGTACCTGGTGCAAGAGCTGGCGAAGACCAAAGGTGCGTTTGCCGTTCCTTGGGGCAGGTGGGGTTGGGCGGGGCTGCACACACCTGCAAAGTTCTGGCCTTTCCACCTGTCCCTTTTGCAGGGGAGCCCTGTGACCTCACCCTCACCTTCGGCCACGCCGTCTCCAATGTCATCTGCTCCATCATTTTCGGGGACCGGTTTGACTACGAGGACAAGAAATTCCTGACTTTGGTGGGACTGATGAATGACAACTTCCGCATCTTCAGCTCGCCTTGTACCCAGGTGAGTCCCGATCCCTTGGGAAGGCAGAAAGCCAGGTGAGCCTGTCAGCTGGATCAGGCCAAAGGGGCCCCCTCTAGCCTGGCGTCCCCACAGTGGCCAGCTGGGTGCACCGAGGGGAAGAAGTCCACAAGCAGGACTTGAGTGCGAGAGCCTCATTTTCTCCACTTGCAATGTCCAGATAGTGGCATTCAGAGGCAGACAGAGGCGGGTGAACATCCAGAGGACAGGATCACACTTCAAAACAACCTTGACAGATTAGAGAACTGGGCCAAAACAAACAAGATGAATTTTAACAGGGAGAAATGTAAAGTATTGCACTTGGAAAAAAAAATGAGAGGCACAAATGCAAGATGGGTGACACCTGGCTTGAGAGCAGTACATGTGAAAAGGATCTAGGAGTCTTGGTTGACCACAAACTTGACATGAGCCAACAGTGTGACGCGGCAGCTAAAAAGGCCGATGCAATTCTGGGCTGCATCAATAGGAGTATAGCATCTAGATCAAGGGAAGTAATAGTGCCACTGTATTCTGCTCTGGTCAGACCTCACCTGGAGTACTGTGTCCAGTTCTGGGCACCACAGTTCAAGAAGGACACTGACAAACTGGAACGTGTCCAGAGGAGGGCAACCAAAATGGTCAAAGGCCTTATGAGGAACGGCTAAGGGAGCTGGGCATGTTTAGCCTGGAGAAGAGGAGGTTAAGGGGTGATATGATAGCCATGTTCAAATATATAAAAGGATGTCACATAGAGGAGGGAGAAAGGTTGTTTTCTGCTGCTCCAGAGAAGCGGACACGGAGCAACGGATCCAAACTACAAGAAAGAAGATTCCACCTAAACGTTAGGAAGAACTTCCTGACAGTAAGAGCTGTTTGACAGTGGAATTTGCTGCCAAGGAGTGTGGTGGAGTCTCCTTCTTTGGAGGTCTTTAAGCAGAGGCTTGACAACCATATGTCAGGAGTGCTCTGATTGTGTTTCCTGCTTGGCAGGGGGTTGGACTCGATGGCCCTTGTGGTCTCTTCCAACTCTATGATTCTATGATTCTATGAACATAACCATTATGGCAGGGAACCCTTGATATTTCTTCTTTCTTTCTTTCTTTCTTTCTTTCTTTGGCGATCACTCGTAGCCAAGTATACACACCAGTGAATCTTGATGTCTGGTTCTGTTTATCATAAATATTCAAAGCTTGCAATGCAGAACTGGTTTGTGAAACTCTTTTTCTACATTTGTTGGCTGTGGATAGGTTGACCATTGCTCAAGGATGGAGAAATAGGCCACACTTTCCCCTTCACATTCACTTTCAGAAGGCTCTATGTATCACAATTTCAGAAATGTTTATTCATTCAAGGCTCCGCCCAGCCAATAGCCTATGTTGCCATGTACCATATTTTTCCGTGTATAACACGCCCCCATGTATACGACGTCCCCTTTTTGAGGGGACTCCAAATTAAGAAAGTGGGGGATACACTTCTTCTTCTTCTTCTTCTTCTTCTTCTTCTTCTTCTTCTTCTTCTTCTATCACTCATAGCTGAGTAAGATTGTCTTCCATAAGCATGGTTTTAACAATGAGTCCGTAAGTGTGGAGGCCAATTCTGGATCCACACATTCTTCCATGGTGGAGACATTGATTTCTGGGCGGGAGTTGATCACGGTATGGATTTGCCAAGCGTGCCTTCCTCTTAGCACGTTTCTCCCTTTTGTCTTGAGTTCGAGTGTCTTCAAAGCCCAGTTGGAGCGCTTGCAGGCCAGTGTTTCCCAGTTGTCGGTTTTTATATTACATTTTTAAAGATTTGCCTTTGAACCTCTTTTGTTGTCCACCAGCATTATGCTTTCCATTTTTTAGTTTGGAGTAGAGTAGTTTTTGTCTTGCCAGAGTGGAGCATGCTCTAGTTATCTCCCGCATGGAGTACTGCAATGCGCTCTACGTGGGGCTACCTTTGAAGGTGACCCGGAAACTAGAACTAATCCAGAATGCGGCAGCTAGACTGGTGACTGGGGGCGGCCACTGAGGCCACATAACACCGGTCTTGAAAGACCTACATTGGCTCCCAGTACGTTTCCGAGCACAATTCAAAGTGTTGGTGTTGACCTTTAAAGCCCTAAACGGCCTCAAAGGCCCAGTAGACCTGAAGGAGCATCTCCACTCCCATCATTCTGAGGTCCAGCGCCGAGGGCCTCCTGGCGTTTCCCTCACTGTGAGAGGCAAAGCTACAGGGAACCAGGCAGAGGGCCTTCTTGGTAGTGGCACCCGCCCTGTGGAATGCCCTCCCATCAGATGTCAAAGAGATAAACAACTACCTGTCATTTAGAAGACATCTGAAGGCAGCCCTGTTCAGGGAAGTTTTTAATGTGTGACATTTTAATGTATTTTTAATCTTTGTTGGAAGCCGCCCAGAGTGGCTGGGGAAACCCAGCCAGATGGGTGGGGTACAAATAATAAGAACAACTTCTTCTTCTTCTTCTTCTTCTTCTTCTTCTTCTTCTTCTTCTTCTTCTTCTTCTTCTTCTTCTTCTTCTCATTATTTTTATTTGGAAGACGATAATCAGGCATCCGCACAACATGACCAGCCCAATGAAGTTGATGTCGTAGCCCTTGATAGCCCCCTTCGCTATGAAGGGACACAGAGAGGGGGTGTCCTTCAGGGTTTGCAGATGGAGAAGTCCCGTCAATGCTTCCGAAAGAGCAATGGAGGCAGAGGGACAAAGTCTCCGTCCCTTGGAGCAAAGCAAAAGTGCAGAGGCAGAGGATCTAGTCTAGCAACCTCTTCCTCTCTCGGGGAGCAGCCAGATGCCTTCAAGGGAAATGCACAAGCAGAGCATGAACGCAAGAGTAGCTCTCGTGGTTTCCTGCAACCGAGATTCAGAAATACTGCTGTCTCCATTTGTGGAGGTGGCACAGCCTAGTTACCCTGGCTACCTGCCATCAACAGTTCTCTCTTTTTCCACGGATGTGTCTGATCCTCTTTTGAAGCCATGTGGGCTGGGGACCACCACTGATGCTTGGGGGACTTTCAGCATAAAACTGCTGTGTGCCCCCCCATGTGGGCTCCTTTTCATTTAAAGGGCGGCTTGGGTGAGAAGGGACTTTTTCAAAGAGCGTGTTTCATGTGGAGTTAGAGAATTCCTTTCCTCATGTTCCATGACCATTATAAAAGCAGCAGGTGGACTTAAGTCAGCCTGCACCCACCTGATGTCCTCCAGATGTTTGGAGCTCCTACTTCTGCCAAAACACCAGGTGTGTGAAGGCTGACTGAAAACACCTGGATGCTGTTCTGCCTGAGGTCCAGCACCGAGGGCCTTCTGGCGGTTCCTTCACTGTGAGAAGCCAAGTTACAGGGAACCAGGCAGAGGGCCTTCTCGGTGGTGGCGCCCGCCCTGTGGAACACCCTCCCACCAGATGTCAAAGAGAAAAATAACTACCTGACATTCAGAAGACATCTGAAGGCAGCCCTGTTTAGGGAAGCTTTTAATGTTTAACAGACTACTGTATTGTATTTTAATACTTTGTTGGAAGCCACCCAGAGTGGCTGGGGAAACCCAGCCAGATGGGTGGGGTATAAATAATAATAATAAAGAATAAGAATAATGCTGCTCATGTTCTGTCCTAAGGGGATGTAGACAGAATTCCTTTGGACTTCCTTCCTTCCTTCCTTCCTTCCTTCCTTCCTTCCTTCCTTCCTTCCTTCCTTCCTTCCCCTGAAGCCTAGTAAAGTCCTCCCTTGTGTATTTTCTCAGCAAAGTGGAAGCAAGTCTCTTCTGATGGAATGAGGTTTCTCGATTCATTCATTTGTTTCTCAAAAACATCTCTGCTTCCCCATTTTGACATGCCTGGGGATTTTGTTTTTAAGCTGGATTGTGGAAGGGAGACTCTCCCTGAAACACTTGCCCTCTCGCACAAGCGAGTACTTGCAGGGTGGGGGCCTTCCATCTTTCGTCTTCTCCTCCCTCCCTAGTTGTACAACACTTTCCCCCACATCCTGCGTTACCTGCCCGGACCTCACAAGCAACTTTTCGCCAATTTTGAGAAGTTGCGCCTCTTCATTCTGGAGATGGTCAAGGAGCACCAGGCAACCTTCGACCCCAGCTGCCCTCGCGACTTCATCGATAGCTTCCTGCTCAAAATGCAAGAGGTGAGCCCTTGGGCTTTGGGGGGTGGAGAAGGGGCTAAGTCCTTGTCTACATGCTTCTTCTCACCTGGGGCCGGCAGGGAAAGGGTGGGGGGGGGCGTTCCTGGCTGGGGGCATCAGGGCAGCTTCCTGGTAGCCTCATCAAGGGCGAGGCTGTGTTCTGCCATGGACAATGGAGGCCTCGCCTTGCTGCCTGTTTGCTCAGCTTGGAGATAATCTCCCCGTCTTTTGGTGCAGGCCAAGACAGGGGCAGGTGTGGGGTAACCTGAGCCCCGTCCCAGGTAAGCCCTGGATTTGGGACATGTCCAAAAAGGGGTGTTTGTATTGTGCAGCACCATTTGCAAAGCTCAGGTGCCACACCTGCCCTGAAATCCCTCTCTCGGGAAGGACGAACAGCAGGTAGGATCAATGTAATATCCAAGAGATGCAAATCTCCAAAGAAAATAAACCCTTAATGATCCGTGAAAAGCGTATTACGGTTGCAAAGATTAAAAGCCAACAAACAAGGACATAAGAAGAGCCTGGTGGGTCAGGGCAAGGGCCCCTCTAGCCCAGCCTTCTTTAGCAGATGCCCGAAAAGGGAGCCTACAAGCAGGATCCGACCACAAGAGCCTCTCCCCTCCGGTGGTTTCCAGCAACTGAGATTCTGTGGCTTTGCTGCCTCCAACTGCTCAAGCTCCTGGCTAGGAGCCGCAGACAGCCCTCTCTTCCTCCATGAATTGGTCCAGTCCTCTTTTAATGCCAAGCAAGTTAGTGGCCATCATTGCCTCCTGTGGCAAGGAGTTCCAGAGTTTAACTGTTCGCCACAACCTCTGCAAACTATCGCTTCAGAGGAATGTGTGTAACTCAGAAAGCCTTAGGCAAACTAGGATGAATAGCTTCCTTTGCAACACCACGTTCTTGCATAATGTGCTTATTTAAAATGTCTGGATACTGCCTTCCGTTAAAACTTCGAGGCAATACAAGATTGCCAGTACAATACAATACAATACAAGCAAAAGATTAAAAACCAGTTTATTCAACTATGACCAAACAATTATCCATGACCTTGGTGCCCCTGACCAGCGAAGGCCCTGGGGTGTGTGAATAAATACGCTTTCATAAAGTGTCAAAAGTTGGACACCGCTGGCACCTGTTTTTGTTAGACAGCTCACATATCTTTCAAGCTCATTTGCCAGGTATTATAGATCACAAACAAATTAGAGGTGCCTCCTGTCAAGTAAACAGAAATAATAAAGAATAATAAATAATACAGTTTTATTTATACCCCGCCCTTCCCGGTTCAAAAACCGGGCTCAGGGCGGCTAACAACAAATTTAAAACACTTAATTGATGCAACATAAAACACATTAAAATACAGTATAAACTGTGAATAACAATAAATTCAGAATTCAAAAATCAGTTTAGGGGGAATATCCATCCAATAAAGATTAGATGATCACCAGGGATAGCTGGCTAAATTAGTCCTATTTGGGCCAGTGAGGAGACCAGGGGAGAATTAGCTGTGGGATCCCAGAGCAGGTAATCTTCATAAAAAGGGGAGGGGGAGGGAAGGAAGGAGAATAAAAGATCAGGCTAAGTTCAGGTTGAAAGCCAGGCGGAATAGCTCTGTCTTACAGGCCCGGCGGAAGGAAATTAAATCCTGCAGGGCCCTAGTCTCATGGGACAGAGCATTCCACCAGGTCGGAGCCATCACTGAGAAGGCCCTGGCCCTGGTGGAGGATAGTCTGACTTCCTTTTAAAAAAAAAAATATTCAAATTTTAACGATTACAAAGAGAAAAAAGAGAAAAAATAAAAATAAAAAAGACAGAAAAAATACAAACAATTAAAAAAGAACAGATCAAACCTTTACATAGCTTTCTTTCCTTTGCTTATTTCCTTGACCTCCTCACACCTCCCATTTTTGTATTCTAATTCAATTTGTTATTTCAGCAAATCCTTCCAACCTTGTTTTTATCTTAATAATTTGTCTTAATATACTATAATTTTACATTCTCTCTTTCACCAATTCATTTTTACTTAATCCTTTATGTCATTTCTGCTAAAAGCACATAATTTTCTTTTCCCAACATCTTTCTAGCAATCCTTAATTTTGCAATATTTTTGAAGATAAACTTTAATTTTTTTTCCAATCTTCTTCCACCGACTCTTCTCCTTGGTCCTGGATTCTGCCAGTCATCTCAGCCAGTTCCATGTATTCCATCACCTTCATCTGCCATTCTTCCTGGGTGGGTAGATCTTGTGTCTTCCAATACTTTGCGATGAGTATTCTTGCTGCTGTTGTGGCATACATAAAAAAAGTTCTATCCTCCTTTCGCACCAATTGGCCGACCATGCCAATTGGCAGAAGGAGGTTAAATCCTGCAGGGCCCTGGTCTCGTGGGACAGAGCATTCCACCAGGTCGGAGCCATCACTGAAAAGGCCCTGGCCCTGGTGGAGGATAGTCTGACTTCCTTAGGGCCCAGGACCTCTAGACTATGGTTATTCACGGACCTTCAGGTCCTCTGCGGGGCAGACCAGGAGAGGCAGTCCCGTAAATACGAGGGCCCTAAGCTACAAAGGGCTTTAAAGGTCAAAACCAGCACCTTAAACCTGACCCGATACTCCATCGGGAGCCAGTGCAACTCGCAAAGCACTGGGTGAATATGCTCCCATGGCAGGGACTCTGTGAGGAGCCTCGCTGATTCTTTAAAATATTTTTTAAAATATTTTTTCATCTTTTTAAAGTCCGGAATGTTTTGGGTTGCGTGTGTGTTTGTTTGTTGCTAAATCAGCCTTAATTGTGCAACCTAAATTGGCTAAATCGGCTTTAATTGTGCAACCCGAATTTGCTGGTCTGTGACCTCCTCCCTCTTGGAAACAGCGAGGCTCCCTCCATCGCAGTCCATCCAGCCTTCCTCCCCAAGGCATCCCAAGAGGGAGAGGAACAGCCGTCAAAGAAGGCAAGACGGCCAGATTATGCCAGCTGCCAACCTATAATAATAATAATAATAATAATAATAATAATAATAATAATTTGTAGTTATACCCCGCCCTCCCCAGCCAAGACTGGGTTCAGGGCGGCTAACAATCAATAATAAAATGTTGCCTTGGCTGTTACTGTACCCTGTGCCTCCATGGAAAGGGAGGCGTCAAGGCTTACACCCAGACTCTTAACGGAAGGCAGTGGCAGTAATTGGGCCCCGGCAAGAGAAGGGAATTGGTCCCTCATCCCCATGCCATCCCAACCCAGCCAGAGGACCTCTGTCTTCGAAGGATTTAGTTTCAATCGGCTCCCACGAAACCATCCGGTCACAGCTTCCAAGCATCTGGTCAGTGTGTCCGGGGCCGAGTCGGTGTGGCCATCCATCAGCAGATAGAGCTGGGTGTCATCAGCATATTGGTGACAACCCAGCCCAAAGCTCTGGACAATCTGTGCAAGGGGGCAAATAAAGATCTAGCAGATTGAGTTTAATAAGAATTTCCTGCCATGGAGGAGGGTCCAAAGCCTGGGCGATTATATTTCACAGGAAATACGTGCAAGTCTAGCAGGGCGAGGTCACAACTCGATTGGCGAGGTCACAGAGAGCTGAAAAACACCTCTTTGTGTAAAGCTCATGTCCTGGGCATCTCCACCTCTCTCCGCAGGAAAAGAAGGACCCCCTCAGCCACTTCCACATCAACACGCTTGTCATGACCACCCACAACCTTTTCTTTGGGGGAACGGAGTCCGTCAGCACCACCCTTCGCTACGGGATCCTCATCCTCATGAAGCACCCGGAGGTCGCAGGTGAGCTGCGAAGGCCCATCAGCTGCGTTGCTCGTTGATGTCCATTGACCATGTTCACACCCCACCTTCTTTCAAGGTGGAAGAGCGCACGGTTGTCTTCCTCCCCAATTTATCCTCACAACAACCCTGTGAGGTAGGCTAGTGTGCTGGGCCCGGGGGTAACCCGTGAAACACGGTCCAGGACCGGTCCAGAATCCGAAGGTTCTGCTGGGAGTCAGTCCGACAGGGCCAAGGCAGGAAACCAGGCAAGGACAGGTACAGAATCTCAGGCAGGATCTGGCACACAGCAATGTTGCTCCCGCAACCTGGGGCGGGGTCCGACAGCCTTCTATCTTTGTCGGGGTCCTGATCCCCCGGCGACTCACCTCCCTGTTTCGCCCGAAAGTGAACACTCCTTCTGCAAGTACAGTGGTACTTCGGGTTACATACGCTTCAGGTTACAGATGCTTTGGGTTACAGACTCTGCTAACTCAGAAATAGTACCTCGGGTTAAGAACCTTGCTTCAGGATGAGAACAGAAATCGTGCTCTGGTGGCGCGGCGGCAGCAGGAGGTGCTTCAGGTTAAGAACAGTTTCAGGTTAAGAACGGACCTCTGGAACGAATTAAGTACTTAACCCAAGGTACTACTGTACTCAGGTCTATCCTTCTCTCAGACCTTTGTCTCTGCAGCTCGGGAGACTTTGGTGGGTGACTAGACCCAGAGACCACCTCAGCCTCCCCTGACCCAACCGGTAGTGGAGCAGCTGTAAGGGATGGCCCAGCTGATGGCAACGAGGTCATCCCCACATCTGGAGCCAGGGCAGGCTCAGGCCCCTGACTCGGCCCAGCTGGTGTTTGTTGCAAGGGAACCTGTGCAGACTGGGATTCTTCAGGATCAGGCCCCAGGCTTGGTTCAGATGATGCCTGAGGCACAGGATCTGGTGCAGACTGAGTCTCCTCTGGTTCCGAGTCCGAGTCCCAGGCCATCGCAACTAGGCCGAGAGGCAGTGACTGGCAGCCAAGGTCACCCAGGGAAGGGGTGGGAATTTGAACCTTGGTCTCTCCCAGGTCCTAGTCCAACACTCGAACCATTATGCCACGCTGCCTATCACACACCACATGCATGATGCTGATAATATACATACACATAAGCCTAACCCAACACGCACACAGTATTAGGTTTTCTAAGATCTCGAGTGCTGTATGGAAGTGAGAGCTGGACCATAAAGAAGGCTGATCGCCGAAGAATTGATGCTTTTGAATTCTGGTGCTGGAGGAGACTCTTGAGAGTCCCACGGACTGCAAGAAGATCAAACCTCTCCATTCTGAAGGAAATCAGCCCTGAGTGCTCACTGGAAGGACAGATCCTGAAGCTGAGGCTCCAAGACTTTGGCCACCTCAGGAGAAGAGAAGACTCCCTGGAAAAGACCCTGATGCTGGGAAAGATGGAGGGCACAAAGAGAAGGGGAGGACAGAGGACGAGATGGTGGGACAGTGTTCTCGAAGCTACCAGCCTGAGTTTGACCAAACTGCGGGAGGCAGTGGAAGACAGGAGTGCCTGGCGTGCTCTAGTCCATGGGGTCATGAAAAGTTGGACACAACTAAACGACTAAAAAACAACAAAAACAACAACAAAAAAGATCTCGAGGCCCAGAGATGCCTTTTCCATCACCATCTGCTACCAAAATTGAACTGGGATCCTGAGCCCAGGAAGCAAATGCTCTCTGTCACCATGCAAACACACTGGAACCTGCCTTCTACTTCATCATCATTTTTTATTTGTGTGCCGCCTTCCCACAGTTAAAAACAATGCTCAAGGCGGCTTTCAACATGACAAGATTTACACAATTTCCAAAGTCATAAACAATAAACAAAGCACATCAAAAAATACACAACCAAATGGAAAACCATTTCCACATAAATCAAAATCTAAAAGTAAGAATACAGCATTAATATCACAGTTTAACATGATATAGGTAAAAAATAACAGCAATTTAAACTAAAAACAAAAATAAAACAGAACTGAGACCTCTCTGACAAGCAGCGGCGGCGGCAGCGGTCCTTTATAGAGCCCATTATAGAGCCCTAGTCCAGGTGGTGAGTGGCAGGACTGGGGCCTCAGGCGCTGAGCAGGGGAGCCTTACGATGAGCCGGACAATGGGTCCATCTCTCTCAGTGTTGCTGACACCGATTTGATGGATTTGATGAATTATGTTTCCGTGCTGCTTTTCATTCAAATGAATCCTACTAAAGCAGCTTGTTGTTGTTGTTTAGTCATTTAGTCGTGTCCGACTATTCGTGACCCCCTGGACCAGACCATGCCAGGCACTCCTGTCTTCCACTGCCTCCTGCAGTTTGGTCAGACTCATGTTCGTAGCTTCAAGAACACTGTCCCACCATCTCGTCCTCTGTCGTCCCCTTCTCCTTGTGCCCTCCATCTTTCCCAACACCAGGGTCTTTTCCAGGGAGTCTTCTCTTCTCATGAGGTGGCCAAAGTCTTGGAGCCTCAGCTTCAGGATCTGTCCTTCCAGTGAGCACTCAGGGCTGATTTCCTTAAGAATGGATACGTTTGATCTTCTTGCAGTCCATGGGACTCTCAAGAGTCTCCTCCAGCACCATAATTCAAAAGCATCAATTCTTCGGCGATCAGCCTTCTTGATGGTCCAGCTCTCACTTCCCTACATCACTACTGGGAAAACCATGGCTTTACCTATACGGACCTTTGTTGGCAAGGTGATGTCTCTGCTTTTTAAGATGCTGCCTAGGTTTGCCATCGTCTTTCTCCCAAGGAGCAGGCGTCTTTTAATCTCGTGACTGCTGTCACCACCTGCAGTGATCATGGAGCCCAAGAAAGTAAAATCTCTCACTGCCTCCATTTCTTCCCCTTCTATTTGCCAGGAGGTGATGGGACCAGTGGCCATGATCTTTGTTTTTTTGATGTTGAGCTTCAGACCATATTTTGCGCTCTCCTCTTTCACCCTCATTAAAAGGTTCTTTAATTCCTCCTCACTTTCTGCCATCAAGGTTGTGTCATCTGCATATCTGAGGTTATTGATATTTCTTCCGGCAATCTTAATTCCGGCTTGGGATTCATCCAGCCCAGCCTTTCGCATGATGAATTCTGCATATAAGTTAAATAAGCAGGGAGACAATATACAGGCTTGCCACACTCCTTTCCCAATTTTGAACCAATCAGTTGTTCCATATCCAGTTCTAACTGTAGCTTCTTGTCCCACATAAAGATTTCTCAGGAGACAGATGAGGTGATCAGGCACTCCCATTTCTTTAAGAACTTGCCATAGTAGTTTGCTGTGGTCGACACAGTCAAAGGCTTTTGCATAGTCAATGAAGCAGAAGTAGACGTCTTTCTGGAACTCTCTAGCTTTCTCCATAATCCAGCGCATGTTTGCAATTTGGTCTCTGGTTCCTCTGCCTCTTCTAAATCCAGCTTGCACTTCTGGGAGTTCTCGGTCCACATACTGCTTAAGCCTGCCTTGTACAATTTTAAGCATAACCTTGCTAGCATGTGAAATGAGTGCAATTGTGCGGTAGTTGGAGCATTCTTTGGCACTGCCCTTCTTTGGGATTGGGATGTAGACTGATCTTCTCCAATCCTCCGGCCACTGCTGAGTTTTCCAAATTTGCTGGCATATCGAGTGTAGCACCTTAACAGCATCATCTTTTAAAATTTTTAATAGTTCAGCTGGAATATCATCACTTCCACTGGCCTTGTTATTAGCAGTGCTTTCTAAAGCAGCTCACAAGCAATAAATAGCAGTAACACGACCGGACATAATAGAACATCACAAATACAGCATAAATCATATAAAATAATGAACAAACCATTGGTGAAACAGTTGCTATCTTAACAAAGGGGAGCTATTGGGTTGTTTTCATTTTCATTATGTATTTCGTGTTTTTATATTGTGATTTTATCCTGTGGACCTCCCTGAGACCTGTAGGTAGAGGGCAGTATACAAATGAAATTGATGATAATGATAATGATGATAATATTAACAACAACAATAATGATAATGATGCAACAGTAGAGCTAGGGAGGCTTCAGGTAGGTTGGCAGGGCAGCCCCAATTTAGTCTTCAGTTTTATGGTTAAGCTTTACTGTTTTACAGCTTGGTTTTAGTGTTACTTTTGCCAATGCGATTGCCTTCATCGCAGCTCAATGGTTTATGACTTAACATTTCACTGCCAATTCCAGATGCGCAAGTTATAGAATCATAGAATCATAGAATCATAGAGTTGGAAGAGACCACAAGGGCCACCGAGTCCAACCCCCTGCCAAGCAGGAAACACCATCAGAGCACTCCTGACATATGGTTGTCAAGCCTCTGCTTAAAGACCTCCAAAGAAGGAGACTCCACCACACTCCTGGGCAGCAATTTCCACTGTCGAGCAGCTCTTACTGTCAGGAAGTTCTTCCTAATGTTTAGGTGGAATCTTCTTTCTTGTAGTTTGGAACCATTGCTCCGTGTCCGCTTCTCTGGAGCAGCAGAAAACAACCTTTCTCCCTCCTCTATGTGACATCCTTTTATATATTTGAACATGGCTATCATATCACCCCTTAACCTCCTCTTCTCCAGGCTAAACATGCCCAGCTCCCTTAGCCGTTCCTCATAAGGCATCGTTTCCAGGCCTTTGACCATTTTGGTTGCCCTCCTCTGGACACGTTCCAGTTTGTCAGTGTCCTTCTTGAATTGTGGTGCCCAGAACTGGACACAGTACTCCAGGTGAGGTCTGACCAGAGCAGAATACAGTGGCACTATTACTTCCCTTGATCTAGATGCAATACTCCTATTGATGCAGCCCAGAATTGCATCGGCTTTTTTAGCTGCCGCGTCACACTGTTGGCTCATGTCAAGTTTGTGGTCAACCAAGACTCCTAGATCCTTTTCACATGTACTGCTCTCAAGCCAGGTGTCACCCATCTTGTATTTGTGCCTCTCATTTTTTTTGCCCAAGTGCAATACTTTACATTTCTCCCTGTTAAAATTCATCTTGTTTGTTTTGGCCCAGTTCCCTAATCTGTCAAGGTCGTTTTGCAGTGTGATCCTGTCCTCTGGGGTGTTAGCCACCCCTCCCAGTTTGGTGTCATCTGCAAATTTGATCAGGATGCCCTTGAGTCCATCATCCAAGTCGTTGATAAAGATGTTGAATATGACCAGGCCCAAGACAGAACCCTGTGGCACCCCACTAGTCACTCTTATATAATATAAATATATAAATATATAAATATATTATTATTATTATTATTATTATTATTATTATTATTATGATGTCCACAGCCAAGGTCCAAGAAGAGATCAGCAAGGTCATTGGTCCTCACCGCAACCCATCGACTGAGGACCGGGCGAAGATGCCATACACGGACGCCGTGATCCACGAGATCCAGAGATTCGTTGATCTCATCCCCCTGGGGGTCCCCCACGCTGTGACCAAGGACACTCACTTCCGTGGCTTTGTGCTCCCAAAGGTGCTTGGGAATAAAAAATCCCACCTTCCCAAGGGATGAGAAGTTTATCTTTGGGCTGCTGATGGTGGGATGGGGAACAAACGCTTTCTGATTGGTTCTGGCTGTGTTCACGCAAAGTCCGACATCCTTCTGTTCCTGTCTCAGGTCACGGTTGTGGCTTGGAGATGGTTCTGCATGGCGCTGCTGTTTCATGAGAGGATGAGGAGAACCCCCCCCTTTCTAAAGAATGTGCTCTCGTTTTGAACTCTGTTTCCCATCTTGAGTAGGGTGAAATTCTGAGCCTTTGTGCCACTCCAGGGTAGCTCCTGGAGAGAAAAACCTCTCCTCTAGAGAAAGGCGGTGGAGAACTCTGGTAGCAGCAGCAGCAGCAGCAGCAGCAGCAGGGCCTCCCAAGGCAGGGGTAATATGTGAAGGAAATAAGCAGCTATCTTATCTTTAAAAGACATCTGAAGGCAGCCCTGTTTAGGGAAGTTTTTAATAATTAATGCTGTACTGCTTTTTAACATTTGATTGGGAGCTGCCTAGAGTGGCTGGGGAAACTCAACCAGATGGGCGGGGTATAAATAATAAATTAAGAACGTAAGAACAGGCTGCTTGCAGTGGTGTAGCGTGGTGGGTGCAGGGGGGGCCGGCCGCACCGGCCGCAACATCTGGGGGTTAGGGTTAGGGGGCGCAAATCCACGGGTTAGGGGGCGCAAATTACTTGCCTTGCCCCGGGTGCTGACAACCCACGCTATGCCACTGGCTGCTTGGATCAGCATTACCTTCCAACATTTCTCTGATGAAAACAGGGACGTCCCGTTCCATACTAACAATTTTACTATTTATACTCCAAGCATCTGATTGGGTTGCCCCAGATATTAACACATAAAACATGAAACATTAAAAAAACTTCCCTATACAGGATTGCCTTCAGATGGCTTGGGGGTTGGATAACTCCACACCTTCCGACGGAAATAGGGACATCCTAAGGAAAAGGGACGCAGGTGGCGCTGTGGGTTAAAGCCTCAGCGCCTAGGACTTGCCGATCGAAAGGTTGGCGGTTCGAATCCCTGCGGCGGGGTGCGCTCCCGCTGCTCGGTCCCAGCGCCTGCCAACCTAGCAGTTCGAAAGCACCTCCGGGTGCAAGTAGATAAATAGGGATCGCTTACCAGCGGGAAGGTAAACGGCGTTTCTGTGTGCGGCTCTGGCTCGCCAGAGCAGCGATGTCACACTGGCCACGTGACCTGGAAGTGTCTCCGGACAGCGCTGGCCCCTGGCCTCTTAAGTGAGATGGGCGCACAACCCCAGAGTCTGTCAAGACTGGCCCGTATGGGCAGGGGTACCTTTACCTTTACCTTTAAGGAAAAGTGGGACATTCCGGGATCAAATCAGAAACTGGGATGGCCTCTCTAAATCAGGGACGTCCCTAGAAAATAGGGACACTTGGAGGGTCTGGATCCGGCCAGTGGCTCTCACAATGGCAACCAGATGTCTGATATGGGAAAACCAGCAATGGATTTTCAGAAGCATTTTCCATCTCTGTAGTCCTTTTCAGGGGAGGCGACCAGAGCAGCAGTCAAAGTGGTATGAGGGTACTTTCAGCGCCTGGCTGGATGGGAGCCCACATTCTGGGGCGTTTCTGGCCTCGCCAACTTGCTTCTCTCCTTTCCCCCCAACAGGGCACCAACATCATGCCTCTTCTTCACTCTGTCCACAAAGATCCCACCCAGTTCAAGAACCCGGAAGCTTTTGACCCTACCCACTTCCTGGACGAGAAAGGCGGCTTCCGCCGAAGCGATGCCTTCATGCCCTTTTCTGCTGGTGAGTTCCTAGTCGGGGGGTGGCAAGATAGGCAGTGGGGAGCAGGGAGGTGTAAGGAATGGGCCCTCGTCTTGCCCCCCTGGATTGTGTTGTAGACAAAAACTGCCCTTTTCCCCTTATGGGGTATCCAAGAGCCCGTTAGAATTCCTGCTCCGTGGTGGCTGGCTTCAGGAGCTGCCCGCTGCCATGGCGCCCGCCATTTTGCCTCACCGGAAATCCCCATATGATGTGTCTTGTGCCGTTGAACCCATCACGCAACATTCATTCCCTACTAATAAATCTACAACACTTCAAATATAAATCCAGGGACATTAAATGAAATCCGGGGACATTCCGGGGACGGATTTTGTCCGGGGACAGATTTGTAAATCGGGGGACTGTCCCTGGGAAACGGGGACGTCTGGTAACCATGCTCCAACATTTCTCTAATGATAGTAGGGGCGTCCCATTCCATAATGATAATCTCACTATTTATACCCCACACATCTTACTGGGTTGCCCCAGCCACCCTGGGTGACATCACAACAACTTTCTAGTGCTGCCAAAACAGGGTGAAATCTGGAAGAGAAGGGTGAGTCTGTATATTCCGAGAAGAAGTATTACCTTGAGCAATTAGGGTTGAGCAACAGAAGCTTCTGGGCCAAGAAATGTGATCTGGGCCTTTCGTTAAAGATTAATGAAATCCGAGGACATTCCGGAGATGGAATTTGTCCAGGGACATATTTGTAAATCCGGGGACTGTCCCCAGAAAACGGGGACGTCTGGTAACCATACGCTAGAGAGCAGTTTATGTACAGAAATTTAGCTGCTGAAACTCTTGCTGACAAATGCAAAGCCTCAAAGGAACTGTTGACTGGTTTGTTTGTTTTTTCTCTTCAGGGAAACGCTTGTGCCTGGGAGAAGGTTTGGCGCGCATGGAGCTGTTCCTGTATCTCACCAAACTTCTCCAGCGCTTCACCTTCCAGCCCACCTGCCCCCGCGAGGAGCTGGACCTCTCGCCCCTGTCCAGCGGCACAGGGAACGTCCCTCGCCCCTACAGATGCCGCATTGTCCCCCGCTGAGCTGCCCCTCTTGCCGCTCGCCCCCCATCTCCCCAGAACAGCCTTCCCCGGTGGGGTGAGGCTCTCCCGGTGTTTCTGGGGGCGCCACCTTGGGGAAGGCTCTGTCCTCCTTGCCAACCGTAGCCCAGGTGACTTTCTTTAACTATAGCTGGAACCTGGCTGGATCTTTTGCAGGGGGGGGGGGAGGGCTGGGCATTTTCTTAGCACAATGCAAGATGCAGAAGGGGGTGGAGGGTTCTGAATGTGCCCACCCCCATGCAGGAAAAGAGAGACTTGGACTAGATGCTCCATTGACCTGACTCAGTGGCAGGCAGTTCCAGGGGTGCCAATGCAGCTTTGCATGCCTGAGGTGGGGCAGGCACAAGTCGGGGCGTGGGCGGCTTTCATTTTCAAAATGGTGGGGTTAATCTGGTGTAGGCCCACTTTACGCAACCCAGCTTGCCAGGGGCTCACCCAGGCAGCGACATTTTAAAGGGACAGCGCCAATCTTGAGAAAAGCACCCCAGAACCCTCTGTAATGTGACAACGGCTCCCGGGACCCTCTGCCCAAATACTGCTCTGGGGTACGAATTCCTTCCCTCAGAGAGCCATGATTGCTTTCTGGAAACTGCAGATCGTGCCCAGATTCCCCTTGCTCCTCCACATTCTTGCCCTGCTCAGCAGAAATATTAGGTCGGGTAATCTCAGGTGTGCTCTTTCTCAAGAAGTCGGTGTAAGCATTTACTAATAAAGGACTCCCTCCCTCCAAGGTCTGAGAGCTGGGTTGGTCCTTGCAATTGTCTCCTCCAGGCCGAGACGGGCATGTCTTCAGCAGCAGGAGGGCTGTGGCAGGAGCGCAGGAGCTCACCAGCAGGAAAGGGCAGGTTTTGCTCCCAGATGACCTGCTGGTCTGGTGTTTGCTGCCCCAGCGATGGGCTGGCGGTGACATTTAGTGCTGTGCCTTATAAGGGGCCAGCCAGTGGTGTAGCATGGGGGGGGGTGCACAGGGGCATTTGCCCCAGGCGCAGAATGGCTAGCGGCTGCAAAATTTCAACACCCAGCAGGGCCTCACTACAGCTGCGCTATTCCTTCCCTGTTCTCAGTTGAAACAGCTTCTCCATGTGAGCCTGGAAGTGGCCTCTCTAGACAACAACTCTTCTTTTCTTACCTTGGTGGCTGCAATCTCCTGGGCGACTTGGACACCGTTAGGCAGTTGAATGCGTGGTCCCTGGTACTGGCAACCCACGCTATGCCACTGGGACCGGCTTCTGCCAGCTGTGGACCAACTCCCTTTCTGTATCTTGGTATTCAGGGCACTTCCAGGTGGCCTGTTTGTGGAACACTCATTCTGATTTGGGGGTGGGGCGGGGGTGTGTGCTAGATGCTGTTAAGGACACAAGAACGTAAAGACGTAAGGAAAGGCTGCTGGGTTGGGCCATTTAGTCCAGCCACCTCTTCTCGCAGTAACCTGGGAATCTTGATAGACTGCCTCTGCAACTGGAGGTTCCATAAGAAGACCCTGGCTGCTGGATCAGGCTAATTGCACCGTGAATTTGTCCCATCCTATTTTAAAGACATCTAAACTGGTGGCCATCTAAACTGGTGGCTAAGGGACGCGGGTGGCGCTGTGGGTTAAACCACAGAGCCTAGGACTTGCCAATCAGAAGGTCAGTGGTTCGAATCCCCACGACGGGGTGAGCTCCCGTTACTCGGTCCCTGCTCCTGCCAACCTAGCAGTTTGAAAGCACATCAAAGTGCAAGTAGATAAATAGGTAGTGCTCCGGCGGGAAGGAAAACGGCGTTTCCGTGCGCTGCACTGGTTCACCAGAAGCGGCTTAGTCATGCTGGCCACATGACCCGGAAGCTGTACGCCGGCTCCCTCGGCCAATAAAGTGAGATGAGCGCTGCAACCCCAGAGTTGGTCATGACTGGACCTAATGGTCAAAGGTTCTTTTACCTTTACCTTAAACTGGTGGCTACGTTGCATCAAAGCAAGGAATATTCCACACTTCCCAGTGGATTTCCCCGTCTCTTTCCTTACGGCAAAAAGTCAGGTCTTTGAGGGAAGAGGGGTTAGTGGCTCAAGACCCCTGTAAACATTGCCTCACCTGAATCTGCCGGCATGTGACTGAATCCTAACCCACAACAGTTGTGGCATCTGGAAGCAGCCTTTGTTGAAGCTGGGACTGAAATGTCTGAGTCATTTTCAAGCAACCCTTTGCAGAGCAAATATTTTATTTGTAAAAAAAACCCCAGAGTGCCATGACAACCTGGCCTTTCATGGTTGTGTAGGGCGTAGATGAGATAACTGAGATGTTGACATTCTCAGCTGAGGCCTTGGAGGGGTACGCAAGTTTCATAGCTGTCAACTTACAGATTTGAAAATAAGGGACCAGCAGCCTTGAAAATAAGGGATCAGCAGCCAAAATAAGGGATTTTCAGAGCACTGGTATGTTCAACTTCTGAGCCCCTCCGAGCCAAAGGCAGAAAGTCCAGCCAGCAGCCAAACGAAGCCTCAAGCGGTGGTTCCCACAGCGCAGCAACCCGGCAAAGGGGATGCAGCAAGGAAAACCACCGCTGGGAAGCGCTGGGCAAAGGCGAGTCCCCAGGCAACGTGGCCGATTTGATTGGCACAAGGCATGCAAGCTCCACCTCCCAGTCATTCTTAGACTCCTTATTGGGTGAGCAACGCAGCCAAGCAACACAGTTGGAGCCTCACTCCTCCCTGGCCGGCAGGGAGGGAGGGAGAGGAGCTGCTTCCTTTGAAACCCGGGAAATTTAAGGGACATCATCAATAAGGGACAGCAGCGGGACACGGCGCTGGGATAAGGGACTTTCCTGCCAAATAAGGGACAGTTGACAGCTATGGCAAGTTTATTGACCTCAATGCTGACCCCGGAGTGTTGGTCAGGGAGAACAGATGACAGACTGCAGGGTGACTGCAGGACAACAGACAAGCAAGAGGGTGGAGAGAGAGAAAGAGATAGATGAGAAAAGAGATAGATGAAAGAGAGGGAGAGGGAGGGAGAGGCCCCTCCATAAATGGATTGCCACAGCCATTCAGAAAAAAAACAAAGTTTGCTGTTTGACAGTAGAACAGACTCCCTCAGAAGGTGATGGCTCTTCTTCCGTGGAGGTTTCCAAGCAGAGGTTGGATGGTCCTCTGTCATGGACGCTTTAGTTGAGGTTCCTGCCTTACAGGGGGTTGGACTAGATGACCCTTGGGGTCCCTTCTGACTCTACACTTCCATGATTCTATGTCTGGCTGCAGGCGGGTGAGCAGCCTGGCCTTTGAGCGCAGTGTCCTTTTACCGGGGGATGAGGCAGAACTGGTAGGGCCGAGGGATGCTTCCCAGCCCCGTGGACTCGGGTGTGATGTCAATGTCCTCGGGTTTCATCAAGGGCTTCAGCTTGAAGTTCTGCAGGATGGTGGTGAGGAAGATGAAGAGCTCCATGACAGCCAGGCTTTCTCCCAGGCACACCCGCTTCCCTGCAAAAGTGAGAAGGAAGAGGGACAGAAATGCCTCTGTGCCTTTGAGGGTCAGGCAAAGGAGGCTCTAATTTCTCCCTCCTCGCTCGAAGCATGTCCAAAACCTAAACCCAATTTTTCATCTTAAGAAATCGAACTTGATTCGCTCATGGAGACAGCATCCAGGAGAGCCAGACTCTCTCGGGGGCTTTCCATCCAGTGCCCCCAGCCCCTCCCTCCTTCCGAATTTGGGGCTGGTTTGTTGGGCATCCACGGATGAGACTGTGTTTTTCCGTACCCCTTTGAAGATTTTGGGAGGCTGATTACTCCCATCTCAGCCTCTAATTGCCCCATGGGAGCCGGAGCGATGGAATTTTCAGCCATCTTCCATGGCATCTCAAGTGGAAGTCGCTCTGACATCATTTGAAGGTGGGCTTAGGGATGGAGTCCCCAGGTTGCCCACAGTGGAGCAGACCTTCGTAGGGAATAGAGGAACCTTTGGATCCCTTCCAAGGGGCGCTTAATCTCCCCTCTAGGTAAAAGTAAAGGGACCCCTGACCATTAGGTCCAGTCGTGGCCGACTCTGGGTTTGCGGCGCTCATCTCACTTTATTGGCTGATGGAGCCGGCGTACAGCTTCCGGGTCATGTGGCCAGCATGACTAAGCCACTTCTGGCGAACCAGAGCAGCACATGGAAACACCGTTTACCTTCTTGCCAGAGCAGTACCTATTTATCTACTTGCACTTTGTCATGCTTTCGAACTGCTAGATTGGCAGGAGCAGGGACTGAGCAACGGGAGCACACCCCGTCATGGGGATTCAAACCACCGACCTTCTGATCGGCAAGCCCTAGGCTCTGTGGTTTAACCCACAGTGCCACCAGCATCCTGCCTTAATAGCCATAGGCCTGGAGCCAGGCGAGCCTCTCTGGGGAGTGCATTCCACAAATGGGGAGCCACCACCGAAAAGGCCCATAAGAAGAGTGGACCAGATGCGGGGCTAGATGTTCCCTTCCAACTCCACAGTTCTGTGATTTACGAGTGATCTCCCTGGGGAGGTTGTAGATTTTCCTTCCTTGGAGGTTTCAAAGCAGAGGTTGGGTGACCACCATGGATGCTTGAGTTGGGATTCCTGCACTGAATTGGGGTTCCTCCCAATTCTACAGTTCCATGATTCTCAGAGCCTGATGGATCCGGCCAAAGGAGGCCCACCTAGCCGGGCATCCTGTTCTCACAGTGGCCAACAAGATGCCCATGATGGGAAACCCACAGGCAGGAGCTGAACCCCTGTCCTGCCCTTACCTGCCGAGAAAGCCATGAAGGCATCGTTCTTCTTGAATCGCCCACTCTCGTCCAGGAAATGAGTCGGGTCAAAGGAGGTTGGATTCTTGAAGTGCGTGGGATCAAACTGAGATGTGCAGATCAGGGGGATGATGTTGAGGTCCTGTGGGTTGGAGGGAGAGGAGCAGGAGGAAGGCATGGTTGAGAACCAAGGGCAAGACAGGTGTTGAGTGATGGGGGTGGGGCTTAGCTCTAGGAGCACCTGTGCTACCTGCAGAAGGTCCCCATTTCCATAGGAATAGGAGAGCCACTGCTGGACAACACTGCCAATGTGGACAACACTGAGGTAGGTAGACCAGATGGTCCAACTTGCTGTGGCAGTCAATTACTATGTGTGAGTGACGTACTGTATTTTTTGCTCCATAAGATGCACTTTTTTCTTCCAAAAAAGTAGGGGGAAATGTCTGTGCGTCTTATGGAGCGAATATGTGGTCCCTGGAGCTGAATTGCCCAGGGGCAAGTAGCAGATCATGCTATTTTTTTGAAAAAGGGAAGTGGGTGTTGAAACAAAGCCACTGATCGTTTGCCAATTGGGGAGAGAGATAAGGGATGCTAGAGATAAAGGAGGCTGCCTGGGAGGGGGGAGGTAAAAGCCCATGGATCCTCAGGATTTTTGCATTGGTCACCCCAAATTCACCATCAGATCACATAGCATGTCCACGGCCACAGCATGAACCACAAAAATCACACACCCACTGTTGCCAGGGTCCGCAATGGTGCAAAAACGTGGCTACAAAGCACGGATCCACATGGATCCTCAGGATTTTTGCATTGGGCTACCCCAAACTCACCATCAAATCACATGTCTGTGGTCACAGCATGAACCACAAAAATCATACATCCACTGTTTCGTTCAGAATATTTCCCCACCTTGTTTTCCTCCTCTAAAAACTAGGTGTGTCTTATGGTCAGGTGCATCTTATGGAGCGAAAAATACGGGACCTTCAGTTGAGGGAAAGCTCTTCTGAGCTTAGCTCGGTGTGGCACAATGGCGAGAACGGTGGGCTCTGACCTGGGGAACCTGGGTTCGAATCCCCACTCAGTCATGAAGCCTAGTAGTGACCTTGGTTGAGTCAGTCACCACCTCTTCGCCTTGACCTACCTCCTAGGGTTGTTGTATGGGTGAAATGCGGAGGGGGAGGAGAACCCTTTGCACCAGCTTGAGCTCTTTGGAAGAAAAAGCTGGCATATAAATAAGGGCTGTCCCATGGAAGAGGGAAGAAGCTTGTCTCCTGCCGCTCTGGAGGGTAGGACTCGAACCCACAGCTTCAAGGAGATTCCGACTCAACATATGGAAAACCTTTCTGATGGAAAGAGCTCTTCAACAGTGGACTCTCCTTCCTTGGAGGTTTTCAAGCAGAGGTTGGATGTCCACCTGCCATGGATGCTTGAGTTGAGATTCCTGCATTGGGGGGGGGGGCTGGATGACCTTTGGGTGCCCCTGCCACGATTCTATGAAATGCCCTGTTTCCAATTCCACACCACAATGTAAAGGGAATGAGTGCGGAGTGCCTTCTGCTAAAAGGATGCATGGCCAGGTCTTGCACATCTAGGCTCAGAGGACAGATATCTTCCTAGCAGGCTTCAGGACAGCAGCCTATCGGGTGTCAAGGCAGAGTGCTGCCAATGGGGTCCATACAGAAGGAGACGGTTGCTGTCCCCCATGGGGTGCACTCCCCCCTTTCCCCACAAACCTTGGGGAGGGTGTATCCACGGAACTCGACATCTCGTGTGACGGTGTGGGGCACCGCCATGGGGACAATGTCGGCATAACGCTGGATCTCGTGGATGACGGCGTCCGTGTAGGGCATACGGCTCCTGTCCTCCATGCAGGGGCTGCGGTTCACCCCGATGACCCGGTCAATCTCTTCGTGGAGCTTCTCTGCGGCAAGGAAGGAGGGCGGGGAAAGCTGTAAAGGGGTCCCAGATGCGGTGATGGACAGGGAAATGGGCCGTGGTGGTCTGCAAGGGGTTAACGATGGGAAGAGCCCGTGTTGAGGGGGGTTGGCTGGGAGCAGAAAGGGAGGGGGCGCAGGGGTTTGGGAAGGCGAAAGCAGACGAAGATGCCCTAGAACAGGCACAAATACAAGATGGGTGACACCTGGCTTGAGAGCAGTGCATGTGAAAAGGATCTAGGAGTCTTGGTTGACCACAAACTTGACATGAGCCAACAGTGTGACGCGGCAGCTAAAAAAGCCGATGCAATTCTGGGCTGCATCAATAGGAGTATAGCATCTAGATCAAGGGAAGTAATAGTGCCACTGCATTCTGCTCTGGTCAGACCTCACCTGGAGTACTGTGTCCAGTTCTGGGCACCACAGTTCAAGAAGGACACTGACAAACTGGAACGTGTCCAGAGGAGGGCAACCAAAATGGTCAAAGGCCTGGAAACGATGCCTTATGAGGAACGGCTAAGGGAGCTGGGCATGTTTAGCCTGGAGAAGAGGAGGTTAAGGGGTGATATGATAGCCATGTTCAAATATATAAAAGGATGTCACATAGAGGAGGGAGAAAGGTTGTTTTCTGCTGCTCCAGAGAAGCGGACACGGAGCAATGGTTCCAAACTACAAGAAAGAAGATTCCACCTAAACATTAGGAAGAACTTCCTGACAGTAAGAGCTGTTCGACAGTGGAATTTGCTGCCAAGGAGTGTGGTGGAGTCTCCTTCTTTGGAGGTCTTTAAGCAGAGGCTTGACAACCATATGTCAGGAGTGCTCTGATGGTGTTTGCTGCTTGGCAGGGGGTTGGACTCGATGGCCCTTGTGGTCTCTTCCAACTCTATGATTCTATGATTCTAGACCCCCTTTGACCCATTGATTTCAATGAGCTTATTGAGCGTGATTCCAGCATGGCCCTGGGGGGTTGGGCTGGATGACCCTCGGGGTCCCTTCCAACTGCAATTCTATGAGCCTATGAAACCCGGGGTTCTAGCTCTTCCTTGGCATTTCTCTAGGTGAGACTTGGGCAGTTCAGAGCAACCTCAGAATGGACTAGAACAGGGGCCAAAAAACCTTTTCAGCAGGGGGCAAGTTCACTGTCCCTCAGACCATGTGGGGGGCTGGACCATATATTTTTTTGGGGGGAAATGAACAAATTCCTATGCCCCACAAATAACCCAGAGAGGCATTTTAAATAAAAGGACACATTCTACTCATGGATGCTGACCTTCCACCTCAGGGTGCCTCATGAGAATTCGGAGCCCGTATCTCAAAGTCGAGCTGACTGTCTCCGTCCCGGCAAAGAAGAGGTTCACTGTGGTCTTCGACATGGTGTCTTCGTTGAAGTGTGTGTCCGGGTTGTTTTTTTCCTGCAACAGGGATATGGGAGGGGCTGAGAAACCTTGACACTTTCAATGCAACTTGTGAAGAATACAGTGCAGGATCCCATCGTCTAACAAGGCCCCTCCGGGCATAATTTTCATTCTGCATCTGTGATGATTTGTGGCTATGATGATATTGCTCATTATGCAAACACACTTTCCACATCACACTGTTGGCGCCTGCAAAAGCGTTTTCTGCTTTGTTTCTGACCGGCGCACAAAGAACCGTAGCTTCCTGCTGAAATCCTGCAACTTTTTACCCACAAGAGTTGCCCCTCCGGGTGGCAATAGTCTGGGAACAGTTGGTCCCTTACCTTTCCTTCCCCGACCTGGCCACAGTGATCCATGCAACGGTCACCTCCAGGCTTGACTACTGTAATTCTCTCTATGTGGGGCTGCCCTTGAAGTTGTCCCAGAAACTCTAGCGGGTGCAGAATGCTGCAGCGAGGCTCCTCACGGGGTCTCTGCCATGGGAGCATATTCACCCAGTGCTTTTCCAGCTGCACTGGCTCCCGGTGGAGTACAGGGTCAGGTTCAAGCTGCTGGTCTTGACCTTTAAAGCCCTTTGTGGCTTAGGGCCCTCGTGTCTACGTGACCGCCTCTCCCTGTATGCCCCGTGGAGGACCCTAAGGTCCATAAACAGCAACACCCTAGAGGTCCCGGGCCCTAAGGAAGTCAGATTAGCCTCAACCAGAGCCAGGGCCTTTTCAACACTGGCCCCAGCCTGGTGGGACACTCTGTCTCATGAGACCAGGGCCCTGCGGGATCTGATTTCTTTCCACAGGGCCTGTAAGACAGAGTTGTTCCACCTGGCCTTTGGCTTGGAATCAACTTGATCCCCTCCCCCTCTTTCCTCTTTCCTTCTGTGATGGAACTCCTATTTGGGGACTTCCCTGGCTTTTTTCTGGCCCATGTAGGACCAGTCTGGATAGTTGGCCTTGGTGAAGATTTGACTTTTCATCCCCAAAAAGTTTCTACTGAAATGAGGCTGCATTTTAATGTTGTATTTTAATCTTGTTTTTAAGTTGTATTTTAATCAATTGTTTTATACCTGGTGTTAGCCGCCCTGAGCCCAGTCTTGGCTGGGGAGGGCGGGGTATAAATAAAATTTATTATTATTATTATTATTATTATTATTATTATTATTTGATTTGGAATTTGTATCCCACTTTTCCAACTGTAAATGTCAAGCGCAAAGCAGTTCACAATAATCGCAATGGCATTCCAAAACAACGAATGCTACAATTATTATAATATCAAACATGACATCATATAAATAAAGTAAACAACAGCAGTGAATTCATCAAAATAATTAATATAATTCAAGAGTAACCAATGCGAAGCAGGGGGCTGGATTAGATGACCTCTGGGGTGCCTTTCAACTCTACAGTTCTATGATTCTGAGACAGACTGGCTGCAATGTGCTTTTTGCTGGGCTTCCCTTGTGCTTGGTTTGGAAGCTGTAGTCTGTGCAGAATGCTGCAGCGTGGACCGAAGGATTACAAATTTGATCAAGGTGGAAGTCGGAGCTCTGGGGACATTTGGACTTGAAAGGAGTATGTTGGAGTACCCCATAGGCTCTTTTTTCAAGTATGGAGGGCTGGCTGGAAAAAATATGGATTCTGTTGGGCCGAAGCCTCTTCGAAATCTGGGGTTCAACATTAAGGACTATCAAAAAGGCCCGCAGAGAGGAACTGAAAGAGATTTAAAAGCCTCGGACGTGAGATCTCCAGGCTAGACAAGATATTGAGTTGATGAACACTTGTTGGGGACTGAAACCGGGAAAGGGGTGGGTGGAGTCTGGGAATCCAAAGGGTATATAACTATAACTTGCTTTGTTTTTATTTTGCTTTGCTATTTGTTTGGAACTGGGGAAAGTCGTGGAAGGGAAATTTTGGTCGACTTTAGGAAAAATGTTTAAGAATGAGCAACGATGTTCAAGTATTGATGTTTAAATTTGGATAATAAGGATTTGCTGAATTAATAATTTAAATTGGAATACAAGAAGGGGAGGTGTGAGGAGGTCTGAGAAATAAGTTAAATTAAAATAAGTAATTGGAATTATATGTGTTTCTAACTGTTTTTTTATACTTTTAAAATTTGGATTTTTGGATTTTTGTTATTTTTTGTTTAATTGTTGTTTTTGTGTGTGTTTTTTCCTGAAAATGCCAATAAATATTATTTTTTTAAAAAAACAGAATGCTGCAGCGTGATTGCTGACAGGAGCGAGCCCTTGTCAGCATATAACTCCTGTGTTGGAGTACTACAATATATCCAAAACAATGGGAGAAATTGGAAGGATCTCATAAGAGAAGATAGACAGGGATTGGAAGGTGTTTAAAGGATACTTGCAAAACCATATTGAAAAATCAGAACTCCTATTGGAATAAACAAGTTCCCTTTTAAATACTGGAATACCAAATAAGATGGATAACAATGTGTAATAGAAAAAGAAGCATGAAATTAGGTTAAAGGTGTGTGAAAGAAAGTAATAGAAGTGGAAAGAAATTGCAATTGAGTAGATGGGAATTCTAACACAAAGGTGGGGTGAGGGGTGGTGGGAAAAGGAATTATTTGTGGGATTGAGTGTAGGTATGTTTGAATATTTTTAAGGATTGTATGAAATGTATGTTTGTATATTCACAATATGTGTGCATCAATTTTATTACAATAAAAACGAATGATTGATTGCTGACAGGAGAGAGTCCTTGTCAGCATATAACTCCTGTGTTCAGAGATTCACTACAGGGCCAAGTTCAAGGTATTACTGTTAGTAACAACTTGGAACCAGTTTACCTGTGAGACTGCCTTGTTCCAAATAAGCCTGCTCAACCACTTCGAACGGTGGATCTGGCCCTGTTCCAGGTGCCAAACAACCCCCCTTCTGCATTTGTAAGATCTCAATATTTTATTGTGGCAGCACCTGCACTTTGGAACTCCCTGCCACTTGATACCAAGCAGGCGCCTTTGCCGTCCTTTTTTCGACGCCCCCTAAAAACATGTTTGTTTAAACAAACCTACCCAGATGCTTAGAAAGTTTGTGCGTGTCTTAATCCATTTTTAGTCTATTGCTATTTTTCCTTTTCAAAAGAAATCCCTGATTTTCCCCTTACTGATAATCTTATAGTTTCATCTTTTTTTGGTAGACCACTTTGAGGTTGTTGCTGCTGCTTTACAGTCGAGTAGTATATAAATTAGGTGATGTAAAATACTGTACTTTTTGCTCTATAAGACTCACTTTCTCCCTCCTAAAAAGTCAGGGGAAATGTGTGTGCGTCTTATGGAGCGAATGCAGGGTGCGCAGCTATCCCAGAAGCCAGAACAGCAAGAGGGATTGCTGCTTTCGCTGCGCAGCGATCCCTCTTGTTGTTCTGGCTTCTGAGATTCAGATTTTTTTTTCTTGTTTTCCTCCTCCAAAAACTAGGTGCGTCTTGTGGTCTGGTGCGTCTTATAGAGCGAAAAATACGGTAGCTAAACTGTAGTCGGTTGAGAAACCACTGCTATAGAAGCCTCCTCCTGCTCACAAAACTGGAATTTTCCTGGCTTCTTGGCAAAGAGGGAAGGAATATGGAATTAACGGCAGTTTCTTGGGACACTGAGGATACCTGCTGGATTTTGATGAGGAAGCAGTCGATGAAATCCCGGGGGTTGTTGACATCCAGAGTTTGCCGGTTCATCTCCAGCCGCTCGCCTACAAACTTGGCCAGCTTCAGGTAGTTTTTGTAGATCTGACGGTGAGGCCCAGGGACGTACTTCATGATCTTTGGGAAGCTGAAGAGCATCTAATAATAATAATAATAATAACAATAATTATTAATACCCCGCTCTTCTCGGTTCAAAAACTGGGCTCAAGGCGGCTAACAACAAATCTAAAACACTTTAAAACACTTAATTATAAACTTATAAAACAGCATAATTATAATTAATTATAAAAACAGCATAAAATACAGTAGAAAAACATGAATACAGTGGTACCTCGGGTTAAGTACTTAATTCGTTCCGAAGGTCCGTACTTAACCTGAAACTGTTCTTAACCTGAAGCACCACTTTAGCTAATGGGGCCTCCTGCTGCTGCCACGCCGCCGGAGCACGATTTTTGTTCTCAACCTGAAGCAAAGTTCTTAACCTGAAGCACTATTTCTGGGCTAGCGGAGTCTGTAACCTGAAGCGTATGTAACCTGAGGTACCACTGTAACAATAAAATTCAAAATCAAAAATCAATTTGATAATCCATAGGGCTAGATGGCTGAATTGGTCCTACTTGGGCCAGCGAGGAGACCAGGGGAGAATTAGCTGTGGGGTCTCAGAGCAGGTGATCTTCATAAAAGGGGAGGGGGAGGGAAGAGAAGGGAAATAAAAGATCAGGCTGAATTCAAATTAAAGGCCAGGGGAAATAGCTTTGTCTTACAGTCCTGACAGAAGGAGATTAAATCCTGCAGGGCCCTGGTCTCATGGGACAGAGCATTCGACCAGGTCGGAGCCATCACTGAGAAGGCTCTGGCCCTGGCGGAGGATAGTCTGACTTCCTTAGGGCCTGGGACCTCTAAACTATGGTTATTCATGGACCTTAAGGTCCTCTGCGGGGCAGACCAGGAGAGACGGTCCCGTAGATACGAGGGCCCTAAGAAGAGCCCTAGAAGAGGAGAAGAAGACCTCAGTTTGCGCACACCGCCCAGTGCATTCTCCATATCTGTCTTTTGATTGTGCCCATAAGAGGAGCCAGGCTGCCGTTTTGGACCAAAGTTCTACCTCGTCTAACTAACACCCCCAGCCCCAGTTCCCCTTCTCCCCATAGCTGTCAACTTACAGATTTGAAAATAAGGGACCAGCAGCCTCGAAAATAAGGGACCAGCAGCCAAAATAAGGGATTTTTCAAGGGGCACAGGTATGTTCAACTTCTGAGCCCCTCCGAGCCAAAGGCAGAAAGCCCAGCCAGCAGCCAAACGAAGCCTCAAGCGGTGGTTCCCACAGCACAGCAACCCGGCAAAGGGGATGCAGCAAGGAAAACCACCGTCACCTCTCCGCTGGGAAGCGCTGAGCAAAGGCGAGTCCCCAGGCAACGTGGCCGATTTGGTTGGCACAAGGCATGCAAGCTCCACCCCCCAGTCGTTCTGAGACTCCTTATTGGGTGAGCAACGCAGCCAAGCAACACAGTTGGAGCCTCCCTCCTCCCTGGCCGGCAGGGAGGGAGGGAGAGAGAGGAGCTGCTTCCTTTGAAACCCGGGAAATTTAAGGGACATCATCAATAAGGGACAGCAGCGGGACACAGTGCTGGGATAAGGGACTTTCCCGCCAAATAAGGGACAGTTGACAGCTATGCTTTTCCCCCGCTGGCTCGGGCTCACCTGTCCCCAGGTAGAGCTCATGAGCTTCCAGTTGCTGTTGATGAGGTCCAGCAACATGAGGAATTTCTTGTCTGTGTATTCAAAGCGGTCCCCAAAAACTAAGGTGCAGATGATGTTGGAGCCGGCGCAACTCAGGAAGAAGGTGGGATCAAAGGGTTTGCCTGGGAATAAAGAAAGAGGAAGCAGATCTATTGTTTTCAAAAGCATCTTTCACAGACTTCTAGTAACAGCCCCAACAGTCACCCTTCTCTTTTAATGGACTACCTGGGAAGGCGGTGGACTCTCCGATGAAGGCCAATGCTCAGGGACTTTTTAGCCATGATTCCTGCATTGAAGGGGGTTTGGCTAGATGACCCCTGGGGAGCCCTCCTACAGGTCTATGATTCCAACCTCTTGCTCTCCTGATGTTTACAGATGTTTGCAGTTTCTACAATGGTTGTGCTGGCCTGGGTTGATGGGCTTTGTAGCCCAAGACATCCAGAGAGCAACAGGTTTGTGAAGACTGAAATGGAATAATAATAATAATAATACTTATTTTATTTATTATTTATACTCCGCCCATCTGGATATCCCTAAACTAAGGAGCCCTGTTCGCATCCTGAGTAGAACGTAACATGCGACTGCGCATGCGTGGGTCGCGTTTCGCCGCTTCCGTGCATGCACGTGACGTCATTTTGAGCGTCTGCGCATGTGCGAGCGGTGAAACCCGGAAGTAATGTGCTCCGTTACTTCTGGGTCGCCGTGGAGTGTAACTTGAAAACACTCAACCTGAAGCATATTTAACCCGAGGTATGACTGTATGAGCTAAGGCCACCTGTCATGGATTCCTTAGTTGAGATTCCTGCATTGCAGGGGGGTTGGACTAAATGACCCCTGGGTGTACCTTCCAGCTCTATGATCCTATGATTTCATCATAATTTAAATCACAGAAAGTCTTTTCATCAGTTTGTTTTCAGTAGGGGGAAAGAGCCCAACATTACTGAAGAAGAAGAGGAAGAAGAGTTTGGATTTGATATCCCGCCTTTCACTTCCTTTAAGGAGTCTCAAAGCGGCTAACATTCTCCTTTCCCTTCCTCCCCCACAACAAACACTCTGTGGGGTGAGTGGGGCTGAGAGACTTCAGAGAAGTGTGACTGGCCCAAGGTCACCCAGCAGCTGCAGATGGAGGAGCAGGGAAGCGAACCCGGTTCACCAGATTACATGACTACTGCTCTTAACCACTACACCACACTGGCTCTGAAGGATCCATTAATAAACACACTCCTTTATTTTCTGCTTCTTTTCTCTCTCTCGGACCAGATTTTAATATAATAATATTTATTTATGTGCTTGTATCCCAGCTTTTCCTCCGAGGAGCTTGAAGTGAGCGGTATACACGGCTCTCTTCCTCGTTTAACCCCCACAACAACCCTATTCCAGAAAATGTTGGGAAATCCCTTTCCTCCCTTCCCCTGCCCCTGGGCAGCCCCTTCCCCATCAACCTTCAGTTTTGTGGAACTCAGCCACCAGGAACTGAGCCTCTTCCTTGATCCGCTCCTCAATGGATCTCTTCCCCATCCCAAAGTTCTTGAAGGTGCTGATGGCAAACCTGCGCAGCTGCCTCCAGCGCTCCCCAGTGCCGTACACGATCCCTGAGGGAAAAGAAAAGGATAAGCCCAGAGCCATCCAGTGGCATGAACCCCCAGTGAGAAGCCCCTAACTCAGGTGTTCCATTACTTTTTCAAGCCCACAGCCCCCTTGGTCCCATAAACTCATCCCCAGCATATCCACCCTACTCTGTCGAAAGCCTTATTCAAAATACTGGTCTACACAGCCCACTAAGGGAGATAATGATCCATTAACATTCAAAACAGTCTCAATTGCTTGCACTTTTATTTAAATTCCAGCTAAAACTATTTAGTGGATTCAACAAAAAATGATGAACTTGATACAGGCTTTTCAATGATACAGGCTTTTCAAAGTCTGATAGTCATTTAACCAATTCATTTAACGCTTTTTTAGGGATATCCAAATCTGTGATTCCTAGTAGGTAAGCTTCTGGTTTTTTGCTGAAAGATGTTTTAAACATATTTTCCAATTCTGTTCCAATGTCTGATCCCTTTTCAAAGCCATCCAACTTGGTGGCCACCCCTGCATCCTGTGGCAGTGAGTTCCGTAGTTTAACTCTGTTGCTGCGTGACTTTCTTTTATGTGTACTTGTAACATTTAACTTCGCCAGATGCCCATGAATCCTAGTGTTACCAAAGAGGGAGGAAAGCCTTTTCTCAAGCCACTTTCTCCATGCCAAGCATCATTTTATAGCCTGCTATGGTGGCGCTGCGGTCTAAACCACTGAGCCTTTTGAGTTTGCCGATCGGAAGGTCAGTGGTTCAAATCCCCGCGACGGGGCGAGCTCCCATTGCTCTGTCCCAGCTCCTGCCTGCCTAGCAGTTCAAAAGCATACCGGTGCAGGTTGATACAGTGATACCTCTAGTTACAGACTCGATCCGTTCCGGGGTACTGTTTGCACCCCAAAAAGTCTGCAACTAGAATGCACGTGCGTGGTGCCATAGAGCGCTTCTGCGCATGCATGAGGTGCACAGAGCGCTTCTGTGCATGCACGCGGGGCGAAACCTGGAAGTATACACTTCCGGGTTTGCATCCTTCGTATCCTGAAAAAACACAGCTGGAGACTGACGTAACAAGAGGTACGACTATAAATAGGTACTGCTGCAGCGGGAAAGTAAACGGTGTTTCCACGCACTCTGGCACTCGTCACGGTCCTCCGTTTAGTCATGCTGGTCACATGACCCGGAAAACTGTCTGTGGACAAACGCCAGCTCCCCCGGCCTGAAAGCGAGATGAGCGCTACAACCCCACAGTCGCCTTTGACTGGGCTTAACCGTCCAGGGGTCCTCTAACTTTACCTTTTTATCATATAGCCTCTGACTTGCCTTTCCATTGGGAGGCCAGCTTTCCAATACCTGGTTTGAAGTCACTTAAAAAGGTAAAGGTAAAGGGACCCCTGCCCATTAGGTCCAGTCGTGGCCAACTCTGGGGTTGCGGCGCTCATCTCGCTTTATTGGCCGAGGGAGCCGGCGTACAGCTTCCGGGTCATGTGGCCAGCATGACTAAGCCGCTTCTGGCGAACCAGAGCAGCACATGGAAACACTGTTTACCTTCCCGCTGGAGCGATACCTATTTATCTACTTGCACTTTTGACGTGCTTTCGAACTGCTAGGTTGGCAGGAGCAGGGACTGAGCAACAGGAGCTCACCCCGTCACGGGGATTCGAACCACAGACCGTCCTTGACTCTGTGGTTTAACCCAAAGCGCTACCTGCGTCCCATAAAGTCACTTAGCAGGAGTCTTAAACCACCAGTTCCGGGGCTCCCCTGCTGCCCCCTTGCCTCTTAGCACCCCCTCGGTAATCTCACCCCCTACTTGGGGAGCCACTGCAACGCTTCCTTTTCGAAATCAGCACCCCCCCATTTCCTCACCGTTCCCTTTGCTCCACATCTGGACGGCAGGGAAGTCTCCTCGGCCGCTGAACTCCTCTGCCTTGTCAATCAAAGCCTCCTTGAGCACTTGGTAGCCAGAGAGGACCACGCAAGGCCGGGAGCCCAGGTGGAAGGTGTACATTGGCCCGTAGGTCTTGCTAAGCTGCAAAGAGGAAAGGAAGCAGGAAGTTGTTTAGGATAGGGTCACCATATTTGAAAAAGTGAAAATCTGGACACAAAAGATGTTGAGCTTTTCTTAGTTTTGCCTAAAGTTGTTGAGCTTTTCGGTTTGCAAACTTTCAAAAAAAAAAAAAATGAATTTTTTAAGCTATTTTTAAGGAAATTTGCCAAAATCCACACTGCTGATAACATCTTAAAAAGTAGAGACATCACCTTGCCGACAAAGGTCCGTATAGTCAAAGCTATGGTTTTCCCAGTAGTGATGTATGGAAGTGAAAGCTGGACCATAAAGAAGGCTGATCGCTGAATAATTGATGCTTTTGAATTATGGAGCTGGAGGAGACTCTTGAGAGTCCCATGGACTGCAAGAAGATCAAACCTCTCCATTCTGAAGGAAATCAGCCCTGAGTGCTCACTGGAAGGACAGATCCTGAAGCTGAGGCTCCAAGACTTTGGCCACCTCATGAGAAGAGAAGACTCCCTGGAAAAGACCCTGATGTTGGGAAAGATGGAGGGCGCAAGGAGAAGGGGACGGCAGAGGACGAGATGGTGGGACAGTGTTCTTGAAGCTACCAGCATGTTTGACCAAACTGCGGGAGGCCGTGGAAGACAGGAGTGCCTGGCGTGCTCTGGTCCAGGGGGTCACAAAGAGTCGGACACAACTAAATGAATAAACAATAACAACACTGCTGACATGGGTGCCATAAATCTGGGTTTTCCTGGACATTTCAGCATTTTCCGCCTGGACACTGTTTCCTCTGGCTCTATCTGGGAAATTCTGGTTGTATGGCAGCCCTAATTTAGGACAGCCGTGGCTTCATCTTCTGGGTCTTCTTGAGGCAAGAGGAGAGTAACAGAAACCAAAAAACACCCTTAAAACCTGTTTTTTAGGGAAGGCTGCTTGAAATTGCACCACACATGGCATCACAGTCCTTTGCAAATGTAACAAAAATGCTTTCTTCTCTATTGCCTAATAGCCTGAGAGGTTGAGATAAACTTGCCACATATGATCACTTATGGTGGGAATGTAGATTGGCGCGAGAAATTTGGAATTTAATTTTGATGGGAATGATACTACTAAACAGACCGTTTCTTGTTGTCCAAAATTAATGATACCAAATATTTTTTGATGATGCCAATATATTGTCAAAATGATTCATCTTATGCATGATCTTGGCCGCTCAATGGAAAGTAGCCCCAAGATGTCCCCCACAAAGAAAAATATGCATAATTTGAGGTTTTGACAAGGCCTGGGACCTCCAAATGATTTTTATGTGACTTGGCATTCCTTTATTGCATATACAGCAGAGGCATCATTTTCAAGTCAGCTCTTGTCACAAGCCTGGCAAATCTGGAACTAGATTCCATGATCACACTGATATTTTATATTTGGATTTTGTTATTTTAATCCATGCAACTGTACTCATTATGTGTGACTATTTAATAGTTTTGTTTTTCATCTTGTCATTTTCATTTGCTGTTGTAACTGTTCTCTATGTTTTATGTACATTATGAATATATATATATATCAATCAAATGAAATCAGCATCTTAAAAAGCAGAGACATCACCTTGCCAACAAAGGTCTGTATATAGATAGGTAGCCGTGTTGGTCTGCCATAGTCAAAACAAAATAAAAAAATTCCTTCCAGTAGCACCTTAAAGACCAACTAAGTTAGTTCTAGGTATGAGCTTTCGTGTGCATGCACACTTCTTCAGATATCTGAAGAAGTGTGCATGCACACGAAAGCTCATACCTAGAACTAACTTAGTTAGTCTTTAAGGTGCTACTGGAAGGAATTTTTTTAATTTGAAAGGTCTGTATAGTTAAAGCCATGGTTTTCCCAGTAGTGATGTATGGAAGTGAAAGCTGGACCATAAAGAAGGCTGATTGCCGAAGAATGGATGCTTTTGAATTCTGGTGCTGGAGGAGACTCTTGAGAATCCCATGGACTGCAAGACGATCAAACCCATCCATTCTGAAGGAAATCAGCCCTGAGTGCTCACTGGAAGGACAGATCCTGAAGCTGAGGCTCCAATTCTTTGGCCACCTCATGAGAAGAGAAGACTTCCTGGAAAAGAGCCTGATGTTGGGAAAGATGGAGGGCACAAGGAGAAGGGGACGACAGAGGACAAGGTGGTTGGACAGTGTTCTCGAAGCTACCAGCATGAGTTTGATCAAACTGCGGGAGGCAGTGGAAGACAGGAGTGCCTGGCGTGCTCTGGCCCAGGGGGCCATGAAGTGTCGGACACAACTAAATGACTAAACAACAACAACATGAAATCAAATCACTAATCCAGCCTTCCACAGCCTGGTTTCACTCCACATCAGCATGCTTTAAAAAAATAAAGAAAAAGAAAGAAAATACCTGCTGAGAATCCTTCAGCATTTTACTGCAAATTTCTCCTACTGTGGACATTTTTGCAGTTCTGCCTAATAAGCACAATTTGGCAATTTCCCCTAATGCGTCTGTGCATGTCATTTGCACTATTATTTGTCTTTTAGCACACAGTTCACCCTCTGTCCCCAGACATGCATTTTTTTTTGCACCCATTGCTCGGCCAGGGAACTTTACTGCAAAATTCAGAGAAGTGCAAATTTCAGAGAACAGCCGTGATTCGGTACATAGCTTCTTCTGGAAAGCACAGATCTGGATGTTTCATCTTTAAATGTGATCAAATAAAATTCCTCCCCACCCCACCCCTAGTCGACACTTAATTGCTTGCATATTGACTGCTGACTAGTTTTACCGCTGAGCAAACTACACACGAAAGCATGACACTTGGCCGGTTTCAAATTTGTGGAGATAGAAAGTCCCAGGTCCTCTTTCTCTGGGCTCCTCCAGATATGCTCTTGTGCTGCATAATAATAATAATAATTTATTTGTACCCCGCCCATCTGGCTGGGTTTCCCCAGCCACTCTTGGCAGCTTCCACAAAGACCAAAAATACACTAATATGTCATACATTAAAAACTTCCCTGAACAGGGCTGCCTTAAGATGTCTTCTGAATGTCAGGTAGTTGCTTATCTCTTTGACATCTGGTGGGAGGGCGTTCCATAGGGCAGGCACCACTACCGAGAAGGCCCTCTGCCTGGTTCCCTGTAGCTTTGCTTCTCACAATGAGTGAACTGCCAGAAGGCCCTCGGTGCTGGATCTCAGCGTCCGGGCAGGCCAATGGGAGTGGAGATGCTCCTTCAGGTATACTGGGCCGAGGCCATTTAGGGCTTTAAAGGTCAGCACCAACACTTTGAATTGTGCTCGGAAACGTACTGGGAAACAATGTAGGTGTTTCAAGACCGGTGTTATGTGGTCTTGGCGGCCGCTCCCAGTCACCAGTGTAGCTGCTGCATTCTGGATTAGTTGTAGTTTCCGGGTCACCTTCAAAGGTAGCCCCACGTAGAGCACATTGCAGTAGTCCAAGTGGGAGATAACTAGAGCATGCACCACTCTGACGAGACAGTTCGCAGGCAGGTAGGGTCTCAGCCTGCGTACCAGGTGGAGCTGGTAAACAGCTGCCCTGGATACAGAATTGACCTGCGCCTCCATGGACAGCTGTGAGTCCAAAATGACTCCCAGGCTGCACACCTGGTCCTTCAGGGGCACAGTTACCCCATTCAGGACCAGGGAGTCCTCCACACCAGCCCGCCCCCGTCCCCCCAAAACAGTACTGTCTTGTCAGGATTCAACCCCAATCCATTAGCTGCCATCTATCCTCCAACCGGCACTCACACAGGACCTGCACTGCCTTCGCTGGTTCTGATTCAGGCACAAATCTGAGTTTCAAAGTTCCAAAGTGGATTTTTTTGCCCCTCATTTCCCCTGTGAAAACCCACCAACTCACGGAAAACTGGAATTGCCATTTGTTTCTGTTCATCATTAAAGAGCAGGTTTTCCTAGGCTGTGCCTAGAAAGTGCAGGGCAAAACGTAATTATGGGCAAGTCCTCTGTCTCGCTCCCCTCCTTGTCCTACAGGCAGAAAGCCGAGGCTTACAGCTTCTCCCTTACCCCATTCTCCCCCTGGGCTAAGACCCCAAAGTTGGTCCCCATGCAATGCAGAAAAAGAGGGTGCCCCCTTCGACGGGAAACCTGAGCCCCTTCTAACTCCAGCCTCTTCTTGCTTGAACTGAATGGCAACTGAGGCAGAAAGAGCTCATTTTCAAATACTGGGGCTCAAGACTGCTTAAAATTATTATTATTATTATTATTATTATTATTATTATTATTATTATCATCATTAAAATCTGTATACCACCCTATACCTATAGATCACAGGGCACTCAACAACATAAAATTACAATATAAAATGATGAACTGAAGAACAACAACCGCAGCAACAACAACAAACCCTAGTCCCTAGTACTCAAGGAGCTGCTACTAGCTCTGAAGATCATAAAGCGACAGAATGATGCTTTGTGCATCCCCAGAGGCACTTTCATTGCTCTTTCTCAGTTTCTCTGGCTGAAGCCCCCCTTTTATGCTTCTCCTGCCCTCAAAATCCTGGCACTGTAGGTGAGGATATAAACAGAAAGGATTGTAAGTTATTTTTATATGCAGCGACGGCAGCAAGAATATTATTGGCACAAAAGTGGAAGCAAGAAGAATTACCGACGAAAGAAGAATGGAGAACGAAATTGATGGACTATGCAGAATTAGATACACTAACAGGAAGGATTCGAAACCTGCGAGATCAGAGATTCTCAGAAGACTGGAGTAAATTTACAGACTATTTGAAAAGTAATTGTGATGGACAGATTATGCTAGTAGGTTTGCAAGACGTTTCGTAAGGTGAATTATTTGAAATATTGCAAAAAAAGACGATGAGGAGAACTATTCGTTAAAGATAATTAAAGGTAATATGAAATTAAGAAATGCATAATAAGCGATAAGAATGGAAAATCATCAGAGGTGTTGACGGAAGTCCCAAAAAAATATTGTACAGTGGTACCTCAGGTTACATATGCTTCAGGTTACATACACTTCAGGTTACACACTCCGCTAACCCAGAAATATTACCTCGGGTTAAGAACTTTGCTTCAGGATGAGAACAGAAATCGTGCTCCGGCAGTGTGACAGCAGCAGGAGCTAAAATGGTGCTTCAGGTTAAGAACAGTTTCAGGTTAAGAACAGACCTTCGGAACGAATTAAATACTTAACCAGAGGTACCACTGTATCAGATGTGAAGTTCTGTTGTATGAATGTTAATTAATACGTTAAAAATGAATAAAAATGTATTTTTTAAAAAAGAACCAAAATCCGTCCTGCTTTCCTGCCTGATGTGGACATTGTAAAATCACTCCCCCGACACACACCCCCCAACATGGCTGTCGTGGTCTCACTTCTTTCAGGGAATTTATCAGCTCCTTGATGTCCACTTGGTGCATGTTTCCGATGAAGGGGAGCGGGGCTGGCCCCGGAGGAAGGGTCCTGAACTTCTTTCTCGACGAGAAGTGGAGGAAGAGGAGGCACGAGACGACCATGGCCAGGAGGATGCCAAAGACCCCGCCAAAATCTATCCTGGAGAGAAAGAGCTCCATTTCGCCGTCCGCGGTCTGCAGAGTCACAGTGTCTGTGATTTCGCCTGGAGGGGGATGTTATATAGATGCCCGAGAGACCAGCTTCTAACTGGCTGGAACAAGCTCCCCTTGGCAAACAATGCCTGCCCTCAGCTGTCATTTGCTAACCTCATGTTTGCCGTTGGAGGAATCTTTCTGGCAGAGACGCGGAATGAAAACAAGCTGGTTCTGCTTAGCCCTCAATGAAGACCAGATGCAGGCCCATTTTGCTCTGCGTTCAGTGGCTTGAGAAACAGCATATATACAACGGTAACGAGATCCAACCTCTTATTTCTTACGAAATGCTGCATTTTCATACCTAAGAACATAAGATGCTGCATTTTAATGTTGTACTTTAATCTTGTTTTTAAGTTGCATTTTAATCAATTGTTTTATACTTGGTGATACTTTCATGGGCTCCATGATTACTGCAGATGGTGACAGCAGCCATGAAATTAAAAGACGCCTGCTTCTTGGGAGAAAAGCAATGGCAAACCTAGACAGCATCTTAAAAAGTAGAGACATCATCTTGCCAACAAAGGTCCGTATAGTAAAAGCTATGGTTTTCCCAGTAGTGATGTATGGAAGTGAGAACTGGACCATAAAGAAGGCTGATTGCCGAAGAATGGATGCTTTTGAATTCTGGTGCTGGATGAGACTCTTGAGAGTCCCATGGACTGCAAGAAGATCAAACCTCTCCATTCTTAAGGAACTCAGCCCTGAGTGCTCACTGGAAGGACAGATCCTGAAGCTGAGGCTCCAATACTTTGGCCACCTCATGAGAAGAGAAGACTCCCTGGAAAAGACCCTGATGTTGGGAAAGATGGAGGCCACAAGGAGAAGGGGAAGACAGAGGACGAGATGGTTGGACAGTGTTCTCGAAGCTACCAGCATGAGTTTGACCAAAGTGCGGGAGGCAGTGGAAGACAGGAGTGCCTGGCGTGCTCTGGTCCAAGGGGTCACAAAGAGGCGGACACGACTAAACAACTAAACAACAACAACATACTTGGTGATAGCCGCCCTGAGCCCGGCTTGGCTGGCGAGGGCGGGGTATAAATGATTAATAATAATAATAATTACAGTGGTACCTTGGGTTACATATGCTTCAGGTTACATACGCTTCAGGTTACACACTCCACTAACCCAGAAATAGTGCTTCAGGTTAAGAACTTTGCTTCAGCATGGGAAGAGAAATCGTGCTCTGGCGGTGCGGTGGCAGCAGGAGGCCCCATTAGCTAAAGTGGTGCTTCAGGTTAAGAACAGTTTCAGGTTAAGTATGGACCTATGGAATGAATTAAGTACTTAACCTGAGGTACCACTGTATTGTTATTATTAGATGGGATTGCTGGATCAAGCCAATGGCCAATCTAAGGCCAGCATCCTGTTTCCGCAGTGGCCAAATACCTCTAAGAATCTAGGAATCTAGATAAACTGCCTCGGGACCTGGAGGTGCCATAAGAAGAGCCTGCCTGTTGGATCAGGTCAAAGGTTTTTCATTCAGTCCGGCATCCTGTTACTCACAGTGGCCAACCAGGTGCCCATTATGGGAAACCCACAATCAGGATTTGAGTGGAAGAGCTTAGCCATTGTTGCTAACAACCATTGATGACAGCCAGTGGTGTAGCGTGGGGGGTGCATGGGGGCTGGCCACACCGGGCGCAACATCTGGGAGAGGCGCGCTCACCGCCTCCGGAGTCGCCGAAGAGCCTCGGGTGCAGGCTGTAGCAGAGCCCCATGTCTCGCGGAACCGACGAGCTGTGCACGCGTCCGGCAGGCAGCGGCTCTCAGTGGTCCCCGCGCATCAGGGCCGCGGAGGGCGCGCCAGGCAGCCCCTCCTCACAGCCCCACCGCCGCCACTGCTGCTGCAGCTGCTGGGCCATGTTGCATTTTCCTCGCCTCTCTGTCCTCCTCCGGGCAAGCGGCGTCGTTTGGGCGGCAGCGTCAGCGGCAACTTGCCTCAGATCACCTAACACGGACCCGCCGCCGCCACCGTGGCTACCTTACCGTAAATACCCCAGCCCAGGCAGCAGCAAGAAGAAGCTGGCAGCGGCGGCAGGTTAGGGGTTAGGGGTGCAAATTACTTGCCTTGCCCTGGGTTAGGGGGCGCAAATTATTTGCCTTGCCCCGGGTTAGGGGGTGCAAATTACTTGCCTTGCCCAGGTGCTGACAACCCATGCTACACCGCTGATGACAGCCCTCTTCTTTGTAAATGTAGGAATTTGTCTTCAATGCCCGTGGATCAATCTTTGGGATGGGCTTTAATGATTCAGTGGTACCTCGGTTTAAGAACTTAATTCGTTCCGGAGGTCTGTTCTTAACCTGAAGCACCACTTTAGCTAATGGGGCCTCCTGCTGCCGCCGAGCGATTTCTGTTCTCATCCTGAAGCAAAGTTCTTAACCCGAGGTACTATTTCTGGGTTAGTGGAAGTCTGTAACCTGAAGCGTCCGTAACCTGAGGAACCACTGTACTGTGGTCCAGGGAGTCAGGATAGTAAGGCAACAAGAATTCAATATGTGGGCAGGAGTTCAAATCTCCCTGCTTTGGGTTTTCAAAAGCTGTTCGGTATGACAGAGGGCCAAAGAGACTTCTTCTGTCTGCTCCTTGTTTTCTGGCTGCCTCTGGCATCGTGGCCTGGCGTCTTGGCTTCGACTGCCTCCTGCTCGGACCTTGGAGCTCCTTGGATCTTTGGGCAGGGCGCAGGACTGGCAGAACATTATTTATGTATGCTACAACAGCGGCAAGAATCTTTATTGCACAATATTGGAAGATGGAAGAAATACCATCAAAGGAACAATGGCAAGAAAAGCTGATGAACTACAGTGGTGCCCCGCAAGACGAACGCCTCGCAAGACGGAAAACCCGCTAGACGAAAGGGTTTTCCGTTTTGGAGGCGCTTCGCAAAAAGAATTTCCCTATGGGCTTGCTTCGCAAGACGAAAATGTATTGCGAGTTCCTGCGGGTTTTTTCCCCTCCCCCCCTTTTCCTAAGCCGCTAAGCCGCTTATCAGCTGATCTGCTGATAAGCCGCTTAACAGCTGATCGCTAAAAACTGCTAAACCGCTAATAGCGCTAATCCGCTAAGCTGTCAATGGGCTTGCTTTGCAAGACGAAAAAACCGCTATACGAAGAGACTCGCGGAACAGATTAATTTCGTCTTGCGAGGCACCACTGTATGCAAAATTGGCTAAGCTAACAGACAAACTAAGAGAGAAGGACAAAAAGGACTTCCAAAGAGTCCGGGTTCCATTTACAGTTTATTTGCAGAAACAACAGAATGGACTGGATTCTTTGGCAGGATTTGAATAAACTTTCACAACTTCTTTTGAGCAACAGATATTTCAGAGAACTGATAAGGGATTTTATTTCTGCGTAGGAAAAGCAGGATACGATAAATAAAACTAAATAACTCAGCAGAGGGGGAGTTGAAGGAAGTCCAGAGCAGGAGAGGAAGAATAATTGTAAATAACACAATGAATGAGATTTGTATCAATAATTGTTATAAAATTCAAAAAATATTCAAAAAAGGACTGGCAAAAGTTCCGGCTGGCCCCATCTGGGGACTCTTTTCCCAATGACCCTCCATCGGACTTGGCCTCCTCCAGCCCCTTGGCAGCCAGAAGAGTGGCTGGTCAAAGATTGACGGAGATGGACCCCGGCTGACATCTATCGATTATTTTCCCCACCTTTAAGCTGGATGATTAAAGGTAAAGGGATCCCTGACCATTAGGCCCAGTCGTGGCCGTTTCTGGGGTTGCGGCGCTCATCTCACTTTATTGGCCGAGGGAGCCGGCATACAGCTTCCGGGTCATGTGCCCAGCATGACTAAGCTGCTTCTGGTGAACCAGAGCAGTGCATGGAAACGTCATTTACCTTCCCGCTGGAGCGGTACCTATTTATCTACTTGCACTTTGATGTGCTTTCAAACTGCTAGGTGGGCAGGAGCAGGGACCGAGCAACGGGAGCTCACCCCGTTGCGGGGATTCGAACCGCCGACCTTCTGATCGGCAAGTCCTAGGCTCTGTGGTTTAACCCACAGCGCCACCTGTGTCCCTAAGCTGGATGATTAGCCATCCATAAATTGCACAAGGCATTGTAGCTTCAAGGACTCAGTTGCTTGGCAAATAAAGGAACTCATAGAATCATAGAACTGTGGAATTGGAAGGGACACCTAGAGTCATCTAGTCCAGCCCTCTGTATGCAGGAATCACAGAATCCCTGACAGATGGCCATCCAAGCTCTGCTTAAGAACCTCCAAGGAAGGAAAGTCCGCCACCTTCCGAGTGTCAGGAGCCAAGGAGTTGGTCAGCAATGAAGAAAACACAGTGTCAGTGATGTTAATTCTTTATTCAGAGAAACCCAAGCCTAGTGTTACAACAACTCTTCCTAGTAGGTCTTGCCCCAGTGAGCTCCCTTAGACTCCTCCTCCCCTGGTTCCTTCCCAAACAATCTGAGACTTCTCCACCTTGCCTACCTTCATACCTCTTCGTGTTCTGGGAGACCAGATGACTCTTGGTGTCCCTTCCAACTCAACGGTTCTATGATTCTATGAGTTTTACTTGCCAAGCAACTGAGCCCTTGAATCTACAATGCCTTGTGCAATTTATGGATGGCTAATCATCCAGCTTAAAGGTTGTTTCGGGGGAAAGAATCAATAGATGTCAACCGGGGTCCATCTCTGTCAATCTTTGACCAGCCTCACCAGGGAGCAGAGCCCAGCTGCTCTTCTGGCTGCCAAGGGGCTGGAGGAAGCCAAGTCAGATGGAGGGTCATTGGGAAATAGGCCCAGACGGGGCCTGCTGGAACTTTTGCCAGTCCTGCACACTGCCCAAAAGTCACATGCTGTGCTTTAAAAGAAAACAAAACAAAACAAAAATAGTCATCTTGCGACTTGCTGCTATAGATCCATGTTTGGATACAACATTAAAACATGGGGAGGTACAATCTGAAATCAGACTAGAAAACAAGATTATTCCTCTCGCAGGACCAGAGATGGCTAGTAATAGTGGATATCAGGTTATAATCAGTGCCAGATTTGGTAGGAACCTGCCAACCCTGAGTTTGTTTCTTAAAATATGTCAGAAATATACATGGCAGCATAGGTCATTGGCTGGGCGGTGCCTCAAAGGAATAAACATTTCTGAAATTGTGATACATAGAGCCTTCTGAAAGCGAATGTGAAGGGGAAAGTCTGGCGTATTTCTCCATACTTGAGCAATGGTCAACCTATCCACAGCCAACAAATCTAGAAAAAGAGTTTTACAAACTAGTTCTGCAGTGCAAGCTTTGAATATTTATGATAAAGAGAAACAGACATCAAGATTCACTGGTGTGCCTACAAACTCTGAAATTTCTTGTGCAACTTGTTTCCAAAACATGAATATTTTTGTTTTTTTTTTTAAACATTTTTTATTGCTTTTTTAAAGATACAGAAATACAGAAAAAAGAATAAAGAGTAGTTATATGAAAGATAAATATAAATAACAAATTTCCATATTCTTTTTCCATCTAACCTATAGGACTTCCTCACATCCTCCGAACCCTGCGTTCTCTGTCTTATAAAGCATCAGCAATTTGTTAACTTATTTCAAAACTTATTGTAACTTCCATTTTATCATGTTCCCTGTTTTCAATTTTACTGTCACTCAATTCTTATATGCTTTGTATTAAACACAATAAAGTTGTTTCATTATTTTACCTCTAAATTCTTGTGTCTTAATTTTCATTTCATTAACTTACATTTGCTGAAGCTAGTGCTTCCTGAAAGGTGCATTTTTTTAACATTCATACAGCTTATAGTGTTTTTTCAAATAGTCCTTAAACTTTTCCCAGTCCTCCTCAATTGTTTCTTCTCCCACGTCTCGAATTCTGCCAGTCATTTCAGCCAATTCCATATAGTCCATCAACTGCGATTGCCATTCCTCCAGCGTGGGTAAATCTTGTGTCTTCCAATATTTTGCAATCAGGATCCTAGCTGCTGTGGTAGCATACATGAAAAAGGTTCTGTCCTTCTTAAGCACTCTCTGGTCCACCATGCCCAGAAGGAAGGCCTCTGGTTTCTTAGGTAAGGTAAATCTCAGTACCTTTTTTAGTTCATTATGGATCATTTCCCAGAAGGCCTTCACTTTCGGGCAGGTCCACCAGAGATGAAGGAATGTCCCTTCCGCCTCTCCACATTTCCAACATTTGTTGTCAGACAGATGATATATCTTAGCTAACTTGACTGGGGTCATGTACCACCGGTATACCATTTTCATAATATTTTCCTTCAAGGCAGTGCATGCCGTAAATTTCAAACCGGTGTTCCATAACCTTTCCCAGTCTGCAAACATAATGTTATGCCCCACATCCTGAGCCCATTTTATCATAGCGGATTTGACTGTCTCATCCTGTGTATTCCACTTAAGCAGCAAGTTATACATTCTCGAAAGTAGTTTACTTTTTGGCTCTAACAATTCAGTCTCTAGTTTCGATTTTTCCACCTGGAATCCAACTTTTTTATCTGTTTTAAATACCTCTTGAATTTGCGCATAGTGCAACCAATCTCGTACTTTAGTTTTCAATTTCTCCAAACTTAGCAACCTCCAATTGTCTCCAGTTTTTTCAATTATTTCCCAATATTTAGGCCAATGGGCCTCCATGTTGGGTCTCTTACGAGCCTTGGCCTCCACCGGTGAGAGCCACCTCGGAGTTTTACTCTCCAATAAGTCTTTGTATTTTATCCAGACCCTCCAAATTGCTCTTCTGACAATATGGTTTTTAAACAATTTGTGCACTTTAACCTTGTCATACCACAAATATGCATGCCACCCAAACGCATTGTCAAACCCTTCCAGATCCAGGACATCAGTGTTCTCCAATAAAATCCAATCTTTCAACCAGCAGAAGGCTGCAGATTCATAATATAGCCTCAAGTCTGGCAGGGCAAATCCCCCTCTTTCTTTCACATCAGTTAATATTTTAAACTTTATTCGGGGCTTTTTGCCCTGCCAAACAAACTTAGAGATATCCTTCTGCCACTTTCCAAAACATTCCACCTTGTCCACGATCTGTAGGGCCTGAAACAAAAATAACATTTTCGGCAATACATTCATCTTTACAGCAGCTATTCGGCCTAACAAGGAAAGTTTCAGTCTTGACCATATGTCCAAATCTCTTTTGATTTCTGACCAGCATTTCTCATAATTATCTTTAAACAAATTCAAATTTTTGGAGGTCAAGTACACCCCAAGGTATTTTACTTTTTTAACCACATTCAGCTCCGTTTCTTTAGAGAACTCATCTGTTTCTGTAACTGTCAAATTTTTTGCTAAAACCTTGGTTTTTTGCTTATTTAACTTAAACCCCGCCACCCGACCAAAATCAGAAATTAATTCCAGCACTCTTTTAGTGCTGGAGACTGGTTCCTGAAGTGTTAATACCAAGTCATCTGCAAATGCTTTCAATTTATATTGTTTCACTCCGACCTCAATTCCCCGAACCAACCGGTCCTTTCTAATCATATTTAGCAACACCTCCAGGACCGAAATAAACAATAGGGGGGATAGGGGGCACCCCTGGCGTGTCCCTTTTTCAATTTTAAACTCCTCTGTCACCACATTGTTTACTATCAATTTAGCTTTTTGTTCTGTGTAGATTGCTTCTATACCATTTTCGAACCCCCGCCCCACTCCCATCCCTTCCAAATTTTTCTTCATAAACATCCAAGAAATATTATCAAAGGCCTTCTCTGCATCGACGAAGATCAAAACCGCCCTAGTATTCAGATTTGTTTGTAGAAGTTCCAAAATGTCAATAATGTTTCTTGTGTTGTCAAACAAATGCCTACCAGGGAGAAAGCCAGCCTGGTCTTTATGAATCACTTCATTTAGTACTTTTTTAAGTCTATTTGCCAAAATATCTGCAAAAAGTTTGTAATCCACATTTAGGAGTGAGATGGGGCGGTAGTTCTTAAGTTGGGTCTTTTCAGTCTCTGATTTAGGTACCAATGTGATGAAAGCTTCTTTCCACGTTTCCGGTGCCCTCCCTCCCTCCATTATCTGGTTGCAAACCTCCATCAAAGGTTGTATCAAATAGTCCTTTAAAACTTTATAATATTTGGAGGTTAAGCCGTCCGGGCCTGGGGACTTGCCAAGTTGAAGATTTTGAATGGCACTTTCAATTTCTTGCTGTGTAATATTACAGTTCAGGTTTGTTCTCATTTCCAGGGGTATTTTTTGTAAACATGAATATTTTTGATGGTACCAATGCAGATACATTGCCAAAGGAATTGGTCTCATGTATGATCTTGGCGGATCAAATGTTGTTGTTTAGTCGTTTAGTCGTGTCCGATTCTTCGTGACCCCCTGGACCAGAGCATGCCAGGCACTCCTGTCTTCCTCTGCCTCCCGCAGTTTGGTCAAACTCATGACCAAATAGTCATTACAAAATCTTACACTTGGTGCTTGGCAACGCTCACTGTGGAATGTAGCGATAATGAAGAAAGCTGTGAATCATTTGAGAGTTTTGACAAGGCATATGACTTGGCATTCCTTTATTGCATTCAGGGAAGTTTTTAATCTGTGACATTTTAATGTATTTTTAATCTTTGTTGGAAGCCGCCCAGAGTGGCTGGGGAAACCCAACCAGATGGGCAGGGTACAAATAATAAGTTGTTGTTGTTGTTGTTGTTGTTGTTGTTGTTGTTATACAAAGGAAGCCTCTTTCTCAAGATAACCCTTCTCCCCAGCCCGGCAGATCTGGAACTAGCCTTGAAAGTCAGTCTTTTTTGCTTGGACTTTGTTATGCTGACCCATGTGCCTCTCTTAAAATTTTGTTTTTCATCTTTTCATTCCCATCTCCTGTTATAACTGTCCCCTGTGTTTTATGTACATTATAAAATGAATTTTTTAAAAGGAAAATCAAATCCCCAATCCAGCCTTCCACAACCTGGTGCCCTCCATATCAGTTTTCTGAAAATTCATCAACCATTTATTGCAAATTTCTCCTAACATTGCCTTTTCCGTATGCACAATTGCCTAAGAAGCACATTTTTGCAAATCAGTTCAAGTCCACCAGGTGAGTTGGGTTCTTCCTCCTCCTCCTTGCACGGACAGGCCTTCAAAGAGAGGACTTGTCTACTTTACGGCCAATCTCTCAGGAGTGCAGAGGTACTGAGAGAGAAACGCAGATCTTCTTGCTCCGCAACACAGGAAGGGAGAGATCAGCGTTGGCGCCAGGACGCTGACAGCTGGTATTTTGGGGGCACCTTCCCAAGGCCCACGGCCGCCGGTGCGAGGCTGATCTGGCTGGGGGGCACAGGGGACTGGAGGGTGAAGGCCTGCAGGATGGTGGTGAAGAAGAGGAACAGCTCCATGCGGGCCAACCCTTCGCCCATGCAGATACGCTTCCCTGCCAAGAGAGAAACGCAAAATCTGTCGGGCAGGTGGAAGGAGCCCTCTGACAAAACCCACCCTCAAATTTATTCCCCCGTGAAAGAGGTTTCCGTTCTTCTGCCTCATTCTTGGGGTGCTTTAGGAATTTCCTTTAGAAACAAGTATTAATTAAGGAATGAAGGATTTATATCTAGATGTTAGGATAGAGATGATAAAGAAAACAGGAAAACAGGAAGACACAATGAGAGATAAAGGAGGTGCTGTGGGATTGGTGGAAGTCAATGTCTTGTCATTGTTGTTTTAGTGTTTATAATGTTAACTTGTAAGATATGGATTTGTTGTTGTTGTTGTTGTTGTTGTTGCTTTCTTTAGTTTTCAAATGCTGATTTTTGTGTGTTGTGTATTGTTATTTTTTGATATCTTTCGTGGTGTTGTTGTTTGGAAAATACTAATAAAATTTATTTTTTAAAAAATCAATAAAAAGAAGAAGAAGAAGAAAGGAATGAACCATGGTATGTTTTTATTCCGTCTTTAACATCTATGGATTATTTCTGTTGTACAGTTTTAAAACCAATAAAGCATTTTTTTAAATTAAAAAAAAAAAGAAATTCGGTGGACGCAAAATTTAGTGGGAACAATTATTCATAGGTACGTTGATCAACAGCTTATGATGCACAAGCAGTAAAAGAAAGTGTTAAATGGCTGATAGGTGAAACGATGCTCTGGAAGAGTCACGGTTGAAACAGTACCTCCTCCATGAGAGGTCCAGAGGGTTGCAACATGGGAACGGACCTTTTCTGCAGTGGCTCCCCGTTTCTGGGATGCTCACACAGGGAGGCTCACACGGTGCCTTCATTATAAATCTTTAGGTGCCGGGCAAAAATGTTCCTCTTTGGCCTCTATCTGTGGCCCCTTGCATTGGGTGGGGTGTTTGTAATATAGTCTTTCCGGAAATGACTGGCAGAATCCGAGACCAGGGAGGAGAGTTGGTGGAAGAAGATTGGAAGAAATTTAAAATTTATTTAGAGAAATATTGTAAAAATTTTGAATGCTAACGGCATTGAAATGAACTGAAGGGGTTCTAGCAACGAGGCTAAAAACAAGATTGGACGGATAGTTAGACAAATTAATTGGATATGAATTTGCTGAATTAACTTTGAACAGGGATACAAAAAAGGGAGATGCGAGGAAGTCAAGAAAATAAGTGAATCAAAGATGAGAAGTAAAAAGAGGGATTTTTTTGTTTTTTTGTTTTTTCTTCTTCTTTTTAAATGTGTTTTTTCTTTTTTTTAAAAATTCTTCTTCTTTTTTTATGTATTGTATGTATTTTATAATTTTGTATTTTTGTGTATTTGTTTTTCCTTTTCTTGTTTGTTGTTATCTTTAAAACTTAATAAAAATATTTATAATAATAATAATAATAATAATTAAAAAAATGTAATGTAGTCTTTCAATGGGGTGTGCAGCAACAGGTTGCTAAGTGGTCAACCCAGCTCCTCTCCCACGCTGTCCTTGGCAGGTACAATGCAGGAGAGCCCTGCAGGATCAGCCCCCCCCCCAGCCCTGCATCCTGTTCTCCCAGTGGCCCCCAGATGCCTGCAAGAAGCCAAGACAAGTAGGACCAGAACAGAGGTTCCTTTCTCTGACCCTCCTGAGAAGGACCGCCTGGAAATGAATCTCATAGGAGAGAGACCACCCACCAACCCGACTCCCCTCCCAATGGAATGGAAGGAGCCCCCTCCCCCCCCCCACGTACCTGCTGAGAAAGGCATGAACGCCTCCACCTTCTTGAAGCAGCCTTGGCTATCCAAGAATCTCCCTGGGTCAAACTCTTGAGGGTTGGAGTGCTCCTCTGTGTCATAGTGAACGCTGCTCAGCAAAGGATAGATGTAGGTCCCCTAGGAGAATCATATACAGTGGTACCTCAGTTACAGACGCTTCAGTTTACAGACGCTTCAGGTTACAGACTCTGCTAACCCAGAAATAGTACCTCGGGTTAAGAACTTTGCTTCAGGATGAGAACAGAAATCGTGCTCCGGTGGTGCGGCGGCCCCATTAGCTAAAGTGGTACCTCAGGTTAAGAACAGTTTCAGGTCAACCAATGAAATTTTATTAATATTCTCATATTGAGATATTTGTAGAATATCTTCTTTTCTCTCTCTATTTCTTCTTCTTCTTCTTCTTCTTCTTCTTCTTCTTCTTCTTCTTCTTCTTCTTCTTCTTCTTCTTCTTCTTCTTCTTTCTTCTCTTTTTTATAAATGTGTCCTTATTTAAAATATGTATGTATGTATTTGCAATATTTTGCTTACATTTTGTAATAATTACCGTATGTTAAATAAATTAATAATACACACACACACACACACACACACACACACACACACACACACATATATATATGAACAGTTTCAGGTTAATGACGTACCTCCAGAACGAATTAAGTTCTTAACCCGAGGTACCACTGTAGTTATTTATTTCCTTCACATCTGATGGTAGGGTGTTCCACAGGGTGGGTGCCACCATCGAGAAGGCCCTCTGCCTGGTTCCCTGTAACCTCACTTCTTTCAGTGAGGGAACCACCAGAAGGCGCTCAGAGCTGGACCTCAGTGTCCAGCCAGAACAATGGGGGTGGAGACGCTCCTTCAGGTATACTGGACCGAGGCCGTTTAGGGCTTTAAAGGTCAGCACCAACACTGAATTGTACTCGGAAACGTACTGGGAGCTAGCGAAGATCCTTTAGGCCTGGTGTTATATGCTCCTGGCAGCCTTTCTCAGTCACCAGTCTAGCTGCCGCATTCTGGATTAGTCACCTTCAAAGTTAGCCGCCCATAGACCTCATTCCACTAATTCATTGCAGGTGGTTGAACACGGTGACCCTTTGGGTCCCTTCCAACTCTTTAATTCTATGATTATTGGCTTGTCAGCAGCAGCATTCCAACTCTAGAGAAACCCAGTGTTGATTTTGTTTCAAAATCTTCCCTGCACTTTACATCATTTAGTAGTATTAAAAAGATCCAGATGGACAAGCAGCCTGGCAGACAGATAAGACAGCTTCCTGGGAGCTTTGAAATATACCCATTTCACAGGTGGAGAACTGACTCCTGTGGATAAATGCCTTTCCAAGGCAAGTCCATGTGTGACATGGAAGGCACTGAGCTCAAATCCTGTCCCCGCCCTGACCCAGGAGTTTCAGACCAGTTGCATGGAGGGCCCAAAGGCTGGATCCTGATCCCTCCACCCCTGCTGGGAATCTTACCTTGGGGATGACATAGCCCCTGAAGTGGATATCTTTCCTGGCCATGCGGGGAAGATTCATGGGTATGATATCGCTGAATCGCTGGATCTCGTGCACTACAGCCTCCATATAGGGCATTTTGTTCCTGTCCTCACTGGCTGGGATCCGGTCCCTCCCAATCACTCGGTCGATTTCCTCGTGGAGTTTTTCTTGGGGAAAAGAGAGCAATTCCCGTGTCACAGGGAGCTGAGCAAGATGACCTTTTGGGTCCCTGACAACTGTACAATTCCATCATTCTATGACTGAGCACCTGTTCACAATCAGGATAGCACTGTGAATTTCTCTCTTGACACCCTTTCACTGGGACATTTTTGGGGATGGAGGGAGGACAAGACGGAGGGGCCATGGGCACAAATCCATCTCGTCTGGGAACTGTGTGTATACCGTATTTTTTGCTCCATGTTGTTGTTTAGTCGTTTAGTCGTGTCCGGCTCTTTGTGAGTCTTATGAGGAACGGCTAAGGGAGCTGGGCATGTTTAGCCTGGAGAAGAGGAGGTTAAGGGGTGATATGATAGCCATGTTCAAATATATAAAAGGATGTCACATAGAGGAGGGAGAAAGGTTGTTTTCTGCTGCTCCAGAGAAGCGGACACGGAGCAATGGATCCAAACTACAAGAAAGAAGATTCCACCTAAACATTAGGAAGAACTTCCTGACAGTAAGAGCTGTTCAACAGTGGAATTTGCTGCCAAGGAGTGTGGTGGAGTCTCCTTCTTTGGAGGTCTTTAAGCAGAGGCTTGACAACCATATGTCAGGAGTGCTCTGATGGTGTTTCCTGCTTGGCAGGGGGTTGGACTCGGTGGCCCTTGTGGTCTCTTCCAACTCTATGATTCTATGATTCCATGATTCTGTGACCCCATGGACCAGAGCATGCTCTATAAGACTGACTTTTTCCTTCCTAAAAAGTAAGGGGAAATGTGTGTGCGTCTTATGGAGCGAATGCAGGCTGTGCAGCTATCCGAGAAGCCAGAACAGCAAGAGGGATTGCTGCTTTCACTGTGCAGCGATCCCTCTTGCTGTTCTGGCTTCTGAGATTCAGAATATATATATTTTTTCTTGTTTTCCTCCTCCAAAAACTAGGTGCGTCTTGTGGTCTGTTGCGTCTTATAGAGCGAAAAATACGGTAACCTTTTTCTAGATGATGTTACTCCCGCCAGGACGGAACTACATGTCCCGTTAATCTCACATCTTGACTACTACAGTCACTTCTATTTGGGGCTTCCCTTGAGGGTGGAAATTGCCTGTTTCTTTATCTTACTGCATTCATAGATCACCTTTTTCTCCATGGAAATCAAGGTGGAGAAAATCAAGGTTCTCCACACAGCCCTCCATGGAGAAAAGTGCACGTAAGTTTGGGCTGTTGCCTTCCATCATCAGCTTGATCTGTTCTTGGCATCTGACTGTCTTGAGAGACAATGGAGTGTGCCACCAGGGGTGAAGTCAAACGGCTGTGTTAGGAGCACCAAAATGACCTCCCCAGGGCGTAAGCCTGGGCAGTGTGTATGGAGGTCCTGGGCTGCTCAGATGATAAGACCCCCCTTTCGGCCTTCCTGATGTGGTCCAAAGGAAAGCAGAGCACGATGTTTGGTACCAGCTGGGCTGCAAGAGTTGCAGGAAGGTGGCGTACAAGGTCCCATCCAACCATCTTAGGGACCTCAGTCCTGATTTGTGTAGGGCAGGAATGTCCAACTTCAAGTAGGCTGTGAGCTACTATCCAATAACAAAAGCTGTCATTCTTCAGCAAGCATTCCATTCTCTCACCCTTCGGAAGTCATTTAAATGCGCCTTAAAGGTGAAGGGTGTTAGAAAAGATGGCGCCCAGTACATTTCTGCTGCACCGATGGACGTCTGTGCCGATAGAAAACTTGAACTCCCTTAGCTCTCTTAGCAAAGTCCTTAGCAGAGTTTTGCAGCGGCAGAAACTGTTGCCTTGTGTGTGGATAATAAATCAGACTGAATGCAGGCTTCTTGCTAATCTCCAACAGTCTTTTAATGAGTAGAAAAACATCATAAATCAGCCCGGCGAAAGAGCAGACATCCTTTCGCCTCTCAGCCAAAAACGAAAGGAAGCTCACACACAAAGAAAGATTCCCGTATGTGAATATAACCACGCCTCAGAATGTGAGACGTCACACTGAACTGTTTAACCCTATAAGTTCTGATTTTCCTCACAAAAGGGACCCCTGGCCATTATGTCCAGTCATGGCCGACGCTGGGGTTGTGGCACTCATCTCGTTTTATTGGCTGAGGGAGCCGGCGTACAGCTTCCAGGTCATGTGGCCAGCATGACTGAGCTGCTTCTGGCAAACCAGAGCAGCGCACGGAAACGCCATTTACCTTCCCACCGGAGCAGTACCTATTTATCTACTTGCACTTTGACATGCTTTCGAACTGCTAGGTTGGCAGGAGCAGGGACCGAGCAACAGGAGCTCACCCTGTCACAGGGATACGAACCACCGACCTTCTGATCGGCGAGTCCTATACTCTGTGGTTTAACCCACAGTGCCACCCGCGTCCCCTCAATGTCCCTTGGTTCCCTTTAAAGCACATGCAGAAACTGCCTATTGGACCGTTGAACCCACTTTGGATCTCGTCCGCTCCAGCTGCCAGAGCCTGCCTTCGCTTGCAGGGGAAGCTGCTAACTCACCGAGGGTTTGAGACTCAAAGGCTACCGTCACTTGGCTTAGCCAGCCAATCAAAGTCATACTACCCTGAACACACCCAACCGTGTCTGAGCTTGGAAGCTAAGCAGGGTCAGGCCTGGTTAGCATTTGGATGGGAGACCATTTGGAGATACCAGATGTCCTAGGCTTTTCCTCCTTTTGGGCGCATGGAGTGATAGGGGAGTGGTAGTACCTTTGGTTCCCCAACACGTCCTACTCCTGCTGGGGTACTTTGTCCAGCTCTGTTCCCTACCCAACACTCTTCTCTCACCTGCGGCTCCCAGAGGCTGTCAGCATGCGACAATGGACACACCCTCGGAGCAGCCTGGTCTGTAGCTGTAGAAGCTCAGGTGATTCTCATAGGTTTCCTCCTTCTGCCCTCACCTTGAATCTGTGGGTACTCCCAACAACTTTGTCCAGCTCTGTTCCCTACCCAACACTCTTCTCTCACCTGCGGCTCCCAGAAGCTGTCAGCATGCGACAATGGACACACCCTCAGAACAGCCTGGTCTGTAGCTGTAGAAGCTCAGGTGATTCTCATAGGTTCCCTCCTTCTGCCCTCACCTTGAATCTGTGGGTACTTCAGCATGGTGAGGAATCCATATCTCAGGGTGGTGCCGATCGTCTCCGTCCCAGCGAAGAACAAGTTGAAGCTGGACGCGATCAAATTCTCCATGCAAAATTCAGAAGCCGGGTTATTCTTTTCCTGCCAAGAGACTGAGGTCAGTTATGATGCCTGCACTGAAAGGGGGGATCAGACTAGATGACACTTGGGGTCCCTTCCAATTCCACAATTCTCTGAAACCTGCAGACAGCACGTTTTAGGGGGGGGCAGATGATGGAGATGAGGAAGTTCATTACCTGATCCATCTTAACTAAGAAGCAGTCAATGTAGTTGTGGGGGTCGGAGGGATCCAGTGAGGCCTGCTGCATCTTGACCTTCTCCTCTATGAAGCGGATGATCCCCTGGGAACATTTGCTGCCCGCGTGGTGGGATCCGGGGATCTTCTCCATGATCTCCGGGAAAATATTGTACAGCTGCGGGGGAAGAAGATGGGGAGCAATGGAAGGGCGTTACCACATTTGGCTGACCTTAGTATGTGTCTCCTGCAAACTCAGATTCCCCCCAAAAAGGCACGTGTGCTGAGAAGAAGAAGAAGAGTTTGGATTTGATATCTCGCTTTATCACTACCCGAAGGAGTCTCAAAGCGGCTAACATTCTCCTTTCCCTTCCTCCCTGACAACACTCTGTGAGGTGAGTGGGGCTGAGAGACATCCGAGAAGTGTGACTGGCCCAAGGTCACCCAGCAGCTGCAGGTGGAGGAGCGGAGACGCGAACCCAGTTCACCAGATTACGAGTCCACTGCTCTTAACCACTACACCACACTGAGGCTTATGGCTGCCTGGAAAATTGACCCTAGACTCTTTGCACATGCTCATGGGTCCTTGGGCTCTCCTTTCCAAAAGCCTCCCTTCGCTTCAGAAATTCCAGCGCTGCCTTCTGCCCTGCAAGGCCCACGAGTGAGAACACTCTACACCAGTGTTTCCCAACCTTGGGCCTCCAGCTGTTTTTTGGACTACAACTCCCATCATCCCTAGCTTGCAAGACCAGTGGTCAGGGATGATGGGAATTGTAGTTCAAAAACAGCTGGAGGCCCAAGGTTGGGAAACACTGCTCTACACAAACTGGAGAGACGGATTCAGCCCATTGCTGTGGTTGCTTAGCATAAGCCGGTCAGGTGGGGGGCAAATTGAGCCCCCTAGGCAACAAATCGCTCCTTCCTGCCACAGATTTATGAACCCTGACCTAATAATCTGGATTTCTGGTATTCAGGGCTTTGGCAAATTGCTCTCCTGGAAGGGATATTCCATAAGCAAAAATATCTAGGGCAGAGCTTGAAGGACTAGATAGGCAGACAGATAGATGGCATGATTTTAATTCTTATACAAGAATTGAGACACGTGGTCACTCAGTGCAGCCTGCCTTTGCAAATGTCTGTCTCATTTAAGACTAGAGAGAACTTTGAGCGTCCATAATGATGGATCTTGGCCTCTGTTTATTTCCTTGATACACCAGGAATATTGTGCTGGAAAACCACCTCAGAAACATTGGACTCTATAGAGGGACCCATTTGAATAAAATATGTTAATTGAATCAAACTTCCAAACTCTTATGGAAAGACGCTGAAATTCTTAAAGTGACCTTAACAGAAAAGCCAAACCATTGCTTTTGTTTTCTTTTGTTGTTTATGGCTTGTTTGTTGCCATATATGTGTTTTTTGACCCAACTGCGGGAGGCAGTGGAAGACAGGAGTGCCTGGCGTGCTCTGGTCCATGGGGTCACGAAGAGTCAGACACGACTAAACGACTAAACAACAACAACAATGTATTTTTCAGATTGCTATAATTCAAAATGATGGATTAAAAATTAATGATGGTGATGATGTAATTCAAAGGGGAATACTGTGTCTATTAAATAGTCTTTATTTGCAAATATAAGCTTTATACGCATTAATGCTTTGGAACTGGGCTGCATCTTTGCTCTTTTGCCCTTTGATGCTGTGACACACTATTGTTTAACTTTTCAGTTCTTTGCTTTAAAAAAAACACCACGATAATAAGTAAAGGGTAGTGTCAGGGAACTGCCATCGTAGCCAGAGGCAGAGGGAAGGCTCCAGAGGGATGCCGGAGAGGGTCCCAGTAAGGAGAGAGGCAGCCCATCCACTGGGGAAGGAAATCAGCGTAGCACCAGTGGAGGAGGGGGGCAGATGGGGGAATCGGAGAGGAGGCTCCAGGACTCTTTGACGGAGACCAGCGGGGAGAGCACGGGTCCTCCGCTGCCCACACCCTCCATGCGCAGAAGACTTCCGCGCAGGGAGAGTAGGAGGAGACTGGGCGTCAAAGAACTTCTTTGCTGGAAGAAGTTCAAGAAACGCCCACTGACGGATTCTGCCAGTGACTGAGACAGCCACGGATGGGTGGCTGTCCGGACAGAAAGGGTTCACCCAGGTAACTCAGCCAGGTGTGGCGCCAACCTATGCACGAGCAACCCCCTAGAACCATTACAGGTAGATATATTGGGGGGGGGGTTGCAGTCCGTCCGCCCTCACCTGAGATGGGGGCAGGCTGGCCACACGGAACCGTTCTGTGATCAGCTCACTCAGGGTGATGAATTTCTCATCGTCATACAGGAACCTGTTCCCAAATACGATGGAACAGATGATGTTGGAGACGGCTCGGCTGATGACGACAGTGGGGTCAAAGGGCGTCCCTAGTGGGGAGAGACGGAAGGCAGGAGGAGGGAAGGAAAGGTCTGTCTTTGGCAAGAGCACACAATGGCTACACTTGTGGACCAAGCACCAAAGAGTCTTCTAGAGGCGACCAATCCTTTAATTATGAATTTCTCCAGAGGCCTACCTTGAAACTTACGGAACTCCTTTGCCAGGCACTGAGCCTCCTCCTGGATCCGCTCCTCGATGGACCTCTTCCCCATCCCAAAATTCCTCAAGGTGGTGAGGCTGAACCTCCGAAGCTGCCTCCACCGATCGCCGTTGGAAAAGGTCACCCCTGGCCAAGCAATATTATGATTATTGCAATATTTTTGTGTATATCCCCCCCTTCTTCCTTGACAGGGACAGATTGTCTCTTTGATACTCCTCCTTTTAAACCTTGGCCGATTCATGTGTTATGTTTCCCAGAGACATCTCCCACAACCTCCCATTTCCTGACCTCCAGTTTGCTGCATAAATTTCTCCTAACCTTTCTACTGCTGAGATAAACAGTGGTTGTGAAGGGTATTGTTTATGTGCCAGTCGAATGTTGCCAAGTACATTGCTTTCAAGAAAAAACCAGGGTGGGTAAAACCAGCCTTTGCCAACCTGGTGCCCTCCAGCTGTTTTGGGGATGAGAACTTGCATCTCTCCCAGGAACATCTGGCCCAGTTGGCTGGCGAGGGGGAGAAAAAATCAGTTCTGTTTGAATTTACGAGATGTGCCAAGAACTGGAACACAGCTGCGAATCCATGCGTTTCTGAATCTTGCAACGCAGTTCTTCAGCCAAGTCAAGTGCCGCAAAAATAAAGCATGCATAAGAATTGAGCGGACTGAGCAAATAGGACCAAGGGTGAGTCCAATGGTCAAGAAGGCAGTTTCTGCATGTGCTGTAGAGGGGCAAGTGGGACTCATCCACTGGGAAGGGAGCCCATCAAGGAGAAGGAAAACTCTGGTCCTAAAACCCTGCTGCCTTGTGGGATATCTTCAGGAGAAGTCAAGGCAAAGGATTAAACCCTACACAAATCCCTAAGATGATCCAATGGTGCCTTGTACGCCTCCTTCTGGCCACTCCTGCAGCCAAGCTGGTGCCAAACGTCTTGCTCTGCTTTCCTTGGGACCACATCAGTGGGACCAAGAGGGGTCTTGTCCTCTGGGGAGCCCAGGACTCCCATGTACACTGCCCAGGCTTCCGCCCTGGAGAGGTCACTTTGGTGCTGCCAACACAATGGTTTGCCTTCACCCCAGAGGCACACTCCATTGTCTCTAGAGACGGAGAGATGCCCATATCTAAACATTCATTATCCACCCTTTGCCCTAAGGTCCCAGCGTAGGGCTGGGGGTTGCAACATTAAAGCACAAGGTTAAAAACAGCTTACGGTAACTTGCAGTCACAGAAATAAGGAGGCTCAAATGCGTTTTGTTTTTGGGGGAATTGCTTTGCAATGTTGTACATCTTATGATAAATGTTAGGAGAATCTTGCACTCAAAAGTGGATGAATAATTTGCAAACCAATGTGGATATGTGGGGAATTGAAATTAAGACTGGGGAAGATGAGAAACTGATGGAAACCAAAATTGACAGACCATAGAATTGTAGAGTTGGAACGGAGCCCAAGGCTCACCTGGTCCAATCCCCTGCAATGTAAGTATCTCAAGTAAAGCATCTGGGACATCCGACCTCTGTTTGAAAGCCAGTGTGGTGTAGTGGTTAAGAGCAGTGGACTCGTAATCTGGTGAACCGGGTTTGATTCCCCACTCCTCCACATGTAGCTGCTGGGTGACCTTGGGCTAGTCACACTTCTGTGACGTCTCTCAGCCCCACTCACCTCACAGAGTGTTTTTTGTGGGGGAGGAAGAGAAAGGAGATTGTGAGCTGCTTCGAGACTCCTTAAGGTAGTGAAAAAGTGGGATATCTAATCCAAACTCTTCTTCTTCAAGGAAGGAGAGTTCACCACCTCTGGGGGAGACTGTTCCACTAACAGCTCTTCCTATCAGTTTGTCCTTCCTAATGTTTAGTCAGAATCACCTTTCTTGTAACTTGAAGCCATGGGTTCGAGTCCTATCGGCCTATCCCTAGCTGGCACTGATTGGAATTGTAGTCCAAACCAGATGGAGGGCACCAGGTTGGCACTCTACCCTCCAACATGTCAGATGAGTGACAGAAGGATGGGCTGAGCTGCGCCCCAAGCCCCCTGTCCCCACAGGGATGGACCTCTCACCGTGCTCATTGAAATCCTTGGAGAAGGACGGCAACTGCCCTCTCGCGTTGAAGTCCTCTGCCTGGTCCACCAGGGCCTCCTTCACCACCTTGTAGCTGCTCAAGACCACGACTCGCCGCAGCCCCAGGTAGACGGTGAAGACCGAGCCGTAGACCTCGCTCAGCTGCCGGGAGAAGAGCCTCAGGTTGGCCTAGGTGTGGACAGGTGAGGGGAATAACTGGACAGGAAGGGAGCCCAGTGGGGAGGGAAGTGAGGCCTGGGGAGGGGAGGGCAGATGGAAGATTCAGGGCAGATGGAGGACATATTTGGGGCAAAGAGTTAAACTATGGAACTTGCTTCCACAGGAGGAAGTGATGGCCACCAAATTGGATGGCTTTGAAAGACAACTTCAGGGAGGAGAGGGCTCTCGTTGGCTTCTGGCCAGGATGGCTCTGCTCTGTCTTCACAGCTGGAGACAGCAAGACTTCCAAATCCTAGTCGCTGGAATCCACAGGAGGAGAGACGCCTCTTGTGCTTGCTCGCAGGTTTCCCATTAGGGCATCTGACTGACCGCTGCGAGACGAGGATGCTGGACTAGATGGGACACTGGCCTGATCCAGCAGGCTTTACTGACCCATCTCTCCCATATCTGACCCTCTCCCATTAATGTGCGAGGTGGAATTACTGTTAGGCTCATCATTAGTCAGGCCAACGTCACCCGTGCAAGAGTGTGCCGTGACCACAAGACAGACTATTAAAGTGAAAAGTGCAAGGAGGGTTCTGAAACATGGGTTGAGTAATTTGTATTTCATGGACTGTGATTTAATGAGAGATGTGAAGCGTCAGAAGGTGCTTGGTTAGAGGAGGAATGGCAAAGGTGACATAGATTTGCCTATTGTCCTAATGCAGGCATGGCCGAACTTGGCCTTCCAGCTGTTTTGGGACTACAACTCCCATCATCCCTAGCTAACAGGACCAGTGGTCAGGGATGATGGGAATTGTAGTCCCAAAACAGCTGGAGGGCCAGGTTCAGCCATGCCTGTAATGAAATGCTCCCCCTATCTCTGTGGACTCTGTCCTGCTACGGAATAAAGTCTGACTGATTGGGAATTGAGGGTGAGCCTCCATACCTCAACCCCCAATGGTGAGTGGGGCAGGGACAGGAACAACTAATGGAGAAACTCCAGGTTGAGAGGCAGAAGGAGTGGCAGCTTGGCCCCCAAACTGTGGGGTGCATGGCCCTGGCATCGAAATTTGTGGGTGCTCGGCCCCTTCACGGGGGATTTTGTGGGCCCCAGGGAGTTGGCACGTATGAGAGGCAGTCTAACTGTGAACAGCTGTGTGTGAATCTGAACTTACAATGAGGTTGATCTCTGTAGATCATGGCACGGGTATAAGATTGACGTAACTTAAATATGACATGAGATTCTTCTTCCTGGACCTTGTACCGGCCTCATCTCAGGAAAAACTTCACACCTTGAAATGGTCAACACATGCAAATCCAGAAATCCGTTCAAACTCCAGAATGCATGACTTCAAGATAATGATGGCACAGCCAAGATATAGCCAGGTCCAGTTAACTGCTCGCTATATCTCCCTTTGGTTAAGCAAAACGCAGATAGAGTGATAAGCAAGCAGATAAGGCCAGTTTTCAGTCCTTTTCTCACTCAGATGGCCATGGGATGGAGCTGGGTGTGTGTGTGTGACAGGGGACGGGAATCACTCATCTCAATGCCCCTCCCTTCCTTACAAGGAGGCATTAGCCAAGACCCCGGCTCCTCCGACTCTAACAGGACAGCACTTAACCCAGCGCTCTCCAGGACTCAGCACACTTCTGCTTTGCTTTAAAGACAGGTATACTTTCCTCCCCTGCCCCTACTGAGCCAGTGTGGTGCAGTGGTTAAGAGCGGTGGACTCATAATCTGGGGAACCGGGTTCGCTTCCCCGCTCCTCCACATGCAGCTGCTGGGTGACCTTGGGCCAGTCACACTTCTCTGAAGTCTCTCAGCCCCACTCACCCCACAGAGTGTTTGTTGTGGGGGAGGAAGGGAAAGGAGAATGTTAGCCGCTTTGAGACTCCTTAAAGGTAGTGAAAGGCGGGATATCAAATCCAAACTCTTCTTCTTCTAAAAGTCCTGTAGTTGTTTATTTCCTTGACATCCGCTGGGAGGGCTTTCCACGTGGCGGGCACCACCACCGAGAAGGCCCTCTGCCTGGTTCCCTGTACCCTTACTTCTGGCAGGGAGGGAACCTCCAGAAGGCCCTCGGAGCAGGACCTGAGTGTCCGGGGCTGGACGATGTGGGTGGGGACACTCCTTCAGGTATACATATTGTGACACTTCTATTTCGTGTAATAAAATAGCTTTCTATATTCCTTTGGTGTGAGAAGTTCTTAAGGGGTAACACATACACATAAGAATAGATCATGTTACAACTCCAGCAAAAGATCCCAAACCTCTCAGCAGTGTGTATATGAACATGCATGAGTGCTGGCTGTGCAAATGTGAGTTCAAGTACACACTTGAATTATCAGGTTCTGGAGAAATGTTGTGAGGAGGGCTATTGCCTTCATCTCTGACTGTGGGCGTCACAGAGGTACTTGGCTGGCCCCTGTGGTGGGCTAGAGAACCCCCTTTGGACAGATCCAGCAGCCCTCACTTTCCTACAGAGATAAGTCCCCAACTGCAGACCCTCCAATTTTTCAGGGACATCCCTGATTTAGAGAAGCCGTCCCAGTTTCTGATTTGATCCTGGAATGTCCCACTTTTCGTTGGAGAAATGTTGGAGGGTATGGAGTCATCCAACTCCCGAGCCGTCTGAAGGTAATCCTTTATAGGGAAGGCTTTTTAATGCTCTATTATGTTTTTATATATCGTATTTTTCACTCTATAAGATGCACCAGACCACAAGATGCTGAATCTCAGAATCCAGAACAGCAAGAGGGATCGCTGCGCAGTGAAAGCAGTGATCCCCCTTGCTGTTCTGGCTTCTGGGATAGCTGCGCAGCCTGCATTCGCTCCATAAGACGCACACACATTTCCCCTTACTTTTTAGGAGGGAAAAGGTGAGTCTTATAGAGCAAAAAATATGCTATGTTGGAAGCTGCCCAGAGTTGCTGGTGTAACCCAGTGTGGGGTATAAATAGCAAAATTATCATTATGGAATGGGACGTCCCTATTTTCATTTGAGAAATGTCGAAGATTAATCTTTAATATTTTAATCTTTAATCTTTCATTGGTTACTTATTATTATTATTACTATTATTATATGCAACTGCAGGCCTGCTTACACCCTTCCAATCCCCACCGGCCAAACTTGGAGGCTTGGCTGTCTTCCCAGAGGGAGAGTTTAGGTCTACTGTCAGGGCTTCACTAGAGGAGGAGAGCAGGAAGGCAAATGGAGACTCACCTTCTCCAGGGATTTGAGCATGTTGTTTAGGTCCAGTTGGAGAAAATTTCCCAGGATGGGGAGTGGGGTGGGTCCAGGGGGCAGATGACCTTTGCCGCCTTTGCCCTTCCATCCCAAGCCCAGGAGGAGGACGCCACAGACACAAAGGAGCAGGAAGAGAGTCCCAGAGAGCGGCTCCATGGAGGACCCTGGCCAAGAGATGCCCCCTCTGGGCTATGGGGAGGCGCCGAGAGGACTTATAAGGGCGGCTGGGGAACACCCAGCTCTCCACATTGGTTATCCAGTAACTCCCGGTCCTCCAACCCATTTCCAAGCCAGCTGGGGGGACCCTGCCATTTCCAACCAGGAACTTAATTTGCTAATTTATCAAGGGCCACATAATGGGTGTTTTCACTGCAAATATTGGGCAGGGCATGGGAAAACAGATTAGATCGAGGTTCGTTAAGGTTGGGGCTTTTCTTTTTTAATGCTATACATGTTTATGTCTTACCATATGATTGTTGCAGAAGCATCCAATAAATTTCGGGGGGGGGGGTATCCGCCACCTGCCTTCCCAGGCTCACGTCCGCACCATCCCTCTAAAGTGCTATGATTCTACTTTAAATGGCCATGGCTTCCCCCAGAGAATCATGGGAAGTGTAGTTTGTTTCACTGTTCTGAGAGGTGTTCAGAGACCCTTCCTATTCGCCTCCCAGAGCTACAGTTCCCTTAGAAGAGGAACTCTGTTTATTTCCTACAAATTCTTGTTTGATTGCTTTGTCCCATAGTGGTTATAGTGTCAGACTAGAACCTGGGAAAGACCAGGGTTCAAATCCCACCCCCCCCGGCCCTGAAGCTCATTTGGGTGTCCTTGGGCTAGTCAGTCACTCTCAGCCTAACCTACCTCGCAAGGTTGTTGTCGTGGAGATTAAATAGGGAGGGAAATAACTATGTACGCTTCCTTTTTAAAATTATTATTGCTATTTCAATTATAAGGGGGGGGGAGTGTTACAAAGGGGGGGGGAGAGGGGAAAGAACAAAGATGTTTATAAGAAAGAGAGAGAGAGAAAAGAGAATATACAAAAATGCCACTTTGAGCTCCTTGGAGGAAAAGAGGGAATAAATACCTTGCCCGTGTTTTAAGCAAAAGAACAGGACCCTTGTGAGAATGGTGAAACCTAGTGTCTTGTTTGTTTCCCTAAAATCCTGAGTTTATCTTTGGCAAATATAGTCTATTTTATAGGTACAAAACAGCCTTCGTAGAAGAGGCTATAATTACAGTTTGCTAGAAACACAAGATTAGTGTGCTGATCGTTATGTTAAGCATTAGAAGGTCAGGAAGTTTTTATCAATGCTTTCCAAGCAGGACTGAGAGAGACTCCAGAGAAAACTCACCTTGAGGAATCTGAGCCAGTCTCTCCCCAAATTGTGGCCTTGCTCCTTGGCCACAAACAGACCAAGATAAAGCAGGACTGGGAGAAGCCAGGGGGTGATTCCCTAGTCATCAAGGACTTTGGAATTCAGGCAGGAGCCACCAGATGCACAGATAAAGCAAGGGCGACCCCTGACAGTGGCGTAGCATGGGTTGTCAGCACCCGGGGCAAGGCAAGTAATTTGCACCTCCTAACCTGTGGATTTGCGCCCCCTAACCCGTGGATTTGCACCCCCTAACCCCCAGATGTTGCGCCCGGTGTGGCCGGCCCCCCTGCACCCCCCACGCTACGCCACTGACCCCTGATCTGCCAGCAGTGCAGGTGAAAAAGATCTAGGGGTCTTAGCAGACCCCAGTCTGAACATGAGTCAACAGTGCAATGCAATAGCAAAAGTAGTGGATGCAGTTCCAGGCTGCATCAACAGAAGTCTAGTGTCTCAATCACATCCCCTCCAACATGTTGACTCTGGAAACCTGGACACACATCTTCCCAGCCAGTCACATGACCTGCCCAAGACTGACTAGCCCAATATTATATTTTGTTGGAAGCTGCCCAGAGTGGCTGGGGAAGCTTCTCACTGGGCTCCCTTCCTGTCCAGTTATCTCCCTCACCTGTCCACACCTGGGCCAACCTGAGACTCTTCTCCCGGCAGCTGAGCGAGGTCTACGGCTCGGTCTTTACCGTCCACCTGGGGCTGCGGCGAGTCGTGGTCTTGAGCAGCTACAAGGTGGTGAAGGAGGCCCTGGTGGACCAGGAAGAGGACTTCAAGGCGAGAGGGCAGATACCATCCTTTTCCAAGGATTTCCATGAGCACGGTGAGAGGTCCATCCCTGTGGGAAAGGGGGCTTGGGGCGCAGCTCAGCCCATCTTTCTGTCACTCATCAGACATGGGTCTGATGGTAGAGTGCCAACCCGGTGCCCTCCATCTGGTTTGGACTACAGTTCCAATCAGTACCAGCTAGGGATGGGCCGATAGGACTCGAACCCATGGCTTCAAGTTACAAGAAAGGAGATTCTGACTAAGCATCAGGAAGAACTATCTGATGGGACGTCAAAGTGCAAGTAGATCAATAGGTACCACTCCGGTGGGAAGGTAAACGGCATTTCCGTGCGCTGCTCTGGTTCGCCAGAAGCGGCTTAGTCATGCTGGCCACATGACCCGGAAGCTGTACGCCGGCTCCCTCGGCCAATAAAGCGAGATGAGCGCCGCAACCCCAGAGTCGGTCACGACTGGACCTAATGGTCAGGGGTATCTTCACCTTTTTATCTGATGGGAAAAGCTGTTAGACAGTGGAACGGTCTCCCCCCAGAGGTTGTGAACTCTCCTTCTTTGAAGGGTTCCAAACAGAGATTTGGTGTCTACAGTTCTATGGTTTGTCAATTTTGGTTTCTATCAGTTTCTCATCTTCCCCAGTCTTGATTTCAGTACCCCACATATCCACATTGGTTTGCGAATTATTCTTCCAAATTTGAGTGCAAGTTTCTCCTAACATGCACATTTTTCTTAACATGTACAACATTGCAAAGCAATTTCCCCAAAACAAAACGCATTTGACCCTCCTTATTTCTGTGACTGCAAGTTGCCATAAGCTGCTTTTAACCTTGTGCTTTAATGTTGCAACCCCCAGCCCTACGCTGGGACCTTAGGGTAAAGGGCGGGTAATGAATGTTTAGATATTGGCATCTGTCTGTCTCTAGAGACAATGGAGTGTGCCTCTGGGGTGAAGGCAAACCATTGTGTTGGCAGCACCAAAGTGACCTCTCCAGGGCGGAAGCCTGGGCAGTGTACATGGGAGTCCTGGGCTCCCCAGAGGACAAGACCCCTCTTGGTCCCACTGATGTGTCCAAAGGAAAGCAGAGCAAGACATTTGGCACCAGCTTGGCTGCAGGAGTGGCCAGAAGGAGGCGTACAAGGCATCATCCAATCATCTTAGGGATTTGTGTAGGGTTTAATCCTTTGCCTTGACTTCTCCTGAAGATATCCCACAAGGCAGCAGGAGGACAACCAGAGTTGTCCTTCTCCTTGATAGGCTCCCTTCCCAGGTGGATGAGTCCCACTCGCCCCTCACTTCCCTCTGTGGTTTCTGCTTCCTTCACTGTGCAGCGAAATGCTTGTCACGGGACATTGTTTACATTCCACAGTCAGAGTTGCTGTTGGGCTTTCCCACGGGAAAAGGAGACTGGATGTGACGTACACTGGTTTCCTGTTTTTCACAGTTCTTTCGGTGCTTCCGAAGAGAGAGGGTGTTTCTCTGCTCTCGCAGAGGCAAGATGCATTTGTGTAATCTATCAGCTTTGAAGTGCAAATAAAGTAATGTAAAGTATGTGGCACGTACTCCTCATCCTTCCGCTGTGCACAGGAGCCTGCAAATACAACATTTTTGGTTATCGGGCCCAGAAAAACGCAGTCAAACTGTTGGTTATGGACTTCAGAATGCCGGCAAAGGAATGCAGAGAGACGGATCGGACGGATCGCTCTGCGCGTCAAGATGATTGATGAGAGGTATGTGCTCATGCTCCGGGCAGCCTGCCAGCTCCTAATTAATGGCTTTATGGCTGGACTTTGAACTTTTATAGCCGTTTGCTGCGGTCAGGCAAAGGCTCTAAGGCAAAGGCTTGGGGAGGCTGGAAACCAAAAGCATTTTTGAACTTGCTATTGGAATGAGGTTTGAAGCAGCAGACACGCAGCTTGTATAAAGCAGCTTGTTTAAAGCAGCAGAGATGATGCAGAAGGCTAATGCCAGAGTCATGATGGCTAGCTGCAGAAGGCTGGCAGATGCAAGTGGGGAATCTGTTACCACTCAGATTGCTGTTCAGCCAAATGCTCAGCTCACAGTAGCCTGTGATACTGCCGTGATTCAGAATGAAGCAGACTGCCGGGGTGCTAGCTGCATGGGAAAGGGGGAGTCTTCACAGACGTCATCTCAGAGCGCAGTGGAACCACCAGATGGCGCCAAAGCTTTGAAGGCAGTGAAATGCTACTCGTGTGGACGTCTAGGCCATATGAAGAGGGAATGCAGATATCCCAGGGCCAAGACAGAGCAGCGCAGCGAAAGCTCATCGCGTGGAAAAGGCCAAGGCAAAGGCAAAGGTCCGGTGTCCAGGACAACACAGCACAAGGCAATGGTCTCACGCTTCACTCCAAAGGTTGCAAAGGTCCAGAAGACGTCTAGATCTTTCTTCGTTGTTGATTCAGCAGCGACCCACCACATGTGCAACGATAAGCGACTGTTCGTGTCTTTTACACCACAGGAAGGTGCGATTCACCAGGCGGATGACCACACAATCCCCAGTAAAGGCTACGGAACTGTTGTTCTTCACAGTTTGGACTTATCGATAAAAGATGTACTTTACGTACCAGATGCCAAACATAATCTACTCAGTGTTGGACAGCTGAATGAACGGAAAATTGACGTTTCCTTTAAGAACAAAAAGTGCATCATCACAAAGAAAAATGATTATGTATTGCATGCTGAATATGTTGATCGTTTGTTTGTTTTGTATTTTGATGATGTTGTGCAGGATGACACTTGTTGCATTGCAGGTTCTAACAAAAGTTTGCATGCAGAATGTATTCACGATTTTCACAGGAAATTTGGTCATTTGCATTTTGAGGCAGTATCTAAAATGCCTGCCTTGGTTGAAGGTATGACTATTAAACCCTGCAGGTACCACATGAAGTGCAAGGCATGCGCAGCAAACAAGGTGAAAATGGCTGCGAAAGGTAAGGTGTCTATTAGGCAAGCAACAGAACCATACCAGGTTGTTCATGCTGATTTGGTTGGACCACTAGCGCCCTCTTTGGGTGGAAACAGGTACTTCATGGTTCTCATTGATGCATTTTCCAGGTATATTTATGTGTACAATCTCAAGCAGAAATCAGAGGCTTTTCCAAGGTTCAAGGAATTCTGTGCTTGGTTGGAAAATGTGCATAGTAAGAGGATAAAGACTTTTTTCAGTGATCGCGGGGGACAATTCACTTCTCAGCAGTTTGAAGCTTTTCTGACTGAGAAAGGAATTCAACACGATTTGTCTAGTCCTCGCTCGCCATGGCAGAATGGACTTTGCGAGAGGGAAAATCAAACATTGCTTCAAGGGTTAAAAACCTTGCTACATGATGCAAATCTTCCAGAGAGTTATTGGGCTGAATCTCTCTCGTGTTTCACTTACAGTTATAATTGGAGGTTATCTTCAGCGATTGGTTGTACCCCGTATGAGAAGATGTTTGGCAAGAAGCCATACATCAAACACATGAAAATTTTTGGTTCTGACATGTGGGTTCACACACCACAAAGCTCCAAGTTAGACAAGCGTGGATTGCATGGTATCTTTCTAGGTTATCAGAAAGGTTCTTACAGAATAATGATGACTGACTCTAAGACAATTAAGCTCACAAGAAGTGTTGAGTACAATGCCAAGTGGGGGGAGAATGTGGGAATTTTCCAATGTTATCCTGATGACAGTGATGAGACTGAGGATAGTCAAAAGCAGCCGCAACAACCCACACCCACTGATGAAGGTTCTGATTCTGAGTCTGAAGCTGAATCGAGTGATTCAGAGGATTTCAAGAGTGCGAAAGCCTCTATGCGACCCTCTGAAAGCTCTGATCAAGAATTGGAAGAACCATTGTTCACTATAGGTCACTTTTCTCCTAAGAAGGAAGAGGAGAGTGTTGAAGACTTAAGGCTAATTCGCAGGTCACAAAGAGCCACAAAAGGCAGACCTCCAAAGAGATTTGCTGGAGTTTGCTAAGATAGCAGTAGTAGGTGTTAAAAGCTCCAAGAAGGTATTTGAACCTTCAAGTTTCCAAGAAATCCAGGATTTGGATTCAAAGGAAGCTGAGCCATGGTTAAATGCCATGAAGGCTGAGCTTGATTCCTTAGAGAGGAACAAAACATGGGAGCTTGTTCCAGTAGTTCCAGGAATGAAACTGCTTGGAAGCAAATGGGTCTTCAAAGCGAAGACTGATCAAAATGGCAGGATAGTCAGACACAAAGCCAGATTGGTAGCCAGAGGTTTTGCACAGGTACCAGGTGAAGACCATCACGAAACCTACTCACCCACAGTGAGGTATGAGAGCATTAGGCTTATGCTCAAGCTAGCTGCAGAGGAGAATCTACACATTAGTCACCATGATGTGAATACAGCTTTTCTGTATGGATCTCTAGGTGAATCACTTTATATGCTTCCACCTGATGGTGTACAGGTAAAACAGGGATTTGTTTGTGCTCTGAAGAAGTCCCTTTATTGTCTCAAACAAAGTGCATGGTGTTGGCACACAAAACTCACTGAAGTATTGTTTTCTCTAGGTTTTAAACAAGGGAAAGCTGATCCATGTGTATTTGTCAAAGAGGAGGGGCAAAAGAAACTGTATTGTTTGTTTTATGTTGATGATATTTTATTCTTTTGGGAAGATGTCACAATGTACAATAACTCCCTAGCTCAACTGAAAGAGCACTTTGACATGAAAGATCTTGGTGAGGCAAACAACTACCTATCTCTGGAAATAGAGGGAGATCAAGATGGTAACATTCTAGTACACCAGTCACGGAAAATTGCTGATGTGTTAAGCAAACTAAACCTGATGGATGCTAACCCTGTAGACACACCGATGACAACAGGTTATCAGGTAGATGACACTGAAGAAGCATTTTCTGACACTACACTGTACTCTGTGTGCTAGGCAAGCTAAACTTCATTGCCAGATGTTCAAGACCAGACATTGCTGTTAGCTGTAATTTGCTAAGCAGACAAGTAAACAATCCTACTGTTAAGGATTGGAAAGCTCTGAAACGCATAGTGCGGTATTTGAAAGGCACTATGCATTACAGACTGAGATTTAACAATCAGAAGTCTGGTGGTCTTGAGATATTTGCAGATGCAAGTTTTGGAAGTGACACTACAGACAGGAAAAGTACGTCTGGAGTTTGCTATATGTACAATCAGGGTCTATTTGATTGGTCATGCAAGAAGCAAACAACAGTTAGCTTAAGTACTTGTGAAGCTGAACTGAATGCACTGTCTTATTCACTTAAGGATTGTGAATGGTTGTTACAATTGTGCAAAGACATGAAAATTCCTGTCAAATGTCCACTCCAGGTTTACCAGGACAACAAAGCATGTTTGGCTTTGCTGAATTCTGAAGGTTGTAAGCAAAGCACGAAGCACTTGCAATTGAAGTTGCAACATGCTAGGGAACGTATTCAGAAGGGACTCGTAACGGTGTCCTATATGCCAGGTAATGAAATACCTGCTGATGTATTGTCCAAGATTGTATCAAGGGATCAACACTGTACCTATGTGCAGAAGTTGGGTTTTTTACTGATATTGTACGAACACGCTGCCCAGTGATGTTCACAGAAAGGGGGAGGATGTTGGTTTCTGCTTCCTTCACTGTGCAGCGAAATGCTTGTCACGGGACATTGTTTACATTCCACAGTCAGAGTTGCTGTTGGGTTTTCCCACGGGAAAAGGAGACTGGATGTGACGTACACTGGTTTCCTGTTTTTCACAGTTCTCTCGGTGCTTCCGAAGAGAGAGGATGCTTCTCTGCTCTCGCAGAGGCAATATGCATTTGTGTAATCTATCAGCTTTGAAGTGCAAATAAAGTAATGTAAAGTATGTGGCATGTACTCCTCATCCTTCCGCTGTGCACAGGAGCCTGCAAATACAACACCCTCTACAGCACATGCAGAAACTGCCTTCTTGACCATTGGTCCTCTTTGCTCAATCCACTCAATTCTTATGCATGCTTTACTTTTGTGGCACTATACTTGGCTGGAGAACTGCGTTGCAAAATTCAGAGAGGCATGGATTCGCAGCTGTGTTCCAGTTCTTGGCACATCTTGTAAATGCAAACTGAATTGACTTTTTCTCCCCCTCACTAGCCAACTGGGCCAGATGTTGCTAGGAGAGATGCAAGTTCTCATCCCCCAAAACAACTGGAGGGCACCAGGTTGGCAAAAGCTGCTTTATCCACCCTGATTTTTCTTGAAAGCAATGTACTTGGCAACATCTGACTGGCACATAAACAGTGGTTGTGAAGGGTATTGTTTATCTCAGTAGTAGGAAGACTAGGAGAAATTTATGCAGCAAACTGGAGGTCAGGAAATGGCAGGTTGTGGGAGATGTCTCTGGGAAACATAACACATGCATCGGCCAAGGAGGAGTATCGAAGAGACAATATGTACTGGAAAATTATTATTCTCTCTCTCTCTAAATAGATTATATTAAAAGTTTGGAAGCCACTAGCTTATATATTTAGCAGCTCAGTAGTGTTTTTGGGTCTCCAATCCAGTGTCAGTATTCCCTTCTCATCCTCCTGCTCCTCTCATTGGAACTTTGGAACTCCCTTCCAAGAGAATTTAGATTACCTCCTTCCTTGCTGTCTTCCCACTGGCAGGTGAAAACCTTCTTATTCCAACAGACCTTTGGGAGCGGAGTTCTTTCAAGGAAACAGCTGGTGCTGTGCTGTTGTTATTGTAATTTTATGTATGTTTTTAATAGACTACATTATGTTGTTGTTATTGTTTAGTCGTTTAGTCGTGTCCGCCTCTTTGTGACCCCCTGGACCAGAGCACGCCATGCACTCCTGCCTTCCACTGCCTCCTGCAGTTTGCTCAAACTCAGGCTGGTAGCTTCGAGAACACTGTCCCACCATCTCATCCTCTGTCGCCCCCTTCTCCTTGTGCCCTCCATCTTTTCCAACATCAAGGAAGAAGGGGGGATATACACAAAAATATTGCAATAATCATAATATTGCTTGGCCAGGGGTGACCTTTTCCAACGGCGATCGGTGGAGGCAGCTTCGGAGGTTCAGCCTCACCACCTTGAGGAATTTTGGGATGGGGAAGAGGTCCATCGAGGAGCGGATCCAGGAGGAGGCTCAGTGCCTGGCAGAGGAGTTCCGTAAGTTTCAAGGTAGGCCTCTGGAGAAATTCATAATTAAAGGATTGGTCGCCTCTAGAAGGCTCTGTGGTGCTTGGTCCACAAGTGTAGCCATTGTGTGCTCTTGCCAAAGACAGACCTTTTCTTCCCTCCTCCTGCCTTCTGTCTCTCCCCACTAGGGACGCCCTTTGACCCCACCGTCATTCAAGGGTACTCATTACCAGCTCCTCTTTTTTTATTGAAAAGTGTGACATTTACTGTAACAACTTCATGATGAGTACTGGCACCTATTTTCCTAGGGGGGAAAAGCACTGGACAGAAATACAGTAACTATAAGAAAACCAATAGCTATTACCAATAATTGGCTGTCTTGTGACTTGAGGCAACTCAGAAGTGTAAATACAAATGTGACCAAAATAAATAGCTTTGAGGCTGACAAAAGCAGTAAAACATTAAATAAAAAGCGAGGAGTGTGTTTCGCTGGAGGCTCTGCACTTTTGGAAACAAGACATGAACTGGATTGTGGCCATCTTTTGAAATGTGCACTTCTCTGAATGTTGCAGTGTAAATCCCCAAGCCAAGTAAATGGTACCAACATGCATATCCTGGGATGGTAAAGCATGCATAAAAAGGTCTATAATAGTGAAAATATCATACACAGAGGCATTACATAGCCATAAAATGCTTTGCAAAAATGTGCTTCTTAGGCAATTGTGCATATGAAAAAGGGCAATGTTAGGAGAAATTTGTACTAAATGGTTGATGAATTTTCAGGAAACTGATATGGAGGGCACCAGGCTGTGGAAAACTGGATTAGGGATTTGATTTCCTTTTTTAAAAAAATCATTTTATAATGTACATAAAACACAGAGAACAGTTATAACAGGAGATGGGAATGAAAAGATGAAAAACAAAATTTTAAGAGAGGCACATGGGTCAGCATAACAAAGTCCAAGCAAAAAAGACTGACTTTCAAGGCTAGTTCCAGATCTGCCGGGCTGGGGAGAAGGGTTATCTTGAGAAAGAGGCATCCTGTGTATATGTAATAAAGAAATGCCAAGTCATATGAAGAGCCTTGTCAAACTCAAATGACTCACAGCTTTCTTCATTATCGCTACATTCCACACTGAGCGTTGCCAAGCACCAAGTGTAAGATTTTGTAATGACTATTCAAGCTGCCAAGATCATATATTAGACCAATTCCCTTGGCAATGTATCTACATTGGTATCATCAAAAATATTCATGTTTTGGAGACAAGTTGCACACCAGTGAATCTTGATGTTTGTTTCTGTCTATCATAAATATTCAAAGCTTGCAATGCAGAACTAGTTTGTAAAACTCTTTTTCTATATTTGTTGGCTGTGGATAGGTTGACCATTGCTCAAGGATGGAGAAATACGCCAGACTTTCCCCTTCACATTCACTTTCAGAAGGCTCTATGTATCACTGTCAGGGAACTGCCATCGGAGCCAGAGGGAGAGGGACGGCTCCAGAGGGATTCCGGAGAGCGTCCCGGGAGGGAGAGAAGCAGCCCATCTTCTGGGGAAGGAAATCAGCGTAGCACCAGTGGAGAAGGGGGGCAGATGGGGGAATCGGCAAGGTGGCTCCAGGACTCCTCGCCGGAGACCAGCAGGGAGAGCACGGGCCCTCCACTGCCCACACCCTCCCTGCGCAGAAGGCTTCCGCGCAGGGAGAGTAGGCGGAGACTAGGCGTCAAAGAGCTTCTTTGCTGGAAGAAGTTCAAGAAACGCCCACTGACGGATTCTGCCAGCGATTGAGACAGCCACGGGCGAGTGGCTGTCCGGACAGAAAGGGTTCACTCAGGCAACCCAGCCAGGTGTGGTGCCGATTTACGCACAAGCAACCCCTAGAACCATTACAATCACGATTTCAGAAATGTTTATTCATTTGAGGCACTGCCCAGCCAATAGCCTATGCTGTCATGTACCATATTTTTCCGTGTATAACATGCCCCCATGTATACAACACCCCCTTTTTGGGGGGACTCCAAATTAAGAAAGTGGGGGATACACTTCTTCTTTTTCTTCTTCAATCACTCGTAGCCGAGTAAGATTGTCTTCCATAAACACGGTTTCAACAATGAGTCCGTAAGTGACTGTGGAGGCCAATTCTGGATCCACACATCCTTCCACGGTGGAGACATTGGTTCCTGGGAGGGATTTGATCACGGTGTGGATTTGCCAAGCGTGCCTTCCTCTTAGCACGTTTCTCCCTTGCATTCTGAGTCTGAGTGTCTTCAAAGCCCATGACACCTTTGGTAAAGGCTGTTCTCCAACTGGAGTGCTCGCAGGCCAGGTTTCCCAGTTGTCGGTGTTTATACTACATTTTTTTAGATATGCCATGAGAAGTCTTTAAACCTCTTTTGTTGACCACCAGCATTACGCTTTCCATTTTAAAGTTTGGAATCGTGTAGTTGCTTTGGAAGACGATCATCAGGCATCCGCACAACATGACCAGTCCAATGAAGTTGGTGTTGAAGAATCATTGCTTCAGCACTGGTGATCTTTGCTTCATCCAGTACACTGATATTAGTTTGCCTGGCTTCTCAAGTGATGTGTAAGATTTTTTGGAGACACCGTTGATGGAATCTTTTGAGAAGTTGGAGATGACATTTGTAAGTGGTCCATGCTTCACAAGCATACAGTAAGGTTGGTAGTACAATAGCTTTGTAAATAAGCATTTTGGTTTCCCTGCGAATGTCCCAGTCCTCAAACACTCTGCACTTCAGTTGGGAGAAAGCCGCACTTGCAGAGCTCAGGCAATGCTGAATTTCGGCATCAGTGTTGACCATTGTGGAAAGATAACTGCCTAGGTAGGAGAAGTGGCTTTCTCAATAATGATGGAACTCAACAGAGAATACCTTTATTTTTATATGCCTATATTATTTGCAAAGGGAATCTTTGTGGGGGTTAGCATAGCAACATAAGAAGAGCCTGCCTGTTGGATCAGGCCAAAGCTTTTTCATTTAGTGGCCAACCAGATGCCTATTATGGGAAACCCACAATCAGGAATTGAGTGGAAGAAACCCTCCTGTGGTTTCCAGCAACAGAAACATTACTGCCTTCAACCATGAAGGCAGAGCTTAGCTGTTGTTGATGGCAGCCATTGATAGCCCTCTTCTTTGTAAATGTAGGAATATGTCTTCAGTGCCCGTGGATCAATATTTGGGATGGGCTTGAATGATACTGTGGTCCAAGGAGACAGGATAGTCAGACAGCAGGAGTTCAATATGTGGGCAGGAGCTCAAATTCCCTGTTTTGGGTTTCCAAAAGCTGGTCAGTATGACAGAGGGTCAAAGACTTCTTCTGTCTGCTCCTTGTTTTCTGGCTGCCTCTGGCATCGTGGCCTGGCGTCTTGGCTTCAACTGCCTCCTACTTGGACCTTGGAGCTCCTTGGATCTCAAAGGGCAGGGCACAGGACTGGCAGAAGTCCTGGCAGGCCCTGTCTGGGCCTGTGTTCCCACTGACCCTCCACCTGACTTGGCTTCCTTCAGCCCCTTGGCAGCCAGAAGAGCAGCTGGGCTCTGCTCCCAGGCGAGGCTGGTCAAAGATTGGCAGAGATGGACCCAGGTCAGTGGCATAACTGGGGTTTTTGCCACCCGAGGTGGTCACTGAGTTTGCTGCCCCTCTTGTCTATCATTTCGTGGATATGGGCTGATAGATGTTAGGAGGCCACCCCCATTTTCAGGGGCAAACAAACAAAAACAAACACCATGTGTGAGGCCAAAATTTGGCACGCACTCCCACCTCTTGCTTTTTCATTCTGTTCAATTCAGTATATCATAGGTATGACACCTAGACAGCATCTTAAAAAGTAGAGACATCAAATTGCTAACAAAGGTCTGTATAGTAAAAGCTATGGTTTTCCCAGTAGTGATGTATGGAAGTGAAAGCTGGACCGTAAGGAATGCTGATCGCCAAAGAATTGATGCTTTTGAATTATGGTGCTGGAGGAGACTCTTGAGAGTCCCATGGACTGCAAGAAGATCAAACGTCTCAATTCTGAAGGAAATCAGCCCTGAGTGCTCACTGGAAGGACAGATCCTGAAGCTGAGGATCCAAGACTTTGGCCACCTCAGGAGAAGAGAAGACTCCCTGGAAAAGACCCTGATGTTGAGAAAGATGGAGGGCCCAAGGAGAAGGGGACGACAGAGGACGAGATGGTTGGATGGTGTTCTCGAAGCTACCAGCATGAGTTTGACCAAACTGCGGGAGGCAGAAGTGCCTGGCGTGCTCTGGTCCATGGGGTCATGAAGAGTTGGACACGACTAAACGACTAAACAACAACAGTGCCCCATCAGCTTGGCATGCAGTGCAGGAGAACTGCTTGCATTGCCCTGAATCTGCCACTGCCATTCCCCTCACCAAGCTATAATTCCCCGATGGGCGCAGCACCCCTTTTCACAGGGAACCCTGGAATTGTAACTCTGGGAGGTGACTAGGGAGGGTCTCAGATTCCTCAAGGTGAGCTTTCTCTGGAGTCTCTCTCAGTCCTGCCTGGAAAGCATTGGTAAAACTTCCTGACCTTCTAATGCTTAACATAACGATCAGCACACTAATCTTGTGTTTCTAGCAAACTTTAATTACGGCCTCTGCTACAAAGACTGGTTTGGACCTATACAATAGACTATATTTGCCAAAGATAAACTCAGGATTATGGAAAGAAACAAGACAGTTTTGTCATTGTCACGAGGTTCCTGTCCTTTTGATTAAAACACGGGGAAGGTATTTTGTTATGAGAATTTTAAGGTCTAAGATATAAAATAAATGTTCATAAATGTACCAGGCAAACACATACATGAATATATAAACCACATGTCTGAAACAGTACAGGAAAAAAGTCCTAAAGCCATGTTGACTCTTTCGGTGACCTCAAATATTCCTCCGCAGTTTGGATGGAAATGGGAAAAGCCTCCCTATTGTCTCTGTGCTCACAAATCCTGCCTGAAGGGCTCATTTGGGTATGAATAGGGTGAGCCTGTGACCTGGACTCAGGAATTAAGTATTTACCATCACAAAAGAATGGATGGGCTGCCCAGATAAACCCATTAACAGGTTTCCCACCAGACAGGATTCTGTGGTAGACTGCCTCTTATGTGATGTATGTATGATGTATTGGGGGGTGGCCTTGAGCTACACGTTAGGCAATTTCAAAAGTCTATATAAGAGCTTCCACACCAATGTTCTGGGGTCCTCCTTCCTCCCGCGTGCGGGGGTGGTGGTGGTGAGCACCCTGTTGCAACAGTTTAATATAGATCAGGCTTACTAGCTGCTTTGCTTCTCAATATTCTCTGGTTGGCTTCTGTTATTTTCTCCTACCAATAGAGAACCTATATAAAGACTCTATATGGCTCTTGGATACCCAATAAGGGATAAAGGAGCACTTTTTTCTTATAACCTATTTATTCCCTCTTTTCCTCCAAGGAGTTCAAAGTGGAGTATATTACATAGCATTTTTGTATATTCTCTTTTCTCTCTCTCTCTTTCTTACTCCCCCCCTTGTAACACTCCCCCCCCCTTATAATTGAAATACTTTCAATAAAAATAGTAATTTAAAAAAGGAAGCGTACATAGTTATTTCCCTCCCTATTTAATCTCCACAACAACAACCTTGTGAGGTAGGTTAGGCTGAGAGTGACTGACTAGCCCAAGGGCACCCAAATGAGCTTCATGGCCGGAGTGGGGGGAATTTGAACCCTGGGCTTTCCCAGGTTCTAGTCTGACACTATAACCACTATGGGACACAGCAAACAAACAGGGATTTGTAGGAAATAAACAGAGTCCCTCTTCTCAGGGAACTGTAGCTCTGGGAGGCGAATAGGGAGGGTCTCTGAACATTGAAACAGACTACATTTCCCATGATTCTCTGGGGGAAGCCATGGCCATTTAAAGTAGAATCATAGCACTTTAGAGGGATGGTGCGGATGTGAGCCTGGAAAGGCAGGTGGATGAAACTCCAAAACATTTTCTTGCAAGCCTCCACAGTTGTTCTTTAAATGGGATTGCCTATTTGCCCTGCTCTGCAAAACATAAACATGTATTTGTTGTTGTGTAGTCTTTTAGTGGTGTTCGGCTCTTCGTGACCCCATGGACCAGAGCCTGCCAGGCACTCCTGTCTTCCACTGCCTCCCGCAGTTTGGTCAAACTCATGCTGGTTTGATAACACTGTCCAACCATCTCGTCCTCTGTCGTCCCCTTCTCCTTGTGCCCTCCATCTTTCCCAACATCAGGGTCTTTCCCAAGGAGTCTTCTCTTCTTGTGAAGTGGCCAAAGTATTGGAGCCTCAGCTTTAGGATCTGTCCTTCCAGTGAGCACTCTGGGCTAAGTTCCTTAAGAATGGATAGGTTTGATCATAGTACCAAAAAGGCAATTCACCCTCCACCTTAATGAGCCGCTCTCTGATTTGTCCCCAGTACCCTGTCCAACATTTGCAATGAAATGCCCTTTTTATGGTTATCATGTAATCCTTGTTAAGTTAACGAATTAACTTCTTGACTCGAAATGGCAAAGTCCACCCAGCTGGCTTGGAAAGGGGTCGGAGGACCGGGAGTTACTGGATAACCAATGTGGAAAGTTTGGTGTTCCCCAGCCGCCCTTATAAGTCCAGCTGTGGCTCTCGGCGCCTCCCCATAGCCCAGAGGGGGCATCTCTTGGCCAGGGTCCTCCATGGAGCTACTCTCTGGGTCTCTCTTCCTGCTCCTTTGCATCTGTGGCGTCCTCCTCCTGGGCTTGGGATGGAAGGGCAAAGGCGGCAAAGGTCGTCTGCCCCCTGGACCCACCCCGCTCCCCATCCTAGGGAATTTTCTCCAACTGGACCCAAATAACATCATCAAGTCCCTGGAGAAGGTGAGTCTCCTTTCACCTCCCTACCGAGCTGCAAGGTAAGCTGGGGGAGATTGGAAGCCTATGAGCAGCGCCACGGCCGGGGATCCATCTTTGTAGGAATGCAAGAGCACCAGAAGAGACTTGCTGGATCTGTCCAAAGGGGGTTTGAACAGACAGTGAACAGACAGGGGCCTCTGGGAAGCACTCGGGCAGGTCCTGAAGGCAATAGCCCCCCCACTATTGTCTCCTAAAACCTGATATCCACAGGTCTGTTACAAGTGTATGGACTCAGGTCTGGACTCAGATGTTCTCAGCCAGTATTCATGCAAGCTCATATACCCACTGCTGAGAAATTTAGGATTTTTGCTGATGTTATAATCAGTGCCGGATTTATGTATAAGCTAAACAAGCTATAGCTTAGGGCCCCACTCTCTTGGGGGTCCCCCAAAAAAATTAAAGAAAAAACACCACCTGATGTACATTTCCAAAATATAAGATAAAAAACAAATAAAATAAAACCTACATACAGCAACAGTGTTTTGTGTTGTGTAGGCTCCTATGATGTAAGTAATGGGCCCGGCCTGCTAGCCTGCTCCTAAAATATCACTGGTTTGCTCATTTCTATATATAGGGTGCCTACATTCTGCGGGGACTGTTATGTGCAAATGGTTTTAGATACCTATTAGGTCCATAAATTGTCATATAGCATATATTCAACTCAAAAAACAGCAACAACAAAGTACAGCTGAACATTTAAACTGAAACTATTTGATGTGTTTTAAATTGTTTTTTTTGTTTTGTTAGTTTAAATGTGTTGGTGTTGTGTAGTGTTTTTGTGTTGTATTGTATTGTTTTTATTTTTTGTAGTGTTTAAATTGTTAATAAATATTATTTTTTTAAAAAAAAACATTTAAAGGGCCCCATTACCTTCAGTAGCTTAGGGCCTCATCAAACCTAAATCTGGTCCTGATTATAATGCACACTAGTCTTTGAATGTGTGTTGACCCTTAAACTTATGCCCACGAAGACTTCTCACACCAAAGGAATACAGAAAACTTGGTTTGCTATGTGAGATAGAAATGATAGAATATATAAATGCTGCTACACACACACACACACACACACACACACACACAATCCTACAATTTAAGCAGGCAGAAAGTTTTATAATACCCACACCTTTGATCTGAATTTTGCCATGAACCCACACTAGAAGTGGGAGCAGGGGGAGGAAAGTATACCTTAAAGCAAAGCAGAAGTGTGTTGAATCCTGAGGAGCATTGGCTAAGTACCTCGTAGTAGGAAGCAGTGGTGTAGCGTGGGGTGTGTGCAGGGGGTGCCAGCCGCACCGGGCGCAACATCTGGGGGTTAGCGTTAGCGGGCGCAAATCCACGGGTTAGGGGGCACAAATCCACGGGTTAGGGGGTGCAAATTATTTGCCTTGCCCTGGGTGCTGACAACCCACGCTACGCCACTGGTAGGAAGGCCTTGGAGAGGAGCACTTCCTGTCTTTCCCCCAGAGCTCCTGCCCGTTTCTCCCCTTGGCCATCCTTGTGAGGCTCCCTTCCCGCCCGGTCCCTCCCTCACCTGTGCACACCTGTGCCAACCTGAGGGGGCAGGGAAAGGTTCCTTCAAAAGGGACTGACACTCTTCTCCCGGCAGCTGAGCGAGGTCTACGGCTCGGTCTTCACCGTTTACCTGGGGCTGCAGCGAGTCGTGGTCTTGTGCGGCTACAAGGTGGTGAAGGAAGCCCTGGTGGACCAGGCAGAGGACTTCAGCGGCAGAGGGCAGCTGCCGTCCTTCTCCAAGGATTTCAATGAACACGGTGAGGGGGTCCATCCTTGCGGGGAAAGGGGGCTTGGGGCGCAGCTCAGCCCATTTCTCCATCACTCTACTGACCTGTTGGAGGGCATAGTACATGGGTTTGAAAATTATTATTTTGTGTGTGTGAAGGTAACCATGAACGTTTATTCCCCTTAGAGTGAAGGGCAGGTGATTAATATTGATAATCAATAATCATATTTTTATATGTTAAGGTAAAGGTAGAGGGACCCCTGGCCATTAGGTCCAGTCATGACCGACTCTTGGGTTGCGGTGCTCATCTCGCTTTATTGGCCGAGGGAGCCGGCATCCAGCTTCCGGGTCATGTGGCCAGCATGACTAAGCCGCTTCTAGAGAACCAGAGCAGCGCACGGAAATGCCATTTACCTTCCTGCCAGAGCCGTACCTATTCATCTACTTGCACTTTGACGTGCTTTCGAACTGCTAGGTTGGCAGGAGCAGGGACCGAGCAATGGGAGCTCATTCAGTCGCGGGGATTCGAACCGGCAACCTTCTGATTGGCAAGTCCTAGGCTCTGTGGTTTAACCCACAGTGCCACCTGTGTCCCTCATTTTTATACGTTAAGTTTCACAAATATATGCACACTTTACCCCTGTATATTCACTTTTGTAACACGTTACTTGGCCGATGTTTAAAATGATGAATGTTGAAGAGACAAGCTTTATTGGAAAATTACTGCTTTCTCTATGGCTGGGCCTCTTCCAAGGAGTTCATGTTAATTTGAGATGCTGATGGATAAATCAGGGGTCCCTAAATTGGGTGGTAGTGTCTACTGGGGGGGGGGGGTAGTGGGATCACCTGGAAGGGTGCTAAAAGACAAGGGGTGGCAGGATTAGGGTGCTGGAGATGTCTGTGACTACCAGGCTCTGAAAAGCTGGTGTTGCTGGATGGAGTTCTGCAATTTTGTGGAATTCGTAGTTATAAGCAGTTCTAATTGGGGTTTGAACAAATGTCAAATGAATTTCTGCTGCCTTGAATATCACTGTGTAATTATGTTGCTTAATGGGTTGCACAAACCTCTATTCCCATAGATCTAATATATAAATCTGATAAACAAATAAATATTCCAAATAATGTTTTTTATAGGGGAGGGGAGAGGGTGATAGGGATGAGTTTGTGGAACCAAGGGGGTGGCCCCCAGAAAAAATTGGGAACCACTGACTTATAGAATAACAGCTCAGTGGTGCTTTTAGGTCTCCACATACATACATACATACATACATACATACATACATACATACATACAATAATAATAATATTGCTTGGTCAGGGGTGGTCTTTGCCAACGGCGATCGGTGGAGGCAGCTTCGGAGGTTCAGCCTCACCACCTTGAGGAATTTTGGGATGGGGAAGAGGTCCATCGAGGAGCGGATCCAGGAGGAGGCTCAGTGCTTGGCAGAGGAGTTCCATAAGACACAAGGTAGATCATAAAGATTAAAGGTAAGGGTAAAGGACCCCTGACAGTTAAGTCCAGTTGCAGATGACTCTGGGGTTGCGGTGCTCATCTCGCTTTACAGCCCGAGGGAGCCAGTGTTTGTCCACAGAAAGTTTTTCCGGGTCATGTGGCCAGCATGACTAAGCCGCTTCTGGAGTAACGGAACACCGAAACCAGAGCAGCGCATAGAAATGGCGTTTACCTTCCTGCCGGAGTGGTACCTATTTATCTACTTGCACTTTGTGCTTTTGAACTGCTAGGTGGGCAGGAGCTGAGACCGAGCAACGGGAGCTCACCCCATCGTGGGGATTCGAACTGCCGACCTTCTGATTGGCAAGCCCAAGAGGCTCAGTGGTTTAGACCACAGCACCACCTGCGTCCCTGATAAAGATTGGTTGCCTCTAAAAGACTCTGTGGTGCTTGGTCTGCACTTGAGAGGCTGGCGTAGCCATTCTGTGCTCTTGCGAAACGCAGACTCTTTCTTGTAGCAGCTTGTATGGCATATATATGATACCAACAAGGAGGAATGGCCAGACGAAGTTAGTAGAATATATAGAAATGGCTTGTTGTCTTTGTCCATGGAGCTGGACCATAAAGAAGGCTGATCACCGAAGAATTGATGCTTTTGAATTATGGTGCTCTTGAGAGTCCCATGGACTGCAAGAAGATCAAACCTCTCCATTCTGAAGGAAATCAGCCCTGAGTGCTCACTGGAAGGACAGATCCCGAAGCTGAGGCTCCAAGACTTTGGCCACCTCAGGAGAAGAGAAGACTCTCTGGAAAAGACCCTGATGCTGGGAAAGATGGAGGGCACAAGGAGAAGGGGACGACAGAGAACGAGATGGTGGAACAGTGTTCTCGAAGCTACCAGCATCGAGAACCTGCGGGAGGCAGTGGAAGACAGGAGTGCCTGGCATGCTCTGGTCCATGGGGTCACAAAGTGTTGGACACGACTAAATGACTAAACAACAACATAGAAATGGCATGATTGGGAAATAAGATATGAAATCAGGACACGAAAGTATTAGAAGAAGAATGGAAATGTTTTGTAGATTAACTGGAAACTCATTGCGAACGTATTAAAAGGTTAACAGTAAAAGAGTAAATTCAGCAGTTAGAGATATTGAGAAAAAAGAAAAGAAAAAAAAAGAAAGAAATGGGGACTACAAATTATAATATGTAGTGGAAAAGAAGTTAACAAAATAAACCGTGGAAGGAGTTGGGAGGGAAGTCAACATGAATTGCGTGGACCGTATTTGTATTTTGTATTTTGTATTTGGATTACTGTTTCAAGTGTGAAAATGAAAATGAAAAATACAATCAATCAATCAATCAATCAATCAAACAAACAAACAAACAAACTCTTTCTTCCCTCCTGCTTTCTGTCTCTCCCCACTAGGGACGCCATTTGACCCCACCTTCATCCTCAGCCGAGCTGTCTCCAACATCATCTGCTCCATCGTCTTTGGGAATAGGTTCCAGTACGACGACGAGAAATTCCTCACTTTGAACAACCTGATCACAGAACGGTTCCGCGTGGCCAGCCTGTCCCCGTCTCAGGTGAGGGCGGACGGAGAACCCCCCAATATCTCTACACCTTGATTATTATCACTATCGTTTTTTAAAAAGCAAAGAATAAAAAATTCAAGCTGTAAAGTGTCACAGTCTGGAAGGGCAAAAGGGCAAAGATGCAGCCCAGTTCCAGCGGTTCTCTTTGCAAATGAATACTTATTAAAGAATAAAAGTATTCCACTCCCGTGTGTGCCATCATCACCATTATTATTTTTACATTCTTTATCATTTTGCATTGCAACAATTCGAAACACTCATATACAACAACAAACCAACCAACCATAAATATGTCAGAATCTGCGTTTGACCAAGCTGATAAAGCTCATCTTCCGGAATCGCCCTCCGACGTGATTAACAACCAGAGCTTTTGATGAGGCTCCAGGCACATTCCCATTCAGCAGAGAATCAAAGCAGCACACGGAAGTGATGAGATTTATGGCTACATCGCTATGCTTTATTTCTTACTACGCAGACAGAAAGCACATCCTCTCTCTGTGAAAGCAGAGAGCAACTGAAACAAAGGAACAGGAAACCAATAACGTCATATCCGTCTCCTGTCTCCCGTGAGACTTCCAACAGCCTGGAAGGTCTCTGGAATGTAAACAGAGTCTTGTGACTCTAATCAGCTGCACAGTGGCAAACAGAAACTAACAAAATAACATATGAAAACAAAAGGGATGGTTTGCATTTTCTGTTAAGGTCTCTTTAAGTATTTCAGTGTCTTTCAGTAAGGTTTGGAAGGTAAGCATTGAGTCAAATAAGATCTTTTAGTCAAACGGGTCCCTCCATAGTGTCACAGAATCAAAGAATCTTAGAGCTGGAAGGGATACAAGGGTCATCTAGTCCAACCCCCTGCAATGCAGGAATCTCCGCTAAAGCATCCCTGACAGGTGGCCATCCAACTTCTGCTTAAAAACCTCCAAGGAAGGAGAGTTCGCCGCCTCTCATGGGAATATGTTCCACTGCAACAGCTCTTAGTGTCAGAAAGTTTCCCCCCGAATGTTTAGTCAGAATCTCCTTTCTTGTGACTTGAAGCCATTGGTTCGAGTCCTACCCTCCAGAGCAGGAGAAAACAAGCTTGCTCCCTCTTCCATGTGACAACCCTTAAGGTATTTGAAGATGGCTCTCATATCTCCTCTTACTCTTCTCTTTTCCAGGTTAAACATACTCAGCTCCTTCAACCGTTCCTCATCAGGCTTGGCTTCCTGACCCTTGATCATCTTGGTTGCCCTCCTCTGCACACCTTCCAGCTTGTCAACATAAATTGAGTTACTCTTAATTGGACACAATATTCCAAGTGTGGTCTGACCAAGGCAGAAAAGAGTGGGATTATTACTTCCCTTGAGTTGGACACTAGACTTCTGTTGATGCAGCCTAGAATAGCATTAGCATTTTTTGCTGCTGCATCACACTGTTGACTCATGTTCAGCTTGTGGTCCACCAAGACCCCTAGATACTTTCCACATGTACTGCTAGTAAGCCAGGTGTCCCCCATCCTTTATTTGTGCACCTGGTTCTTCCTAGAATCATAGAATCATAGAATCATAGAGTTGGAAGAGACCACAAGGGCCATCGAGTCCAACCCCCTGCCAAGCAGGAAACACCATCAGAGCACTCCTGACATATGGTTGTCAAGCCTCTGCTTAAAGACCTCCAAAGAAGAGACTCCACCACACTCCTTGGCAGCAAATTCCACTGTCAAACAGCTCTTACTGTCAGGAAGTTCTTCCTAATGTTTAGGTGAAATCTTCTTTCTTGTAGTTTGGATCCATTGCTCCGTGTCCGCTTCTCTGGAGCAGCAGAAAACAACCTTTCTCCCTCCTCTATGTGACATCCTTTTATATATTTGAACATGGCTGTCATATCACCCCTTAACCTCCTCTTCTCCAGGCTAAACATGCCCAGCTCCCTTAGCCGTTCTTCATAAGGCATCGTTTCCAGGCCTTTGACCATTTTGGCTGCCCTCCTCTGGACACATTCCAGTTTGTCCGTGTCCTTCATGAACTGTGGTGCCCAGAACTGGACACAGTACTCCAGGTGAGGTCTGACCAGAGCAGAATACAGTGGCACTATTACTTCCCTTGATCTAGATGCTATACTCCTATTGATGCAGCCCAGAATTGCATTGGCTTTTTTAGCTGCCGCGTCACACTGCTTAAGTGCAGAACCTTACATTTCTCCCTATTGAGAATCTTTTTGTTAGCTTGCGTCCAGTTCTTCAATCTGTTAAGGTCATTTTTGTTTTTTAAGAGTCAAGGTTTCCAGGCAGGCGTGAGCCTCAACACTTGCCTTTTTGTGGAATCTGAGTTTGCAAGAATCACATACTAAGGTCAGCCAAATGTGGTAACGCCCTTCCATTGCTCCCCATCTTCTTCCCCTGCAGCTGTACAATATTTTCCCAGAGATCATGGAGAAGATCCCCGGATCCCACCACGCGGGCAGCAAATGTTCCCAGGGGATCATCCGCTTCATAGAGGAGAGGATCAAGATGCAGCAGGCCTCACTGGATCCCTCTGATCCCCACAACTACATTGACTGCTTCTTAGTTAAGATGGATCAGGTAAGGAATGAACTTCCTCATCTCTATCATCTGCTCCCCCTAAAACGTGCTGTCTGCAGGTTTCAGAGAATTGTGGAATTGGAAGGGACCCCAAGTGGCAACTAGTCTGACCCCCCTTCAATGCAGGCATCATAGTAGACCTCGATCTCTTGGCAGGAAGAGAATAATCCGGCTTCTGAATTTTGCATGGAGAATTTGGTCATGGCCACCTTCAACTTGTTCTTCGCTGGGACGGAGACGATCGGCACCACCCTGAGATATGGATTCCTCACCATGCTGAAGTATCCACAGATTCAAGGTGAGGGCAGAAGGAGGGAACCTATGAGAATCACCTGAGCTTCTACAGCTACAAACAAAGCTGTTCCCGGGGTGTGTCCATTGTCGCATGCTGACAGCTTCTGGGAGCCACAAGTGAGAGAAGAGTGTTGGGTAGGGACCAGAGCTGGACAAAGTTGTTGGGAGTACCCACAGATTCAAGGTGAGGGCAGAAGGAGGAAACCTCCCTCCAACAAGCGAGAAACACATGAATTGTACAGGGACAGAACAAGCTGATGATGGAAGGCAGCAGCATAGACCCTAAGGCCACATGTCCCCACAGAGGGGGGCGTGTGGATTGTTTATATATTTGAGAAAGCTCAACATCTTCACACTGGTCTGTCATTCTGTCTTTCTGAAGAGGCCTTTATAGGTCTCTGCTGGGTCAAGCCAAAGGGGGTCCATCTAGTCCGGCCTCCTCTTTTCACAGCGGCTCAGTGGGAAACCTGCAAAGAGGACTGGAGCACAAGAGCCGGGGGCTGGACCACATAACCCTCAGGATCCCTTCCAACTCTACAACTCTATGATTCTGTGATTTAAGCCCTCCTTTGGTTCCTAGCGGTGAAGTAATTAAATAAATAAATAAATAAATAAATAAATAAACTATAGGCATTTTCCACCCACAAGGGAAGCCCCAGCTAGAACTGACTGTAGTAGTCAAGATGTGAGATTAACAGGGCATGTAGATGCGTGTCCAGGCTACCCCAGTCCAGAAATGGCCATAGCTGGACTTCTGGTTGGTCGCCCATTATGGCGGACGGGAGCTCTTTCATCTGAAAGGGCACCGGTGCTTTGAAGGTTGGAGATCGCTAGAGTGTCGCGGTACCCCCCCCCAAAAAAAACTCGGATCAAGTGTTCTGAGGACCTGGTGTTCCTGCGGGTGCCTGTAGCGAGTCCCTCGCTCCCTGGTAAGCTCTTGAAAAGAGCTCCGAGAGCGAGCGGGGTTGGAGACGGAGGCACTTGAGAATAGGCTACCCCAGTCCAGAAATGACCATAGCTGGAGGGCCAGTCATGGATGGCAACAGGCACTCCTTGCCACTGAAGCCAGTTGGCACTCAACTGATAATGTCACATCAAAGCCTTCCCCCAAAATTTGAAGTTGCTGTTTTTGGGTGGTGGAAACGGCCCTATCCTGATTGTGAACAGGTGCTCAGTCATAGAATCACAGAACGGCAGAGTCGGCAGGGATCCAAAATATCATTTTGTCCAGCCTTCTGTAATCCAGGAATCTCAGCCCAACCGCTCTCTTTCCCCCCAAGAAAAACTCCATGAGGAAATCGATCGAGTGATTGGGAGGGACCGGATTCCAGCCACTGAGGACAGGAACAAAATGCCTTACATGGAGGCTGTCTTGCATGAGATCCAGAGGTTCAGCGATATCCTACCCATGAGTCTTCCGCACGCTGCCACCAAAGACATCAACTTCAAGGGATACGTCATCCCCAAGGTAAGATTCCCAGCAGGCCCCTCAGCAAGGACAGAGGGACCAGGATCCAGCCTTTTGGCCCTCAAAGCAATTGGTGTGAGACTACAAGGATGGGGGTGGGGACAGGATTTGAGCTCAGTGCCCCCCACTTTCAGGTCCAGAGGCAGTCTGTCTAGACTCCTGGGCTCCTAAGGGGGTATTTGGCCACTGTGAGAACAGGGTGCTGGAGCAGAAGGGCCCCCTTTGGCCTGATCCAGCAGCCAGGCACTTCTTATGTTTTTTAAATATATAAAAATACTATTCTCCTAGGGGACCTACATCTATCCTTTGCTGAGCAGCGTTCACTATGACACAGAGGAGCACTCCAACCCTCAAGAATTTGACCCAGGGAGATTCTTGGATAGCCAAGGCTGCTTCAAGAAGGTGGAGGCGTTCATGCCTTTCTCAGCAGGTACGTGGGGGGGGAGGGGGCTCCTTCCATTCCATTGGGAGGGGAGTCGGGTTGGTGGGTGGTCTCTCTCCTATGAGATTCATTTCTGGGCCATCCTTCTCAGGAGGGTCAGAGAAAGGAACCTCTTTTCTGGTCCTACTTATCTTGGCTTCTCGCAGGCATCTTGGGGGCCACTGGAAGAACAGGATGCAGGGCTGGAGGGGGCCTGATCCTGCCGGGCTCTCCTGCATTATACCTGCCAAGGACAGCATGGGAGAGGGGCCGGGTTGACCACTTAGCAACCTGTTGGTGCATGCCCCATTAAGAGAATACATTACAACCCCCCCCCCCGGGGCCACAGACAGTTAGAGGCCAAAGGCAGGCTTAAAGAGGATCAATTATGCCTGGCACCTAAAGATTTATAATTTATAAGCATTCCACAAATCGGGAGCCACTGCAGAAAAGGCCTGTTCCCATGTTGCAACCCTCTGGACCTCTCATGGAGGAGGTACTGTTTAAATGTATGCTATAATAGCATAAGGGACGCGGGTAGCACTGTGTTATAAATCAGTAAGCCTCTTGGGCTTGCCGACCAGAAGGTTGGCAGTTCGAATCACCGCAACGGGGTGAGCTCCCGTTGCTCTGTCCCTGCTCCAGCCAACCTAGCAGTTCAAAAGCACGCCAATGCAAGTAGATAAATAGGTAGCACTGTGGTGGGAAGGTAAATAGTGTCCCCCCCCCTTTTGACGTTTTAATTTTTTAATTTTTTAAAAAATTGTACACTCTTTACATCAGAGGATGGTTTCTGTCACAGTGTCCCGTTGCGTCAGGAGCGGTTTAGTCCTACTGGCCACATGACCCAAAAAGCTGTCTGTGGACAAACGCCAGCTCCCTCGAAAGCGAAATGAGCGCCGCAACCCCATAGTTGGCTTTGACTGGACTTAACCATCCAGGGGTCCTTTACCTTTTACCTATAATAGCACACAAGGACACCTTGACTCTTCTAGACCATCCTTGCAGGCAACAGCTACTTAAGACTTTCTTTTACTGCCGACACGCCGTAAGCTATCGGTGCCTATCAATAATTGTTCCCACTACATCTTGCACCCACTGAGTTTTTTATTGGCTTAATTGGGTAGGTTTCGGCACAGCAGCCAGACAGCCCTCCAGCTAGCTCTCCTCCTCCACTGACACCCAGATCATGAAGAACCTTGCATGTTGCTGAGCAATGGGACCGGCAGGCCCAGAGGGGGTTTCCTTGCCCTCAGCGCCATTTACGTCTGCTTGGGAGGAGTCCAGAGGGAGAGGATTAGAGAGGGAAGGAGGGGCCAGACAACAATCGCAACAACATCTTCAAGTAGGACAGATTAGCCCAGATGAACTCTGTTATGTTTTTGCTGTTGCGAATAAAAGCTGACTGCACTTCGCGTCTCGATACCTGTTACAGTCTCTTGACACTGCCCTACAGATTTTGCGTTTCTTTCTCCTGGCAGGGAAGCGTATCTGCATGGGCGAAGGGTTGGCCCGCATGGAGCTGTTCCTCTTCTTCACCACCATCCTGCAGGCCTTCACCCTCCAGTCCCCTGTGCCCCCCAGCCAGATCAGCCTCGCACCGGCGGCCGTGGGCGTTGGGAAGGTGCCCCCAAAATACCAGCTGTCAGCGTCCTGGCGCCAACACTGATTTCTCCCTTCCTGTGTTGCGGCGCAAGAAGATATCTGTTTCTCTCTCAGTACCTCTGCACTCCTGAGAGATTGGCCATGTAGGACAGTCCTCTCTTTGAAGGCCTGCCCATGCAAGGAGGAACAGCAGCACCAGAAGAAAGGAAGACAGCAGAGGCCTTGAGGTCACCTCTTTTGGGCAGCAGGCAGAACAAGGACCCAACTCACCTGGCCACAGTCCCCTTCCCTGCTAGGATGAGATGGGCTGCATTTCTGTTTAAATCAATGGTTGCCAAGCTTTTCTGGAGGACCTCCCTCTTGGCTCCATGAACTCATCCCCTGTGTCCCCTGCCTTGTCATTAGAATATTGGTTTGCACAAAGCCACTTCCGACCTTGGGAGGAGGTGGTGTTGCGGGCTTCACGCTCGCAGTGGCTGGTTTGCAGCCCCACATGATCTGGTGAATCGTCGGGCTGCGTCATCCCCTGAGCCAGCCAATCGGCTGGCTCGGAGAGTGTGGCTTGCCCCATTTAAGGCAAGCGCGGCCCGGGGATCGCCCTCTTTCAGACCGCTCAGCTGACTGGTTTTCCCACCCGCCCGCCCTTCAAGGTTTCCTTCTGACCTTGCTTTGGACCTCAGTTGGTCGCCGTTAAGGCGCCTGGTAGGAATTTTTTCCACTTGGCAAATTGGCACTGGCCATTTGGTTTTTCGCCTACCTTGTAGCAAATCGTCACAACTTCCCTGGTTTAGGCATTGGTAGGGGTATTCTTATGCAGATGTGTTGGGGGGAGCGCCATCACCTCCCCCAAATATTGAAGGGTAGTCTGGTAAAGGATTCCAGGGGGCGTTGCCTCATCCGAAGCCTATGGAGACCAGGGCCCAAAGTGCGCCCCCAAGCCGTGACCCCGGGGGAGTTCCTAGTTGACGTGCAACAGCAGGGCTCCCCCTGCTGGTGTTAACCCTTGCCGGTCTTCATGCCATCAGGCTGAAGCCGGATAGAATGATAGGACCAATGCCTAAGCCAATACCGCTCTTACCTGTAACCAATAAAGTTGTTTCCAATTTTAGCCCATTAACCTTAATTATGGTGTCATGTGTTGTTATTACCACTGGTGGGAGACGGGAACTCGCCATGCAACCCACTAAGGAAAGTAATAATACAAATTATGACAATAAAGGTTGAATGGATGGATGGGTGGATGAATAGCACAAGGGGTTTCAAAACATCCACAATGAATTGCACATTTATTGGGGGGGGGGGGAAACGTTTGCAAAAATGGATATATCTCATTCCCCCAGAATCTGGTCAGCTGAAACTCCTGGCTGACTCGCCAAACTGCTATAAGAAAAACAACAACAACTGCTCATTTTCCCTTATGGGGTATCCAAGGGCCCGTATAGAATCCTTAAGTGGGTTCCCCATCAGTAGGAGAAAATAACAGAAGCCAACCAGAGTATATTGAGAAGCAAAGTGGCTAGTAAGCCTGATATTTATTAAAGGAACTGTTGCAACAGGGTCCCCACTCACCACATGCAGAAGGGAGGAGAGAATCCAGAACAATGGTGCGCAAACCCTTATATAGACTTTTGAAATTGCCCACCCTGTAGCCCAAGATCACCCCGCAAAACAGCATACGCATATACATCACAGAAGGAGGCAGTCTACAGCAGAAATCATGTTTGTCCAGGATACCTGATAATGGTCACTGATTGCTTTCCTTGGGCGGCCTGGTAATTCTTTTGTGATGGTTTAGTTCCTGAATCCAGGTCACAGGCTCACCCTATTATTCATATACAAGTGCACCCTTAAGAGAGGATTTGTAAGCAAAAGACAATAGGGAGGCTTTCCCATTTCTTTTCTCCTTGCAGAGAAATATTTGAGGTCAACTTGGGAGAGTCAAAATGGCTTCAGGATTGCTCTCCTGTACTATTTCAGACACTTGGCTTATATAGTTATGTATGTGTTTGCCCCATATATTTAATTTATATTTGAGACCTTAGAATTCTCATAACACCCTGTAGTTAAAAAAAGAATATGCAGCAAAGAATATTGCATGAAAAATATTTATACACCTTCTTACATATGGGTGAGGGAAATTTAATTTAACAGCATTATGTATTTATATATAGCTACTTAGTCCTGCTGGCCACATGACCCGGAAGCTGTACGCCGGCTCCCTCGGCCAATAAAGCGAGATGAGCGCCGCAACCCCAGAGTTGGCCACGATGGCCAGGGGTCCCTTCCAGGCTGTAGAGAAAGGTTTTCTTGAGAAAGATGTTGCCTTTGTACATGTAATAAAAGCAGGGCTACCGGCTGGCAAAGAGGAGACTCATCTTGGTCGTTCTGCAGCTCTCAAGTTTTCAGTTCGTTTTAACTTTGTGTTAATTGGTTTTAACTCATTGCATCAATATTTTATGGAGGGGAGACCATAGGACAGAAATCCAAATCTCGCCTGCCCTTGAAGCCTTTCTAATTAATTTAGACTGGTTTGCAAAGAGTGTATCACATGTCACAGTCAAGACAAAATAAAAAAATTCCTTCCAGTAGCACCTTAAAGACCAACTAAGTTAGTTCTAGGTATGAGCTTTCGTGTGCATGCACACTTCTTCAGATACACGGCATGCACACGATAGCTCATACCTAGAACTAACTTAGTTGGTCTGTAAGGTGCTACTGGAAGGCATTTTTTTATTTTGTCTTGACTATGGCAGACCAACACGGCTACCTATCTGTAACATGTCACAGTGTTTTTCCAGATAGGGGTGGCCACAAGAATGCAAAAAAGAGTGGAGCAAGTTAAGCAAGCCAAACAAGCAAAGCTTTCAAAATATTTATCTCCCGCTGATAAAGCAGGAACATGGTACTCCTCTGGTGCAAGGAACACTCATACATCTGGCTCATTTAAGGCTATATAGAACCCCAGTTCCTATTTTCCAGAGATGGTCCCAGCTTCTGTAAATCCGGCTTCTGTAAATCTGGCTTCTGTAAATCCGGCTTCTGTAAATCTGGGGCTGTCCCTGGAAAATAGAGACACTTGGAGGGTGGCTTGGTCCATGGCTGCAACTGTGGGTGTGGTTTAAGGACAATTCCCAGGTCTCTCCTCCTTCTCCTCCGCTGCTTCCCCCCTCTGGGTAACTCAGTAAGACGCTGCAAAGGGTGTGGAGCTTTGCGCAGCTAGGAGTTTGAGAAGGGAGCAGGACAGACTGAGTAGCCGACCAAGGTAGGGATGGGGTAACAGAGAGGCATTTGGAAGACCTTTGAGCCGTGGTGGATGGGAGGGAGTCCTCATTTTTTATCTTAACCAGGATCAGGGGACAAATGGCTTGGACACCGAACGGCCAGCGTGGCTATACGTCCATGCCAACCTCCCTCTTGAGCTGTGTCTCTCTTCTACCCCTCCCCCCAGACATTTTAGGGGGGGATATGAAAACTTGAGGGACGCGGGTGGCGCTGTGGGTTAAACCACAGAGCCTAGGACTTGCCAATCAGAAGGTCGGCGGTTCGAATCCCTGCAACGGGGTGAGCTCCCGTTGCTCGGTCCCTGCTCCTGCCAACCTAGCAGTTCGAAAGCACGTCAAAGTGCAAGTAGATAAATAGGTACCGCTCTGGCGGGAAGGTAAATGGCATTTCCGTGCGCTGCTCTGGTTCACCAGAAGCAGCTTAGTCATGCTGGCCACATGACCCGGAAGCTGTACGCCACTAAAGTGAGATGAGCGTCGCAACCCCAGAGTCAGCCACGACTGGACCTAACGGTCGGGGGTCCCTTTACCCCTTACCCTTATGAAAGCTTGGCAACCAGAGATTTTAAGGAAAGTGGCAACCATCCTGGAAACCTCAGGAAGAGCTTGGGTGTGGGGCATAAATGGACTGCAGCAAAAAGGTTATTTCTTTCTCTATCCTTTATGACATTTCCTTGTCACATTTTCCTCTAAAGGCCTCCAGGAGCTACACAGGGCTCTTCTCCTCCCCATTTTACTTTTACAACACTCCTGCAAGGTAGGCTGGGCTGAGAGGCTGTGACTGGCCCCCCAAGGTCACACCCAGTGAGCGTCGTGGCCGAGTGGTGGCGATTTGACCTCTTCTAGCTCATTCCCCAACACTCTAACCACTATGCCACATAGCCTTTAATTTTTTTAAAAAACGGACTTGGCAGGAAGGGATAATATAAATGTGAATGTGCTGGTCCCATGGGTTACCCCAGAGGTGAGGTCGAAGTCTGGTCCGTGGTCAAAGGTGCAACGAGAACGCCCTGTGTAGGGAAGCTTTTAATATTTAATGCTGTATTGTTTTTAACATTTGATTGGAAGCCACCCAGAGTGGCTGGGGAAACTCAGCCAGATGGGTGGGGTATAAATAATAAATTATTATTATTATGAAGCTGGGTGCAGGCCAGGGAGTCGGGTGAAGTCAGGAAGCAGGGAGCCAGGGCAGGTCAGGAGGTCAGGCAGGAACGCAGGACAGGGTTCAGGCAGGAACTAGCGACCAACAATGCTGCTTCTGCAACTTGGGACTGGGCTGACCAGCTTTTGTCCGCTCCGAGGCATAGGGCGGCCCCGATCCTCTGGTGACTCACCTCTCCTGTCCTGGAGGCGAGCACTCCTCCTGCGGGAACTTAGTTCCCTCCGCCTCTCTGCCTTCAGCCTCTGCAGCTCAGGAGAGGCTGGAGAGTTACTGGACCCAGAGGCAACCTCAGCTTCCTCTGACTGGGCTGAGAGTGGAGGACCTGCAGGCAATGGGTCCTCCATCACCTCAGGAGCCAGAGCAGACTCAGCTGACGCCTGCACCTGAGGATCCAGCACAGGTGAGGACCCTTCAGGCTCATGTGGGGACTCCTGTGCAGACTGGGATCCCTCAGGTTCAGCACCCGAGTCCGAATCCCAGGCCATCACAGTGAACGAATCTGCGGAAGATCCAGGATCAAACTGAGGGCCTGATGGGGAGGGAAATATACCCAGACCTAGCAGCCCCTCCCCCAAGACAATGCTAGAAGCTCTCTTTCTCTGCTCCCCACCTGCAGGTTGCCATCCAGCCTCCCCATGGACCTCCTGGGCCCATGGACCCTCCTGTTGGCCTCCTTCCTCTTCTGCTTGCTGCTCCTCTCGGCATGGAAGAAGAAAGAGAAGCTGCCGCCTGGACCGACTCCGCTGCCCTTCATTGGGAACCTGCTGCAAGTCAACACAAATGACATGTCTCAGTCGCTGATGAAGGTAACTCTCTGGACGCCTGTCCGTCCATCCGGCCGTCTTCCCTCTCACCTCCTGGCCAAGTGCCAAGTGCCCTCAATAGTTTTGCAAGCCACTCGGGGACTTGGAAGCCTAGAAGTGTGGAAGGAGGGGACCCCAGGGGTCACGTAGCCCAACCCCTGCAGTGCAGGAACGCTCCAAGTGCACATTCCTCAACCAGACATTGGAAGGTTCACTTCTTGTGTCCCAAGTGGCTCATCAAGCATAGATTGTTGTTTAGTTGTTTAGTCGTGTCCGACTCTTCATGACCCCCTGGACCAGAGCACGCCAGGCACTCCTGTCTTCCACTGCCTCCCGCAGTTTAGTCAAACTCATGCTGGTAGCTTCAAGAAGACTGTCCAACCATCTTGTCTTCTGTTGTCCCCTTCTCCTTGTGCCCTCCATCTTTCCCAACATCAGGGTCTTTTCCAGGGAGTCTTCTCTTCTCATGAGATGGCCAAAGTCTTGGAGCCTCAGCTTCAGGATCTGTCCTTCCAGTGAGCACTCAGGGCTGATTTCCTTCAGAATGGAGAGGTTGGATCTTCTTGCAGTCCATGGGACTCTCAAGAGTCTCCTCCAGCACCAGAATTCCAAAACACTGGCTATCAAGTGTTGGTGAAAGAGGGGCAAGATATGTCAGGAAGGCAGGAAAGGCTGAGCCTCAAGGAAAGGGAACAATGAGCCAGTAAGTGGACTTCTGTCTAAGGGAAGATACATCGCAGAGTAAGATTGCCTCATTTCAAAAGACTGGCCAGGAGGCAGTGGAAGACAGGAGTGCCTGGTGTGCTCTGGTCCATGGGGTCACAAAGAGTCGGACACGACTAAACAACAAGAAGCTTCCTTGTCTTCCTAAAAACTAGTCTATGTATTTGTTCCATCTCTCCATCTGTTCCATCACCTCACACAATGCCCTCCTCCTGTTTTCACAGATCCGTGAGAAATATGGTCCTGTCTTCACCATCCACTTAGGCCCTCGCCGTGTTGTGGTCTTGTGTGGATACGATGCTGTGAAGGAGGCCCTGGTGGATCAGGCCGAAGAGTTTGGTGGCCGTGGAGAACAAGCCACGTTTGACTGGCTTTTCCAGGGTTACGGTCAGTCTCTTCTTGGGCAACCCTTGGCCAGAGCCAGAGCCTTTTCAAATAATAAATTATTATTATTATTATTATTATTATTATTATTATTATTATTATTATTACTGGTTCCGGCCTGGTGGAACGCTCTGTCTCATGAGACCAGGGCCCTGCGGGATCTGATTTCTTTCCGCAGGGCCTGTAAGACAGAGTTGTTCCACCTGGCCTTTGGCTTAGAATCAGTTTGATTCCCTCCTCTTTCTTTTTTCCTCTCTCCTCCTGTGAAGAGGCTGCATCCTAATGTTTTAATGTTGTATTTTAATCTTGTTTTTTAAGCTGTATTTTAATCAACTTATTTTTATTATTGGTTGTTAGCCGCCCTGAGCCCGGTCTTGGCTGGGGAGGGCGGGGTATAAATAAAATGATGATGATGATGATGATGATGATGATGATGTAGCACTGCCAATGACCCTTCCCATGCTCCTATGAAGTAGATTTTTTATACCCATTTTACTGAGGCTGAGAGAGAGTGTATGTCTCAAGACTATTGAGCCTCACCTCCTCATCTGTTCTTAAAGACCACAACCCTCTTAACACAAATCAACACACACACACACACACACACACACACACTATGAGAGGGAACCCGGGCACTTACAATTGTTGAATGGTCACTGTAAAATGTGAAGGTTCATGATTGTTTCACAAGTTGTGTATGTCTTTAAGGGCCAGGGCAAATAACGAGACCCAGTCTTACAGCTGTGAAACATAGAAGGTGCTGCTAGGTTGTGTTAATTAAGCTGTGTCAGCATTTGGGCATAGTATATAAGGAGCAGCTCTCTCACTACACTGGGGGGTGGGTTATGTTATGTTATGTTATGTTATGTTATGTTATGTTATGTTGTTATGTTATGTTATGTTATGTTTTATGTCATGTCATGTCATGTCATGTCATGTTTGTTGTTGTTATCTTTAGTGTAAAAGGAGTTTTTGTTTTGTTATTAAAACCTTGTTAAAGTTATTTTTTAGTTCCTTGTCATGCATGGTCTCCCCAGCAAGCTCTCTGCAGCGCTACTAAACTGCAAATAGCCAGCAACAATGTTCTTCCATCTCCTGCAATCACAATTTTAAAATTAAGAAGGTGAAGGTTTTTTTGTGTGGGGCCACTCTTCATCACTGTGTGGTTCCATCCACATTCTCATTCACTGCCACCCCCTCTTCCTCCTCCTTCCTCCTCACTCCTTTGCTTCTCAGGGGTTGGCTTCAGCAACGGGGAACGGGCCAAACAACTACGCCGATTCTCCATCACGACGCTGAGGAATTTTGGGATGGGAAAGAGATCCGTTGAAGAGCGGATCCTGGAGGAGACCCACTTCCTGCTGGAATCGCTGAGGGCAACAAAAAGTGAGCTCAGTTTTGACATCTTCAAGATATGCTGCTTAATGGGTCAGGAAATATTGCTTAATGGGTTAGAAACCGTTGGCTGTTAACTGGGCATTTGAAGGCTTTATACTGAATGTTCTCACTGCCACTTTTGATTTATTTTTGGTTATGTGCGAAGAAAACTTTGCCTAAGCTAACCACATTACCAATAAGTTTTGTCCTCTAAAAGAGAACTTGCTCTTATTGGCCCAAAAATGGAAGCAAGAAGAATTCCCGACAATTGAAGAACGGAGGATGAAGTTAATGGACTATGCAGAACTAGATAAACTAACAGGAAGCATTCGAAACCAGCGGGACCAGAAATTCACGGAAGACTGGAGTAAATTTACGGACTATTTAAAAAGTATTTGTGAAGATCAGACGACGTTTGTAGGTTTGCAAGAAGTTTTGTGAGGAGTATTATTGGAAGTATTGTAAAAATGGACAAGGGGAGGGATGATTTGTTAAGAGATGTAAAGGCAATATAAAGTTAAGAAATGCATAAGAAGTGTTTAAAACGGTGGATCATCAGAGGTGCTGATGGAAGTCTAAAAAGATTGTATAAGTGATACGTTTTGTGGTACATTTTATAATTTATATGTTAAAATCAATAAATATATATATATAAAAGAGAACTTGCTCAGGCTGTCACCCAGGAAATTGAGGCTTAAGAAGAAAATGGAGTAGTGGGTCAAATGAATAATGTGAGCCAAGGCTGGACTGGTTTGCAAAGTCTCTTCTTGACATGTTCCAGAGTTGAGTGACTTGGGGGTCTCTCTTTCCAGGCGCACCCTTTGACCTCACCTACACCCTGAGCCGCACGGTCCGCAACATCATCAGCTCCATTGCCTTTGGCGACCGCTTTGAATACGAAGACCAGGAGTTCGTCTCCCTGCTGAGCATGATGCAGCGTAGCTTACAGTTCACTGCCACCTCTTGGGGGCAGGTAAATTGGAGGGGAGGGGAAGGACTTCCTTTGTGAGTGTGTGAATAATGTCGTTTCAATGAATCTCCTCAAGGCATGGCCTGCAGGACCAGTCAGGAGAAATTGGAGCCATTCTTTCCACTAAGGAGCCAGATCATATTCAAGGCTGAATGGAGCTGTCCAATACAACCTTCCCAATACAACCTTCCTGCTGGGTTCCTCAACACAGTACAAAATTAAACTCCAAATTTTGTACAGTGGTACCTCTAGATATGAACAGGATCCATTCCGGAGCCCCATTCGCATCCTGAAGCGAACGCAACCCGCGTCTGCATGTGCGTGGGTCGCCATTCCCCACTTCCGCTCATGCGTGTGATGTCATTTTGACCATCTGCGCATGCGCGAGCAGCGAAACCCAGAAGTAACGTGTTCCATTACTTCCGGGTTGCCGCGGAGCACAACTCGAAAACGCTCAACCTGAAGCAACTTCAACCCGAATTATGACTGTAATCCATTAGTGATTATATGCAATTATGAATAAAGTTCAGTTGTTAAGAACTTTCCTTTCCATAAACAAAAGGTTTGAGACAGTGGCGTTAGGGCTCCCGGACGCTCCCAGGAATCTGGCACCGCCTTCCCTTTTCTGTCTCTCAACACAGCATCATAGCCACTTTTAAAATCTCCTGATAATAATAATAATAATAATTATTATTTATTATTTGTAACCCGCCCATCTGGCTGGGTTTCCCCAGCCACTCTGGGCGGCTTCCAACAAAGATGAAAGATACACTAATATGTCACATATTAAAAACTTCCCTGAACAGGGCTGCCTTCAGATGTCTTCTGAATGTCAGGTATACGTTTATCGCTTTGACATCTGATGGGAGGGCGTTCCACAGGGCGGGTGCCACCACCGAGAAGGCCCTCTGCCTGGTTCCCTATAACTTGGCTTCTCGCAGGGAGGGAACCACCAGAAGGCCCTCGGAGCTGGACCTCAGTGTCCAGGCAGAACGATGGGGGTGGAGACGCTCCTTCAGGTATACAGGACCGAGACCGTTTAGGGGTTTAAAGGTCAGCACCAACACTTTGAATTGTGCTCGGAAACATACTGGGAGCCAATACTGATACTGACAATCAGAAAAAGTATGGGTTTTGGTGGCCCATCATCAAGTACTTGTCCATAGGTTTTTAATAAAAGAAGGTCTCCTACTTGCAGCTTTCGTGCACGTAACCTTAATTTATCCAGAAATCAAAGGGCGGACCTCCTGTTTTAACCTGAATTCCGTCTAATTAAATCCAATCTGATTCTTCGATCAAAATGCTAGAAGATGCCAGATTCTTCTTACCCTTTCATTTCGGCTTGAATATTTTTAGTTGAGAATCTCGTGCTGACAGTAGGCAGCTTGAAGCTTCGTCCCACAGAGTCGTGTTGCAGCTGAAAGCACTCTCAACCGCTCCCCCCCCCGCCCTTTGGCAGCAGTTTTGTAGAAGTTAAAACTTTGATTGATTGAAAGGCCTTCTTATCTGTGAGACAATAATCCACTGCACTTGTTCCGTTATTATTCATAAAGGTACTGTATTTTTCGCTCTATAAGACGCACCAGACCACAAGACGCACCTAGTTTTTGGAGGAGGAAAACAAGAAAAAAAATATTCTGAATCTCAGAAGCCAGAACAGCAAGGGGGATCACTGCGCAGCGAAAGCAGTAATCCCTCTTGCTGTTCTAGCTTCTGGGATAGCTGTGCAGCCTCCATTCGCTCCATAAGACGCACAAACATTTCCCCTTACTTTTTAGGAGTCTTATAGAGCAAAAAATATGGTAAATTCTCCCTTCCTGTTCTCCAGAAACACCCCATTCACAATCCTGAGTGGCAAAATTTCACCCAGAGGGTAAAAAGAATTAGAAATCAGCATCCTCTGGATAAAACATAACGACTTCCTTCACCTCAGCTTCACTTTGTTCAATATCTGTTTTCTCTCCCCTCTGAAACCAACACAAACAGCTCTACGACATGTTCTCGGGCGTCATGCAGTACCTCCCTGGCCCACAACATGAAGCCTTCAAGCAGCTCTTAGGGTTGGAGAAGTTCATCATGGAGAAGGTAAAAGACCACGAGGAGACCCTGGACCCCAATGCCCCTCGGGATTTCATTGACTGCTTCCTGGTGAAAATGCAGCAGGTATGGTGATTTTATTCTAAGAAATATGAATATTTTTTTTCTGGAAGGAAACTAGGGTCTCTGAAACCAAGCCACCTTTTCAACACTACTCAACTGTCCATTCACTCTCATTGGTTTAATCATGACATCACTGCAGCTCAGCCAATCAGTAGTAGAGAACAAACTTTGAAGACATCTGAAAACCAGATTTTAACCTCCTTTACCATTTTCCTTCTGGCTAGGAGAAGGAAAACACAAATACAGAGTTCTTCCTAAAGAACCTTGTTATGACGACCCTCACCATTTTCTTCGCTGGCACAGAAACGGTCAGCACCACCTTGCGCTATGGCTTCCTGCTTCTGTTGAAATACCCGGAGGTTGAAGGTGACTGCGGAAGGGGGGGGGGGATAGGGTGGAGAGATGTGTCCTTGCCTTTCTGTGGGAGGGTCCCTCTTTGTTTTCCCGGCTATGAGCTGGGATCCTTCTTTAGCTCCCTGGAAGGTGCAAATAGCACTTTTGGTCTCATTCTGCTGATTTCTCAACAGAGAAAGTCCACAAAGAGATTGAACGGGTGATTGGCTCCAGTCGCACTCCCAACATGGATGACCGTCCCCTGATGCCCTACACGGATGCTGTGATCCACGAGATCCAGAGATTCACTAACATGTTCCCCTCAGGAGTAGCAAGATGTGTGACCCGTGATACCCAGTTCCGGGGATACACCATTCCCAAGGTGTTGTGGTCCTATTAATTCCTTAGACCTCACCCTTCCAGATATAGTTTGTGGCTCAGTGAAGTTCCCCAAACACATCTGTTCCACCTGTCCTTACTCTCTGAATGATAACAATCAGGGAGACAGAGGTGTGGCTGCTGGGGAGCCCTGGCAGTATTCCCTTGTCTTTCTGGCATCGCTGTGGCTTAGCAGGAGGAGCGAGGCAGCTGCGAGGACAGTGCTGTGCAGATATGCCAGCAGAAGGACCACATGGGCTCCTCTGGGGACTACAGTTCCCATCATCCCTGACCACTGGTCCTGTTAGCTAGGGATCATGGGAGTTGTAGGCCAAAACATCTGGAGGGCTGCAGGTTGGGGCTGCCTGATCTAAAGGGATGGATTGCTACAGTTGCTTGCATTTGTGGACTTTCTGGGATGGGCATGGCTATGATAAGCTCCTGTGCTTCAGAGCTGGCCACAACACCAATGGTGTTGTGGTTCTGGATGGTTAAGAGTTAACACTGCAGGAAGAGTTTTTATTAACTGGGTGCACTGCCCGCATGATCTGGGCATTTTTCCTTTGATCTAGGCTCTCTGGGGGCCGCTGAGAGCAGTCTGTCTGAGAAGGTGAGCAAGGTTGTTTCGTTTTTGTTAGAGACAGAAAGCTGTGAACATGCAGCTAGATTCTGTAGGTTTTTCTTTTCTGTTTTTTGTTTGCTTCTAAATAAAGAGAAAAGCAATGACAAACCTATACAGCATCTTAAAAAGTAGAGACATCACCTTGCCAACAAAGGTCCGTACGGTTAAAGCTCTGGTTTCCCCAGTAGTGATGTATGGAAGTGAGAGCTGGACCATAAAGAAGGCTGATCGCCGAAGAATGGATGCTTTTGAATTCTGGTGCTGGAGGAGACTCTTGAGAGTCCCATGGACTGCAAGAAGATGAAATCTCTCCATTCTGAAGGAAATCAGCCCTGAGTGTTCACTGGAAGGACAGATCCTGAAGCTGAGGCTCCAAGACTTTGGCCACCTCATGAGAAGAGAAGACTCCCTGGAAAAGACCCTGATGCTGGGAAAGATGGAGGGCACAAGGAGAAGGGGACGGCAGAGGACAAGATGGTGGGACAGTGTTCTCGAAGCTACCAGCATGAGTTTGACCAAACTGCGGGAGGCAGTGGAAGACAGGAGTGCCTGGCGTGCTCTAGTCCAGGGGGTCACAAAGAGTCGGACACGACTAAATGACTAAGAAGAAGAAGAAGAAGAGGAGTTTGGATTTGATATCCCACTTTATCACTGCCTGAAGGAGTCTCAAAGTGGCTAACAGTCTCCTTTCCCTTCCTCCCCCACAACAAACACTCTGTGAGGTGAGTGGGGCTGAGAGACTTCAGAGAAGTGTGACTGGCCCAAGGTCACCCAGCAGCTGCATGTGGAGGAGTGGAGACACGAACCCGGTTCCCCAGATTACGAGTCTATCGCTCTTAACCACTACACCACACTGGCTCTCTAAATGACTAAACAACAACAACAACAACACTGTGGTGCCCAGAACTGGACACAGTACTCCAGGTGAGGTCTGACCAGAGCAGAATACAGTGGCACTATTACTTCCCTTGATCTAGATGCTATACTCCTATTGATGCAGCCCAGAATTGCATTGGCTTTTTTAGCTGCCGCGTCACACTGTTGGCTCATGTCAAGTTTGTGGTCAACCAAGACTCCTAGATCCTTTTCACATGTACTGCTCTCAAGCCAGGTGTCACCCATCTTGTATTTGTGCCTCTCATTTTTTTTGCCCAAGTGCAATACTTTACATTTCTCCCTGTTAAAATTCATCTTGTTTGTTTTGGCCCAGTTCTCTAATCTGTCAAGGTCGTTTTGAAGTGTGATCCTGTCCTCTGGGGTGTTAGCCACCCCCTCCCCTGCAAATTTGATCAGGATGCCCTTGAGTCCATCATCCAAGTCATTGATAAAGATGTTGAATAAGACCGGCCCAAGACAGAACCCTGTGGCACCCCATTGAAGTTTGTCAGAGTGCCAATAAATCAGATTTATTGCAGTGCCATTGCAGCAGACTCCATGGGTCAAAGGGTTTACGACCCACAAACTTTAACAGTCTGGTGTTGGAGAGTGGAATATGCAGCCTCAAATCTCAGAATGATTTCTTGCCCCCCAGAAGAATCTCCCATTTCTCCCGTATCTTCTCATTTCTCTCCCTTTCTTGTTCAGGGGACTGAAGTGTTTCCCATGCTCGGGTCTGTGCTGAGAGACGCCCAACACTTTGCAAGACCAGATGTTTTTGACCCCCAACATTTCCTGGATGAGAATGGGCAGTTCAAGAAGAATGATGCTTTTATGCCATTCTCTACTGGTGAGTCAGTCCCCTTCCTTTTCCAAGCATTCCTAAACCATCTATAACAGCACCCTGAAAGCCTGTATTCACCTTCCTCCTCCCAGTGTGGTGTAGTGGTTATGAGCGGTGGACTCGTAATCTGGGGAACCGGGTTCGCTTCCCCGCTCCTCCACATGCAGCTGCTGGGTGACCTTGGGCTAGTCACACTTCTCTGAAGTCTCTCAGCCCCACTCACCTCACAGAGTGTTTGTTGTGGGGGAGGAAGGGAAAGGAGAATGTTAGCTGCTTTGAGACTCCTTAAAGGGAGTGAAAGGCGGGATATCAAATCCAAACTCTTCTTCTTCTTCTTCTTTCCTAGGGAAGCGCTATTGTTTTGGGGAGCATCTTGCTCGGATGGAGCTCTTCCTCATCTTCACCAGCATCCTGCAGAACTTCCGCTTCAAATCCCCCATCCCTCCTGAAAAGATCGACATCTCTCCCATGCTGGTTGGCTTTGTCACCATCCCACGTTTATATGACATGTGTGCCATTCCCCTCTAAAATGGGGTTTTAGAGTTTTTAGGGTTTTTTGAATGTTTTGTAGTAGTTTTATGTAGTTTTTCAGTTTCATTGTTCTGCATGGGACAATGACAATAAAGATTTCGTATCGTATCGTATTGTATCATAAACAAGTTGGGGAGTTCTTGAACTCACAAAGGGGTTGACCCTCCTGTGGCGATCACACAGGGTCCCCGGACGTTTCACCTTCTATTGATCCCTGTGCCACCACTTTATTTCTCGCGGCCACCACCCAGCCCTACCTGGTACAATGCTGAGTCCACTCAGGGTTAAATTTGAACATAAACTTCTGTTTATTTATTGCAGTTTAACAAGCGTGTGGTTTCATAAAGGGTCTATTACAATCATGGGGTGCCTATCCAGACCTATAACTTCCGCTACCTGCTCTCACTCAGATATTGACTTGTCCTCCTAGCTCCTAACTGCTCCTGACTCAGCATATTTCGCTGCACTAACTCATTCTGGGACGCAGGTGGCACTGTGGGTTAAACCACAGAGCCTAGGACTTGCCAATCAGAAGGTCGGCGGTTCAAATCCCAGCGACGGGGTGAGCTCCCGTTGCTCGGTCCCAGCTCCTGCCAACCTAGCAGTTCGAAAGCACGTCAAAGTGAAAGTAGATAAATAGGTACTGCTCCAGCAGGAAGGTAAACGGCGTTTCCGTGCGCTGCTCTGGTTCTCCAGATGCAGCTTAGTCATGCTGGCCACATGACCCAGAAGCTGTACGCCGGCTCCCTCGGCCAGTAAAGCGAGATGAGCACTGCAACTCCAGAGTCGGCCACGACTGGACCTAATGGTCAGGGGTCCCTTTGCCTTTACCTTTAACTCAGCCTTCCCACAGACTCTATTCCAATTCACTCCCACTCCAACCAACCACCCAACTCCCAACAAACTCCCCCCTTCACCCCTCCCAGAGCTGGTTTTATAGTCCCTCTGACTCCACCCCCCCTGGGTTCTGATTGGGTAACCTGTTTAAATATTTCACCTCCAGCACTCTCATATGTTAACGTCACACCTCCTGTCTCCAGATTCTTTCTTTTGAAGCTCCATGATCTCTTGTTTCCATTGGTAGAATTTCCCCCTTCTGCATTTCTTTTGGAATGGAGCGCCCATGGGAATAAACAGCAGGTCCCTGGCTCTCAGCCCCCTTCCCTTCTCTCAGACACCATGAATGAGCCCCTCTCCCCATCCACAATCCCAGCCGTCAGATTCCCTTCCTGCTGCTAGTCAAAGAGGTTATCTTTATCCATATGGTGTCCCCCCCCCCATTCCTCTTGTCAGTTTCCTGTGCTGAAACTTTCACTGTGAGCAGTTAAGGAAGAATTCTTAACCCTGCAGTAAATGACAGCTGCTCAGTCCACACTAAAGGGTTTTGCGGGCAGAAGGTGTTGGCCGTAATCTAGGAAAAATAGCTTCTCTGGAATCCTACAATCTTAATAATAATAATAATAATAATAATAATAATAATAATAATAATTTATTATTTGTACCCCACCCATCTGGCTGAGTTTCCCCAGCCACTCTGGGTGGCTCCCAATCAAGTGTTAAAAACAGTACAGCGTTAAATATTAAAAACTTCCCTGAACAGGGCTGCCTTCAGATGTCTTTTAAAGATGGCGTATCTGCTTATTTCCTTCACATCTGAAGGGAGGGTGTTCCACAGGGCGGGCGCCACCACCGAGAAGGCCCTCTGTCTGGTTCCCTGTAACCTCACTTCTCGCAGTGAAGGAACCACCAGAAGGCCCTCGGCACTGGACCTCAGTGTCTGGGCAGAACGATGGGGGTGGAGACGCTTCTTCAGATATACAGGACTGAGGCCATTTAGGGCGTTAAAGGTCAGCACCAACACTTTGAATTGTGCTCGGAAACGTACTGGGAACCAATACAGATCTTTCAGAACCGGTGTTATGTGGTCTCGGTGGCCGCTTCCAGTCATCAGTCTAGCTCCTTTCCTGGGATAGGCTTTGGAAGAATGGTTGGAGTTTTCCTTTTTAAATGTGAATATGAAGGTTTACCATCATCTGGTTTTGGTCTTTGTGGTGTATCTCTTCGTCTGTTCTTTCCATCTGCTGCCCTTAGCATCACATTATCGATCACCTGACCCGTATAAAGGGAGATTGCTAACTCCCATTGTCCCATAGGAAGCAGGGGAAACCTGGGAACCGAACAGGAGGGAGTCGGCCAGTAATAAATCAAGCTCTGAGGGTCTCTTTTCCTAAGAGCACAAGAAGAATCCTGCAGCTGGATCAGACCAAAGGCCCACCTAGTCCAGCCACCTGTTCCCACAATGGCCAACAAGGGGTGGGAGGCGGTGTCCGGCTGAATATCAGCTTCTGGAAACCACAAATGGGGAGAGTTACAGCTGCGCTCAGATTCTGCTTGCAGCTTTCCTGTAATGGGCATCTGGTTTTCCGCTGAGACAACAGGATGCTTGACAAGGATGCTGGACCTGATCCAGGGCCAAAGAACATATGACATTAAATGTTGCTTTGCACATAACACACAGGTCTTAAAAGCACAGATTCCAGTGGGCCTCTTTTTTAATTACCGTATTTTTTCCATCTATAAGATGCCCCCATGTATAAGCACCCCCTACTTTGGGGGACTCAGATTTAAGAAAAGGTGTGGGGGGGGGGGAGGAGATGTATCCGTGTATAAGATGCCCCCTAATTTTTGACATTATTTTTTAGGGGGAAAAAACCCTAGTCTTATACATGGAAAAATATGGTATATGTCTCTTGGTGCTGTGGGGGGGGGGGGAGTAGTCAGAAAATCAGAGGAAAGTAGAGTCTGGGCCATTGCAATTTCCTGTGAAAGATACAAATTCATTTGCCACACTCCCCCCCCCCCCCGTTAAAAAGAAGCTCCTTTGGGTCTATCCTTTGACGCCCCTTTGCAGTAGAAAATTTGGAACTAAGCTCCATATTCCATTCCCAGACTTTTGATTCTCATTTATCCATTCTATACTCACAGCGGCATGACTAGAAAGAAGCTTAATTTGGATGGTTGCTTTTATCTCCTTCAAAGTCCTCCTTACACAAAGATGTAACTCTTAATCCCAGAATGAGAACTATAGCTTACCCCTTAAAGGTAAAGGTAAAGGGACCCCTGACTATTAGGTCCAGTCATGGCCGACTCTGGGGTTGCGGCGTTCATCTCGCTTTATTGGCCGAGGGAGCCGGCGTACAGCTTCTGGGTCATGTGGCCAGCATGACTAAGCCGCTTCTGGAGAACCAGAGCAGTGCACGGAAACGCCGTTTACCTTCCCGCTGGAGCGGTACCTATTTATCTACTTGCACTTTGACGTGCTTTCGAACTGCTAGGTTGGCAGGAGCAGGGACCGAGCAATGGGAGCTCACCCCGTTGCGGGGATTTGAACCGCCGACCTTCTGATTGGCAAGTCCTAGGCTCTGTGGTTTAACCCACAGCGCCACCTGCGTCCCTTCAAGCTTACCACTTAGAAAGGGTCTTTTATCCACTTTTTGTGTTTTCAAGATTTTAATACTTCACAATCAGCCCAAACACCAGGATGTATATCAGCCAAACCATTCACAACCAGGAGCCCCCACCCAAAAGGGAATCTTATGGTGGAGTCTCCCAGTTGCCTTGGTACAGAACGCCAGAATCACATTCCGCCAGAAACCTACATTCAGAGAAGAAGTTTCTGAACAACCAGTGTAGGAAGCGGTTGAGACCCAACCTCCCCTTGAAAGCCAGATGTGATTTGAGGAGGGTGGAGTCTCCCTCTCTTGCTAGATTTGTGCACCACAGAACTGGAAGTCGCTTTAATTTAACAATTAAACCAATTCCCTTTGGAGATGTTCAGGATCTTTACATTCTTTGTCCTTCCAGGTTGTGACGCTTTCATAGTTTAGATCAGGGGTCAGCAAACTTTTTCGGCAGGGGGCCGGTCCACTGTCCCTCAGATCTTGGGGGGGGGACTATATGTTTTGGGGGGGGAAATGAACAAATTCCTATGCCCCACAAATAACCCAGAGGTGCATTTTAAATAAAAGCACACATTCTACTCATGTAAAAACACCAGGCAGGCCCCACAAAGAACCCAGAGATGCATTTTAAAGAAAAGGACACATTCTACTCATGTAAAAACATGCTGATTCCCGGACCGTCTGTGGTCCGGATTTAGAAGGCGATTGGGCCGGATCTGGCCCCCGGGCCTTAGTTTGCCTACCCATGGTTTAGATTTCTGGTGTGTCCCCCCCCCCCGCTCTCCCTTTTGTTATTTCTGTCCTTTTTTGGGGTGGGAGGTGAAGGGGAGGGAGAACAAATCTATAGAAATAATAATAGCAGGCGACTGAGTTCATGTCTGCAGCTGCGAGTGTGGCTTAAGTCCAGCTCTTTCTTCCTCCTCCTCCGCTGCCTCCCCTTCTGGCTGCCTCAGTTGCAGAGGGTGTGGACCTGTGTGCAACAAGCATTTTGAGAAGGGAGCAGGACAGACTGAGTAGCCGACTAAGGTAGGGACAGTGACACAGAGAGGTGTTTGCAAGACATTTGAACCCTGGCGGATGGGAGGGAGACCTCATTTTTTTAGCTTAACCGGGATCCGTGGGCAAAGAGCCTGGACACTGAATGGCCGAACAGCGGCTGTACATCCATGCCAATCTCCCTCTTGAGCTGTGTCTCTCTCTCCCACCCTTCCCTCTCCCAGGACGTTGTAGGGGAGGGGAGCCAGAGGCAGTTCAATGAAATGGTTTGGCAGGCACCCTGGGATGAGGAGGAACTCAAGGGTGGTCACCCTCCTTCTCCTCCCTGTGAAGGCTGAGGTCTGCCTCCACAGTCAGTGGCAGCAGTGTTTCTGAATATGAGTTGGTGGAAACCTCGGGGGGGGGGGGGAGAGAGCTGGGGGCATAAATGGACTGCACAGGAAAGGTTATCTCTATCTATCTATCTATCATCTATCTATCTATCTATCTATCATCTATCTATCCATATCTATCTATATCTATCTAATATTATCTATCTATCTATCTATCTATCTATCTATATCTATCATCATCTATCTATCATCTATCATCTATCTATATCTATCATCTATCTATATCTATCTATCTATCTATCTATCTATCTATCTATCTATCTATCATCTATCTATCTATCTATCTATCTATCTATCTATCTATCATCTATCTATCTATCTATCTATCTATCTATCTATCTATCATCTATCTATCTATCTATCTTTCATCTATCTATCTATCTATCATCTATCTATCTATCTATCTATCTATCTATCTATCTATCTATCTATCTATCATCTCTCTCTCTATCTATCATCTATCTATCTATCTATCTATCTATCTATCATCTATCTATCTATCTATCTATCTATCTATCTATCATCTATCTATCTATCTATCTATCATCTATCTATCTATCTATCTATCTATCTATCTATCTATCTATCTAATCTATCTATCTATCTATCTATCTATCTATCTATCTATCTATCTATCTATCTATCATCTATCTATCTATCTATCTATCTATCATCTATCTATCTATCTATCTATATCTATCTATCATCTATCTATCTATCATCTATCTTTATCTATTTCTATCTCTATCATCTATCTCCACCACTGACTATGCTGCACTGTCTCTCTTAGAAAAGAACAGTCTCTCCTGAGAGCTAGGAAAAAGTTCTGGGAAAGGGGGGGGGGGGGTTTGGAGGAAGGCAAGGGTCACAGGCAGAGGCAGCCTCAGGGCCTGCTCCAATTGGACGATGTGTTCCGCCCTAATCCCCAGGGCCATCTTCTTAGTTTAGATTATTTATTTGCTTCAGTGCTTCATTTTTGAAAAGAGACGACTTGGCAGGAAAGCACCATATAAACGCCAATGAATATGGAGAAGGGGAGGGAAATGTTCACAGGCCTAGCAGCCTCTTCTTCCCCAATGCGATGCTGCCCGTTTCTCAGCAGCTGGGTGAGCTCTGCCCCGTTTTTTAATTGAAGTTTTTGCAATACAGTGGACGCTTGGGTTGTGAACGTGATCTGTGTGGGACGCACGTTTGCAAGCTGCAGCGTTCGCAACCCACGTCTGTGCACACGCGGGTTGCGATTGGATGCTTTTGCGCATGCGCAAATGGCGATTTAGCGCTTCTGCGCATGTGCGACCACTGAACCCTGGAAGCAACCCATTCCAGTACTTCTGGGTTTCGGCGGTCCGTAACCTGAAAAAACCTGAAGTGGCTGTAACCCGAGGTATGACTGTACAATAAAAGGAGCAAACCCATCTGCAGGAAATAAAGAAAAGAAAGAAACTAAAGAAAGAAGGAAGAGACAAAGAAGCTGCAAGATCCTGCCTCATCAGTATACCTTAACTTTTATCCTCTCCAGAGGCAGGTGTGCCCTCTCAGCTCTCACCTGGGCTCCCCCCTCTCTTCTCAAAGCCTCTCACCCTGGGAGCTCCCGCTTTCTCTGCCTCTCACACCTGTATACAGTTCTTACCACAGTAGAATGAGACAAATAACGTGAGAATGATAATAAATGAGAGAAAAGAGAGAAACAAAGAGATAAAAGGACCTGCAGCTGTCCACCTGTCAGATGTGTAGTCAATATTTCTTCCAGTTGGTCAAATGCTCCTTCTATGTTATTCAATTATTCCTTCTGCTGGACGTTGTTTTTTGCCAGCCTTCCACCCAGTGCTCCCCAGTTTGTTTACTTTTTTCTATGCAGAAAGTCTAAAAAAGATTCTTCTGAAGAAGTGTGCATGCACACGAAAGCTCATGCCAATAACAAACTTAGTTGGTCTCTAAGGCGCTGTCAACCTAGCAGTTCGAAAGCACGTCAAAGTGCAAGTAGATAAATAGGTACCGCTCTGGTGGGAAGCTAAACAGCGTTTCCGTGCGCTGCTCTGGTTCGCCAGAAGTGGCTTAGTCACGCTGGCCACATGACCCAGAAGCTGTATGCGGGCTCCCTCGGCCAATAAAGCGAGATGAGCGCCACAACCCCAGAGTCGGCCACAACTGGACCTAATGGTCAGGGGTCCCTTTTCCTTTAAGGTGCTAGTGGAAGGAATTTTTAAATTTTGTTTCAATTTGGAAGCTGCCCAGAGTGGCTGGAGAAGCCCAGCCAGATGGGCAGGGTATAAATAATTTTATTATTATTATTATTATTATTATTATTATTATTAAACAGTCCCTCTTTATTTTTTATCTCCTCCTCCGAAAGAAAAGCTTTTTAAAAGCTGTTTGTATATTAATGCATGGAAGTTCAGTCACTTTAAAACCTTAATTTGTATCCCAATCCATTTCCTGTGTCGTTTCCATCCAGATATCAGCTCTGTACCAGTCCTGTATCTATATATATCAGTCCATCAATCCTGTTTGTCCAGTCTTTCTTCTCTTCTTCCAGTTAACCAGGGAAGCAAGATTCTTTTCAGACTGCACACAAAAAGTCTATCCTTTCTCTGCTTTGGCTCCACTCCTGACCCCCCTAAAATAAATAAACCAAACCTCCAGTATTTGGCAGCTCTGTTCCTCCCGGCCTTTGCACACTGATGTGCAACTCTGCCATTCCATTCTGCTTTCCAGACTGCATCTCTGATTCAAATATTTTTTTCTTCCCCCTTGGCTCCCCCCCCCCACCCGATCTGAGCCTGCAATTGCCAGAAAAGGAGCTTCTATCTATCTCCTTTTCTGGCAATTCTGGCACTTCATCGACAGATTCTCCTAGAATCATTTTTCTCATCCTGCACACCTATTTCCTCAAACAGTGCTATTGCCACATTAACTGTCAATGGATTGCCTTTCAAAATTCTCCATCCTTGCAGTCACATTCATTCACAGTGCAGCCTTCTCACAGTCAAGAAGTGTGTCCTCAAGATGCTTAGAATTCCAATCTCACCACAAGTACAAATTTCCTTCGCAAAATAAATATGAACAATGGAGGCACAAAAGAACTGCAGGACAAGCCCAGGAGAAAACCTCTCAGAGATAGAGAAACCTTTGTTAGATTTATAGTTCAAACTGAGCTTTCTGCTTGTTCTTTATCAAGTACCTTCACCAATAACCTAAATCAGTCATCAGGTCACATTTTGCATGAGCACTTAAATGGACATAGGCGTAGTTTCAAAGGCAGTGAAATAAAACAATAAGAGGAGTGGCAAGTGTTTTTGCTGGATTGATCCCCAGTGCCTTAAGTGGTTCTTAGGCAATGCTGAGATTTTCTCCCGCTCCCAGATCACTCACCCAGTAGATTTTCTCTATCCTGTCAGTGAACAATCCACTCTGGAGCTTCTGGAAATTAATTTATTGTCATCTCCGACTGCAGAGAAAGAGGGTAGATAAATAAATCTGTTGTCCACTTAATTGCAACTTTCGGAAGCTGCGACTGAGCTGGATAAGCTCCTTCCAGGAACTCCATCTCTTCCTCTCCTCCCCACCTGCAGGCTACCACTCCAGCTGCCCCATGGACCTCCTGGGCCCATGGACCCTCCTGTTGGCCTCCTTCCTCTTCTGCTTGCTGCTCCTCTCGGCATGGAAGAAGAAAGAGAAGCTGCCGCCTGGACCGACTCCGCTGCCCTTCATTGGGAACCTGCTGCAAGTCAACACAAATGACATGTATCAGTCGCTGATGAAGGTAACTCTCTGGACGCCTGTCCGTCCATCTGGCCGTCTTCCCTCTCACTTCCTGGCCAAGTGCCAAGCGCCCTCAATAGTTTTGCAAGCCACTCGGGGACTTGGAAGCCTAGAAGTGTGGAAGGAGGGGACCCCAGGGGTCACGTAGCCCAACCCCTGCAGTGCAGGAACGCTCCAAGTGCACATTCCTCAGCCAGGCGTGAGAAGGTTCACTTCTTGTGTCCCAAGTGGCTCATCAGGCATAGATTGTTGTTGTTGTTTAGTTGTTTAGTCGTGTCCGACTCTTCGTGACCCCATGGATCAAAGCACACCAGGCACTCCTGTCTTCCACTGCCTCCCGCAGTTTGGTCAAACTCATGCTGTTAGCTTCAAGAAGACTGTCCAACCATCTTGTCTTCTGTCGTCCCCTTCTCCTTGTGCCCTCCATCTTTCTCAACATCAGGGTCTTTTCCAGGGAGTCTTCTCTTCTCATGAGGTGGCCAAAGTCTTGGAGCCTCAGCTTCAGGATTTGTCCTTCCAGTGAGCGCTCAGGGCTGATTTCCTTCAGAATGGAGAGGTTTGATCTTCTGGCAGTCCATGGGACTCTCCAGAGTCTCCTCCAGCACCAGAATTCAAAAGCATCCATTCTTCGGTGATCAGCCTTCTTTATGGTCCAGCTCTCACTTCCATACATCACTACTGGGAAAACCATAGCTTTTACTATACGGACCTTAGTTGGCAAGGTGATGTCTCTGCTTTTTAAGATGCTGTCTTGGTTTGTCATTGCTTTTCTCCCAACAAGCAGGTGTCTTTTAATCTCGTGACTGCTGTCACCATCAAGCATAGATAGATAACTCATAGATTTGTTGATGTGGCTGCCCTGGAAAGTGTGGGGCACCCATTGCATGTCTTGTAGCCTCCTTACAGACAAGTCAGAATGAAGGGTGGCTACTCAGATGGGTTTGCATTACACACACACTCATCGCAAATGCCGTGCAAATGAGAAAAAGGCTGTATGGGGTGACCCCTGGAAACAAGGAGGGCATGAAAGAAAATGGGGCAGTCCCACAATGGTGAGTCTCAGATGAACAGAATCTATGTTAAAGTCAGAAAGGGACCCCAAGGGTTATCTAGTCCAACCCCCTGCCATGCAGGAATAAAAGACAGCCTTTGCCTCTTTGTTGTGCTATTTCTTGTGAGGCGCTCAAAAATCCCAGGGCTCTCCCCACACCCCAGTTTAGGCAGCGATGGTGTTGCCTTGATTGGACTAGGAAAGAGAACGAGATGAGGCATTTGTGTTCCAGTTTTTGTCGACGATGATGATGGTGAAGATTAAGGTTATTATTATTATGATGACCCAGGCCCTGGTCCTATAGACACTCTAACCAAGAGTTTTTCCAAACTCTGCATTGTGACATGTTCATGTGTTGGCTGCAGTGTGTAGATGTGTCGCGCGAATGCTTCCTGCGCTCCTCCTGGGGCTGGAAAGGGGTTGGTTTATCCTCCAGTTTGCTAGTAGAACTGATGTGCTGTGTCGCAAAATGAGGCATGTCTTAAAGGCATGTCACCAACACACAAAGTCTGGAAAGCTCTGCTCTGTTTTTCTGCCCGTGACCTGGCCATGCCCTGTTGCTCAGAACCCCTCTGATCCACTCTGCACATGACTTGGTGACTTTTGTTCGAATTCTGTTTTAAAACAAACTACTGCATTCATATATTTCTGGCCTTTCCATTCATGAAGAAGGGTTTGCAAGCGTTAATTAGAAGCTCCCTCAGAGTGTGGTCTCCACTTCTGCTGTTTGATGGGTGAGGTAATGACAGGATGTTTTGCAGAGTCTTTCTTGGCACTGCCTAAAGGCGTTGCTGTTTTTGTAAAGTTTTTCCTTTCTTTCTCCAATTCTAAAGGGCAGGGATCTAAAGTTTGAAGAGATGTTTTTCTGCCACTGTGTGTGCCATTTTCAGAATATGTGCAACTGTGGTCGCCGCTTGTGCACATTTGTGTGTGGGGGGGGATGCATTTATCAACATGCATTTTATCCGCAATACAACTATTTGGTTCTTCATAATTGGTTCTAGTTCCTGTGGGGATGCGGATGCAGTGTGGGGGCACACCTCCATATAAGACACGCCACAGCATGTCTGGCCGCCATGTCCATTCTCTGACCTTTGCCTCAATCGCAGAAAGCTTTGCTTAAAGTTCCACTTGGCTGGATCAAGAAAAACAGACTTTAGAGTATCAGGGGAACATTGGGGGGGGGGGAACGCCTATCTGACACGTGTATCGCTAGCACTGGAAATGTGTTGGAAACACGCCCTGGGAAAGGCTGCCAACCTCCCAAGTCTTTGGAGTGTCTCTCCAGTGGCCCTCTCTGCCTGTAAATCTCCCTCAGTCCAGAGAGAGCAGTGATGAGCGACCCTTCTCTCCTGAGAAGAGCACACTAATCTTCTGGTTTATCATAGCAGAAGAAAGACTCCTTCGTAGTTCTAGAACTACTTTATTTACAGACTATATACAAAGACTCCATCGGCACGTCTGTGCTCTTTGAACACCAGTACAGAAAACGGCGACACATACAGAAGTGAAACTAACTTTCAACAGTAATGAGACTTCCTGTCTCACGCTCACTCAGACACTCACATGATGTATACAAAACATACTGCCACAGCTGGAGCAGCTTGGATAGATAAAAATCCTAACATCACTTCCCCATTTTTAGGTAACCGTTGCTGCGTAAGCTAGTGCCGCATCAAGTGACATAAACAGACAGTTGCTATACACATAGTATACCCCTGTTGTGCCAGTTCCACCTTCAGAACTACCTGCAACTGGCCTTGCTGGAAATACGTTAAGTTCAGGGTGGTTTCGCTACTGTTTCCAATTGCTGACTGCTAATAAAAGGAGCCTTTGCAGAGCTAGCCGGCAGCTTGTTTGGAGCTTGCCAGCTTGCTTGCTCCTGCACAGCTCACATGCATTCAACTCCCTTGCTGTCCTCCGTTATTTCTACAGTTCCCTCGTCCGCAGAACCGTCTGCACCCAGTAGGTGAAAGTGGAGACCAGGGGCATTAGGTATGCTGAAGCCATTTGCTTGGCCAGGAGATCTGACCCCACCCCTACCATTGTGCTGCTGACTGTTAGTTTCTGTTTTGCCACTGAGCAGCTGCTTGGAGTCACAGGACTCTGTTTACATTCCTGTGATTCCATACTATTGGAAGTCTCACGAGAGAGGAGACAGGATGTGACATTAGTGGTTTCCTGTTTCCTTTGTTCCTTTGTTTGATTGCTCTCTGCTCTCACAGAGAGAGGATGTACTTTTCTTTGCTCTCTGCGTAGCTTAGAAATAAGGCATAGCATGTAGCCAAACCCCTCGTCTCTTCCCTGTGCTGGAAACTCTGCTTAATGGAAGAATGTGCCTTGGAGCCTCATCAAAGGCTCGAGGTCGTTAATTATTCGTCGGAGGCGATTCCGGAGGCTCGGTCGGAAGATTAGCCTTATCAGCTTGGCTGAGTGGAAATTCTGACACCGACAGCCTCACTCCATGGGACTTTTCCTGGGCTACCAACACAGCCCCCCTGCCCTTGCCACTGCACCCTTGCTGCTGCTGCTGCTGCTGCTGCTGCTGCACCGTGGCGGTAGAGCAAGCACAGGTCACAGGTGAGGTTACAGGTGTGGTGATGGGGCTGGCAGCAGCAGGGCTGTGAAGGGGAAGGAGGTAGTTCGGAGCAGGAAGGTAGCGGGGTGGGGCCTGCATCTAAATTGGGGGGGGGGCAGCATCCCAAAGGCTTTCAGTCTCAGCAACTGATTTGCATGCAGTAAGACCAGCTGGAATGAACTGCTGAGAGTCCTGTGGAGATGGAGGTTTTGAGAATAAAGAGTTAGCTCCAACACTGAACTGCGACGACTGACCCAAACGCTCCTGCAGTCTAACTTTGTAATTGGTGTCAATGAAACTGGAATTTTTATCTTGTATTTTTTATTATCTTGTGAGTCGCCCTGAGATCTTTGGATGAAGGGTGGCATATTACTACTACTACTACTACTACTACTACTATTATTATTATTATTATTATTATTATTATTATTATTATTATTATTTATTATTATTATTATTTATTATTATTATTATTACCAGCTGTATTTGGAGGGGGGAAAGAGCAGGGGAGGGACAGCAAAGACCTGGGAGAATAAGAACTCTGCCATAATCCAATATCTTGCTCTCTGAGCGCTTTATCTGAATCGACTCTTTCCCACCCAAATTCAGCTTGCTGACACCAACTACCTGGGGAGATTACAAGGCCATTTGATATCTGAAGCCAGGCCAGATAGTGATTTCTCCTAAAATACTTTTTTTGGGGTAGGGAATTTGTAGAATCCTGGCTTGTGCATTCCCCATTCCTCAAAGCTTTCATGGGTTGCCACTCCCTCCACACCAATAGCTCTGACCTCCTTTTCTTCCAGGTCCTTTACGAGAGTCCCATCCCTCCGTACCTTATCCTGCAATGCATCTTCTCTTAGACAGAGGTCTACTCACTGGCTCATTGTTCCCCTTCCTTGAGGCACCTGGATCCAGGGAGCTCCATCTTTCTTTCCCATTTCTTTCCGCAGGGCCTGTAAGACAGAGTTGTTCTGCCTGGCCTTTGGCTTGGAATCAGTTTGATTCCCTCCCCCTCTTTCCTTTTTCCTTTCTCCTTCTGTGATGGAACTCCTATTTGGGGACTTCCCTGGCTTTTTTTCTGGCCCATGTAGAACCAGTCTGGATAGTTGGCCTCGGTGAAGATTGGACGTTTTCATCCCTAAAAAGTTTTTGATTTGAGTTTCTACTGAAATGAGGCTGCATTTTAATGTTGTATTTTAATCTTGTTTTTAAGTTGTATCTTAATCAATTGTTTTTATACCTGGTGCTAGCAGCCCTGAGCCCAGTCTTGGCAGGGAAGGGCGGGGTATAAATAAATTATCATCATCATCATCATCACAGTCATTCCTGCCTTCCTGACATGTCTTGCTCCCGTCTTCCACCAACACATGATAGCCAGTGTTTAAGATTCCTTGTCTTCCTGAAAACCAATCTGTTTGCTCCATCTCTCCATGTGTTCCATGACATCACACAATGCCCTCCTCCTCTTTTCACAGATCCGTGAGAAATATGGTCCTGTCTTCACCATCCACTTAGGGCCCCGCCGTGTTGTGGTCTTGTGTGGATACGATGCCGTGAAGGAGGCCCTGGTGGACCAGGCTGAAGAGTTCAGCGGCCGTGGAGAGCAAGCCACGTTTGACTGGCTTTTCCGGGGTTATGGTCAGTCTCTGCTTTTGCAGTCCAGAGGCATGATTATTATTTTTTAAATGCAGACCAGAGTGCATGATTATGGGCATCTATAGGACACTTCTAGTGAACCTCCCCTGGTCCTATGAAGCAAATCAGACATGTTCAACTGGTCAACCTCGATGGACAGATAGATCCCTGGATGATCCTGGTCGATCGCAGGCTCTTGATCGATCACGGGATTATTTAAATGAATGTCTCCACCCCCCGTCCCCCTCACTCTGTCCCTCCATCACATCAAGTGAGCAGTCGTTTGGCATCTGCTGCTGGTGATAGGGGTTTGTGTTTGTCAGCAGTAGATTGTTTGGTGAGCGATTTATGGCATTCCCCCTTAGGCTCAACAACTCAGGGCACTCCTCCTTCCTCCAATGCCAATGAGTAGTTCACTGATAGTTTTCTTATACTGGGAGTAGATCACAATCTCTTGGGAGTTGGATGTGCCTGGAGTACATTTTTAAAATACATATTTTACAGTGGAAAGAAGTGAGGCAGAGAGAATGTCTTCCAATGCCATTGAGACAAGCCATCAAAAAGGGTGCTGGACGAGGGTTTGCAAGCCCCCACCCCACCCCAACTCCATGATCCTGTCAGGAGATCAGCCTACACTCGAGTAGGACCCTGGCAGAGACACATGCCCGACTGGCATGTTCTTTCTCTCCTGGTTGATCGTTCAGGAGATTCATAAGCTTTCTTCAGCCCGAACATCACAGCGACCGATGCCAACCGACACCGGCACACTTAGGGATCCACAGAGTTTGCGCAGCTTGCAAAACAGACCTCAGCAACTCAGCATTTTGGCTCATCTACTTTATTTACGTATAAACACACATGGAGCACTGCAACATGGCTCCCTCTCTCTCTAGCATCAGACAGCAAAGAGGAAACAAAAACAAAGGGCAATAGTCCCACTTCACGGAACACAGTAACACAAACATCCTGTCTCCATCACTTCCCACTCTGTGGAGTCAAAACATATACCGTCATGTGATAGACAACAATCCCATGACTGCAATCTTGAAGCAAGAATTCTAACTGATCCTATAAAGACCACAACTCTCTTTGCACACAACAGCACACGCTTCCAGAGAAGCGGACACGGAGCAATGGATCCAAACTACAAGAAAGAAGATTCCACCTAAACATTAGGAAGAACTTCCTGACAGTAAGCGCTGTTCGACAGTGGAATTTGCTGCCAAGGAGTGTGGTGGAGTCTCCTTCTTTGGAGGTCTTTAAGCAGAGGCTTGACAACCATATGTCAGGAGTGCTCTGATGGTGTTTTCTGCTTGGCAGGGGGTTGGACTCGATGGCCCTTGTGGTCTCTTCCAACTCTATGATTCTATGATTCACCCAGGCACACACCCTATGAGAGGAAACCCTGACGCTTACAACGTTCTTCCAAATGCTGATATTACAATTTTAGAAACCAGGCAAAAAATTCAAAATGTGAGTTTTTAAGGGGGGCATTCTTCATTGTTGTGCAGTTTCAACCACGTTCTCATTCAGAGCACATGCCTTCCTCCTCCTCCTCCTCCTCCCTCTTCCTCCTTTCCTTCTCAGGGGTTGTCTTCAGTAACGGGGAACGGGCCAAACAGCTACGCCGATTCTCCATCACGACACTGAGGAATTTTGGGATGGGAAGGAGATCCATTGAAGACCGGATCGTGGAGGAGGCCCACTTCCTGCTGGAATCCCTGAGGGCAACAAAAAGTGAGCTCAGGTTTGGTATCTTTAAGAAATGGACTCATGTTATGCTAGTGGTCCAAACCAGGTCAAGACACACTTAACTTCGGGAGTATAGGAAGTGGAAAGAGCCTCAAACAACCCTAGTCCCTAGCCTTCATGTGGACGATGGAAGTCCAGGGGAGGGTCCACTTGGCCTACCTCTGTATTATACAACTTGGGATCAAAATCCTCTGACGGGTTTAAGAGAGAAGGATGAAATCATTCTAGATGGCTTTGCAATGTGTGGCCTCTGCCACTTCCTCAGCCCCCTTTAAGAATTTTTCTATCATCCAGGGTGTCTTGGATGCTGTGCAATGCCATATTTCAGTTTCCTAGCCAGAGCTGCAGAAGCCAGGTTCTCAGTCAATCAGTCAGTCAGTCAGTCAGTCAGTCAGTCAGTCAGTCTGTGAGCTCAGTTTTGATATCTTCAAGAAATGCTGCTTAATGAGTTACAGGTGATAGTTAGAAACAGTGGGCATATAAGTGGGCAGTTGAAGGCTTTATACTGAATATTATATTTACTTTTGGTAATGGGTGGAAACAGACATAACCTAGCCGGAGCTAAATACATCACCAACACTACATCCTATTGAAGTAATGTTTCTCAAAGGAATAATGAGGTAAGACTGTACTGCTTTGCAAAGTGTATTTTTTACTAGGAATTTAAACAAAACATATTATCTTAAAACATATCATCCTTAATCCCCCCCCATAAAACAACCCCCTCCCCCCTGACTTCCCTCAGTTCCAATCTCTGGTTTCTCTATAAATGCTATTCTATGCATGCTACAAAATTGTATAAACCCTTAATTTAGCTGACTGGTTATTATCAATAAAAAGTTTGTGAGTGTTTATTCAAAGCCTGCCAAGGAGTCCAGTTCACTTTGTTGCTTCTTTAAATACTTTGTAAAAGGTTCCCATTCATCTTTAAAGTCACAGTTATCCTTGTCCTGTGCAAAGTGTACTCTTGATTTGTTCCTGGGTTGAGTGATGTGCTTTCTAGGTGCTCCCTTTGTGTATATTTCTTTCTAGGTGCACCCTTTGACCCCACCTACATGCTGAGCCGCACGGTGTCCAACGTCATCAGCTCCATCGCCTTTGGCGATCGCTTTGAATACGAAGATAAGGAGTTCGTCTCCCTGCTCAGCATGATGTTGGGTAGCTTCCAGTTCACTGCCACCTCTTGGGGGCAGGTAAATTGGAGGGGAGAGGGAGAGCACATGGGATGAGGCCATGGAAACAAGAAGAGTTCCCCTTTCCCCTGGTCTTGAAAGAATCTAAGATCTCCACAAGGAACAGTGCTTGGCAGTGGCTAATTAAAAGCTATTGACCGTTGTTGGGGCAAGTTGCTCACTCATGGAGCTCTCCATGGTGCTGCAACTCCTGATCTGCCTTGCTGCTTGACTGGAGCGAGTTTAGAATGTTGCTTCAGCCTCACATAATCCCAGATTGAGCTGTTGAGGCTGCTGGCACTGTAAGAAACTCCCTCTCACCCTCTGATTCCTCCTCCAAGTCTCCATCCTTATCCCCGAAAGAGGAGAAGTCAGATCCTGAGGTCATGTCTGTTACAGCTGATAGCTTAGTCAGCAGTTGATGCTGGAGTCAGGAATTCCACCTGCCTGTTCTGTTCTTCCTGGAGAGAGACTTTCCGAGTCTGCCTTTTTTGTAGTCCCTTCCAAACTTCCATGATATTTTTCCAACTTCCACAGACCTTCACCTCAGCTTCACTTTGTTCAATATCTGTTTTCTCTCCCCTCACCCTCTGAAACCAACACAAACAGCTCTATGACATGTTCTCGGGCATCATGCAGTACCTCCCCGGCCCACAACATAAAGCCTTCAAGCAGCTCTTAGGGTTGGAGAAGTTCATCACGGAGAAGGTAAAAGACCACGAGGAGACCCTGGACCCCAATGCCCCTCGGGATTTCATTGACTGCTTCCTGGTGAAAATGCAGCAGGTATGGTGATTTCATTCTAAGTATTGTGATCAAAGTATTTGTCTGAAAGGAAATTAGGATCTCTGGAACGAAGCCACCTTTTCAACACTACTCAACTGTCCCTTCATCCTCATTGGTTTAATCGTGACATCACTGCAGCTTAGCCAATCAGCAGGAAAGAACAAGCTTTGAAGACATATGAAGAGCAGATTTTAGCCTCTACCCACATATAATCTATGAAGCATCCTCCATTACCATTTTCCTTCTGACTTAGGATAAGAAAAACCCAAACACAGAGTTCTTTGCAAGGAATCTGGTTATGACAACCCTCAACATCTTCTTCGCTGGCACAGAAACGGTCAGCACCACCTTGCGCTATGGCTTCCTGCTTCTGTTGAAATACCCGGAGGTTGAAGGTGACTGCGGAAGGGGGGGGGAATAGGGTGGAGAGATGTGTCCTTGCCTTTCTGTGGGAGGGTCCCTCTTTGTTTTCCCGGCTATGAGCTGGGATCCTTCTTTAGCTCCCTGGAAGGTGCAAATAGCACTGTTGGTCTCATTCTGATGATTTCTCAACAGAGAAAGTCCACGAAGAGATTGAACGGGTGATTGGCTCGAATCGCACTCCCAACATGGATGACCGTCCCCTGATGCCCTACACGGATGCTGTGATCCACGAGATCCAGAGATTTGGTGACATGCTCCCCTTGGGAGTAGCAAGACGTGTGACCCGTGATACCCAGTTCCGGGGATACAACCTTCCCAAGGTATGGTGGTTCTATTAGTTCCTGAGGCTCAGACCCTTTGGTACAATTTCCAGATACACTTTGTGGCTCAGCGAAATTTCCCAAGCACTCTGTCTTGGTAGTGTGTGAGCACCGACTCTTGGGGATCCTTTTCTTTGTCTCAGCACAGTTCCTCATAAATTTGCCTGTGTCTTCACAACATCAGGAGTCCAGCCCTTTCCGGTTCAATTCCCATTACAGGAATAGACACCTCAGTCATCCAGTTATTCTCCTCACGTATTTATCGTTCACAAGTTGCATTACACTACTGGTCTACATGAAAAAAAAAAAAAAAACAAACCAGAACTACAATGGTACCTTGGGTTAAGTACTTAATTCGTTCCAGAGGTCTGTTCTTAACCTGAAACTGTTCTTAACCTGAGGTACCACTTTAGCTAATGGGGCCTCCTGCTGCCAGAGCACGATTTCTGTTCTCATCCTGAAGCAAAGTTCTTAACCCGAGGTACTATTTCTGGGTTAGTGGAGTCTGTAATCTGAAGCGTATGTAACCTGAAGTGTATGTAACCCGAGGTACCACTGTATATACTTCTTGAGTTGGAGTGGCGTCCGGCACACTTCCCTGTGCCTCTGAGCCTTCAGACGTCTTCCTGGCTCCAAGCAGAGTTTCGCAGCAGCGGTGTGTGCCCTGTGTAGGTGCAATAATTCACAGTCCATACGGAAACTTCTTTCTAATCTAAAGAAGCTTTATTTATGTACAGCATAGCAAAATAAATCAGCTGGGAGATCGAGAAGACATCCTCCCGGTTCCTCTACGGAAAGAGAAAAGTAACTCACACACAAAGAAAGATTCCCCTATGTGAACAAACCACGCCTCAGTAGGCAGGGACGGTACACAGAACTGTTTAATCCTGTAAATTCTGGTTCTCCTCACAATACAGATCTCTGCTCTCTTCAGCCATCCTGCCAAAGAGATAGTCTTTCACATATTCATGCATTCACAATGACCACTGCATGCGCTGATAAGAACACCAGCTAAGGGGAGATTTACTGGTGCTTAGCAGAGGCACCACAACAAGGGTAAAGGTAAAGGGACCCCTGACCATTAGGTCCAGTCGTGACCGACTCTGGGGGTTGCAGTGCTCATCTCGCTTTACTGGCCAAGGGAGCTGGCGTACAGCTTCCGGGTCGTGTTGCCAGCATGACTAAGCCGCTTCTGGCACACCAGAGCAGCGCACGGAAACGCCGTTTACCTTCCTGCCAGAGCAGTACCTGCTTATCTACTTGCACTTTTTGGGGTGCTTTCGAACTGCTAGGTTGGCAGGAGCAGGGACCGAGCAAAGGGAGCTCACCCTGTTGCGGGGATTCGAACCGCCGACCTTCTGATCGGCAAGTCCTAGGCTCTGTGGTTTAACCCACAGCGCCACCAAGGGTAGTGTCCCAGAAATGAGGAACTGTCATTGAAAAGGCCCTGCCAGGGGTCACAGTCCCCAGCAGACCACTGTGAGAACAGGATGCTGTGCTAGATGGACAATTTATTCAGTCGCCTCCAGGCACCAGTGGCGGTCCTTGGAGAAACTATAGCAGGTGTGGATACTGGGGAGGGCCAGCAATATTCCCTTGTTCTCCTGGCATCACTGTGGCTTAGCAGGAGGGGCGAGGCAGCTGCGAGGTCAGCGCTGTGCAGATACGCCGGCAGAAGGACCACATGAGCTGCTCTGGTGCTTCCAAAGAGCACCAACCTCCCTGCTGACTCACCCCCCCCCCACCGTCCCCCCCCACCAGGCACCAGTCACAATGCCTCTGCCGGCCCCATTGGCTGCTTGCAAGGCAGAGGACTAGAGTTGTGCTAACTCTCCTAAATGGGGTCTTACACTATGCGACATTGCTGCTCTTTCTGGGATTTGGGTATGTGATCTAAAGTGATAGGGACACGGGTGGCGCTATGGGTTAAACCACAGACCTAGGACTTGCCTATCGGAAGGTCGGCGGTTCGAATCCCCGTGACGGGGTGAGCTCCCGTTGCTGGGTCCCTGCTCCTGCCAACCTAGCAGTTTGAAAGCACATCAAAGCGTAAGTAGATGAATAGGTACCACTCTGGCGGGAAGGTAAATGGCGTTTCCGTGCACTGCTCTGGTTCACCAGAAGCGGCTTAGTCATGCTGGCCACATGACCCGGAAGCTGTGCGCCGG